>NC_088382.1:117645000-118004500 GCF_037993035.2 Macaca fascicularis | reverse complement strand
TTTTAAATTTATTTATTTTAATTAATTAATTAATTAAATTATTTAATATTTTAATATATTTTAATTTTTAGAATTTTACTAAGTAAAACAAAAATGTACCACAATAAATGAAAAGTTTTAAAAGTCTCAAGAACTCAGAAGTAAAAGTAAAGCTCTGAAAGTAACTCAAACCCTAAAACCATTAAGAATTTTAGACTTAAAATGGGAGCATTGTCCCTAGTCCTCCCAATAGATGAGGGATAAATTAACATGTAATCAAGAAACTTTCTTTTGGCTATATCTGATTTCACCAAAATTTGAAACATTAATTTAATCTTTCATTTTTCATGACACTACTTCTTCCACAGACAATATGCAGAGCAAAAAGTCTGTTTTGAAATCAAAAAGACAAGAAACTGAATCCCAATTCTTATCACTTACTAGCTTTTTTAACCTCTGCAAACCTCAGTAATACCATCTACCTTCAAGCATCAATATAAAACAACTAACACAGCATATAATAATATTAAATAAATGTTATCTTCCTTTTTTAACATTTGGTTCCAGGCTTAATGTTTATGTGTTAAATCTTGCCACAAAATTCTAACCAAACAATATTAAAAGGACTGGAACAGACTTGCTTTATTTGATATTTATATCTTGTCCCAATCCTTACAGGATTTGTAACAGGAGAGATGAGATACTGTATGCAGTGAAAACTTGTTGAAAACAATTGGATTCACCTGGGAGCAGAGGTGCATGCCTGTCATCTCAGCACTTTGGGAGGCTGAGGTGGGAAGATCACTTGAGCCCAGGAGTGAGAGACCAGTCTGGGCAACATAGTGAGACCCTGTCTCTACAAAAATAAAAATAAATAAACATTTTTTTAAAAAGAAAATATTGCATACAAATGTCACAAATCAAACAAAAAAATCAAAGTATAAATATGATAGCAACTAACACATCTATAGTAATAAGTGGCATGAACACTGTCCTGGACACTTAGGTACAATAAGTTTCATGAAGGTGGACTGAAAACACCTAACTTTGACTCACTGTTTCAATTATTTGACCACAGAATCATTCCTCTACTGTTGAACACATACAAACACAATGTTTTCAGGTCAGCAGCTTTCTGCAGAATACAGTTTGTAAAGCAATATTTTAGACTGTTTCAAAGATCATTAATCTTTAAAAATAACTTTTAAAAGAGAATTCTTTTGAAAATGATGGAAAATAGATGTGTATCCAACTGAAATGTGTCAAGAGGGAGAACTAGGGTATCTGAAATTTCTGATTCTCATCCTAGATTCTTCTATAAGACTTCCTAAAAGAGGCTGTGCACAGTGGGTCATGCCTGTAATGCCAGCACTTTGCAAGGCTGAGGCAGGTGGATCACTTGAGGTCAGGAGTTTGAGACCAGCCTGGCCAACACGATGAAACCTGGTCTCTATTAAAAATACAAAACTTAGCCAGGTGTTGTGGCACACATCTATAATCCCAGCTACTCGGGTGGCTGAGGCAAGAGAATCATGGAACCTGGGAGGTAGAGGCTGCAGTGAGCAGAGATTGCACTGCTGTACTCTTGCCTGGGCGACAGAGCAATACTCTGTCTCAAAAAAAAAAGACTTCTTAAAAGAAAGAAGCAGATTTCTTACAAAGTAAATAATTCATTATTATTTTGAATTATGTCCATTTGTGGTGGCTAGCATGACTCTAAGAATTATGCAAAAAAGAAATTTAGTATTAATTTTGTAATAACCAATTCCATCTGACAAAAACTTCAGGAAGATAGAAGACTTTAAATACTAGGCTTGGCCAGACACGGTAACTCACGTCTGTAATCCCAGCACTTTGGGAGGCTGAGGCAGGAGGATCAATTGTGGTCAGAGGTTCGAGACTAGCATGGCCAACATGGCGAAACTCCATCTCTACTAAAAATAAAAAACTTAACCGGGAATGGTGGTGGGTGCCTGTAATCCCAGCTCCTCAGGAGGCTGAGGCAGGAGAATTGCTTGAACCTGGGAAGCAGAGGTTGCAGTGAGCCGAGATTGTGCCACTGCACTCCAACCTGGGCGACAGAGTGAGACTCCATCTCGAAAACAAAAATAAAAGAAAATACAAATAAAAATAAATAAATACTATGCTTTATTAATTAGAGAAGCATGTCCCCAAATCCCTAGTGTATGAGCAATATATTTCTCAATCATGTAAAATCTAAGATATAGCGTTTTATCTCCTACTATTCTAAAATTTTAAACAAACGTTTAAGTGGTAACCATTCAGCTATGCAAAGCCAGTCTTCCTAATTAAAATATACATGGTAGCTTAAAAAAAAACCCTACTAAACTATCATTACCATATGAGCAAAGGTATATTATTAAGTCACAAACTTTTTACTAAATAACAGCCTTTTACAGGTTAGTTCTTCTAAAGAAAATCATACTATCCTGACATAAGAACCAATCTTTATCATAATTGTATTAAATTAAGCAGATAATTTAATCCTGGCCAAAAAGACACAACAGGACCAGATTTACTCCTCCTGCCTTAAGATATGGGACATTAGGCAATGAAGGGCAGTGACTCCTGAGAGGTGGGGAAACAAACCAGGTGAGTCCCATTTTTATTACCCTGGCTCACTGCTTTGACAGTTTCAAGGGTGCTGTGCAGGAAGGGGAAAACCAGGTTGAGCCAAGTTCAGGAGTTCAGGAGAAAGAGCTGAAAGTCCACGATGATCAAAGAGGCTGGACTTCATAGGACAGAGTGCCAAAGAGAGAAAAATATAGAATAAGGACTCTGGGGCTCTGCAGTGGTCCCCTTGAGTACTTAGTTTTGTACTGATCAGTGCATGCGAGTGAGGAAACTACCCAAGGCCAGGGAAACAAACACCAGAAAGGGTTAAGGGGAACAGTGCACAGCACTGATACAAGGCTGAAAACAGTCTCTTCTACCAGTCAGCCTGGAAAATGTCATGATTCATGGGCACTGAATAGAGTATCCAGAAGGATCTTGCTTCAGTAATGGGGTATAATTAGCCCTGGTCTAAACACTGTTCTGGATCAGGTCTAGCAAACACTCAAAGGTTCAAACTATTTGCAAGTAACTTAACTGCAGCCCAGAAGAAAGCTCAAGAATATAGGAATACAAACATGGAAAGAGAGGCAAACATGGCTGTTGAGTCTCATTTAGAGCACACTTTAAGCATGGCTCTGTTCACTATCTTGATTGTGGTGATGGTGTCACAGGTGTATACAAACATCAAAACTTACTAAATTGTACACTTTAAATATGTGCCATTTATTCTATGTCAATTACATGTGAAAGCAGTTAAAAACTAGTGCTAAGAAGACTACATGTTAATAGTCTTGAATATTTAACAGCTTTGATTTTGCATTTCTTTTTTTTTTCTTTTTTTTTTTTTGAGACAAAGCTTCGCTTTTGTCCCCCAGGCTGGAATGCAATGGTGCTATCTCGGCTCACTGCAACCTCTGCCTTCCAGTTCAAGCGATTCTCCTGCCTCGGCCCCCCAAGTAGCTGGGATTACAGGCGCCTGCCACCAAGCCTGGATAATTTTTGTATTTTTTTAGTTAAGATGGGGTTCCACCATGTTGGCCAGGCTGCTCGAGAACTCTGACCTCAGGTGATACACCCGCCTTGGCCTCCCAAGGTGCTGGGGTTATAGGCATGAGCCACCACGCCAGGCCGATTTTGCATTTCTTTCTTTTACTTTTTCTCCTGCCAAAGTTCTCATTTTTTCTAAATATTTGGTTTGGATCTATCTTTACAAAAGTGAATTAAGAGTCTTAAAAATGAAAACTTCTGCATAAGTGATTCTAATATTTGGAGTTAAAATCTATTATAAAGTACAAAACTTCAAAAAGTACTCAGTATGATATAGGATAAATTATTTTTTAAAAGCCATTTAGGGCTGGGTGTGGGCCTTATGCCTGTACGACTGTAATCCCAGCACTTTGGGAGGCCAAGGCGGGCAGATCACCTGAGGTCAGGAGTTTGAGACCAGTCTGGCCAACATGGTGAAATCCCATCTCTACTAAAAACAGGAAAATTAGCTGGGTGTGGTGGTATGCACCTGTAATCCCAGCTACTTGGGAGGCTGAGGCAGGAGAATCACCTGAACCCAGGAGGTGGAGGTTGCAGCGAGCCAAGATTGCACCACTGCACTCTAGCCTGGGCGACAGAGCGAGACTCAGTCTCAAAAAAAAAAAAAAAAAAAAAGCCATTTCAAGTCTTAAAGTTTTGTCACATAATTCAAAGCTTATGTAAAATTTTAAACAACAATATACAACGTATCATACATAAAAAAAGCAATTATAATAACAAATACACTGGTTCAAAAACCTAAGATAAAAATAGAAACACACATCTTAGTTTCTGTGCATTCATACAGAGCAGTAATGGGCACTGAAGGAAGTATATACTGCAGTTTGGTAGCTATCTGCAGAATAAATGAATACATCACAAATTTTACAGCAGGAAAGAAATGAGGAGCAGGCAGTGATAATTCTCTCTCTTCATTTTATGTAGACAAAAACCAAAGCGCAGTCTTACACTGCAAATCCTGGGGCTCCTGAATCTGTTCATGTCTCTTTTTTGCCATAGTCTCTTGCTCTCTGGACATTTACTACTCAGTTGTACAACTCCTTATTCATATAATGTCTAACTGTGAATAGAGTCAAGCAGCATATCTCCCAAAAGCCACACAAAACCCTAGGTTTTGAGTGATTATCAAGCAACCAGAATGAGGCTCAACAAGGCTTCTTGTGGCTGTTGAGTCTCATTTAGAGCACACAAAAAACGATTTTAACAAAAACCAATTTTGGCCAGGTACAGTGGTTCATGCCTGTAATCCCAACACTCTGAGAAGGCCAAGGCGGGAGGATCACCTGAACCCAGGAGTTTCAGAACAGCCTAGACAACACAGCAAAATGTTGTCTCTATGAAAAATTTTAAAAGATTACTTGGGTATGGCGGTATACGCCTGTAGTACTAGCTAATCAGGAAGCTGAAGTGGGAAGACTGCTTGAGCCCAGGAGTCAGAGGTTACAGTTAGCCACAATCGCCTCACTGCAATCCAGCCTGGGCAACAGAGCGAGATCCTGTCTCAAGAAAAAAATAATAATTCTATCATAGCTTCCTTAGCATAATATTCTATACAATAAAAATTATGCTTAGATTTTTAAAAATAAAAACAAGTTATTCATCTTCACATACTCTTCAATAGTGGCAAGTACAGTCTTGTTAAATGACTAAATTTAAATAATAAAATTTCTGTAGGAGTAATAGCTGGTTGTCGTGTGTTAACCACCTACTCTCAATTCCATTTATTACCATTGCTTCTTTCCTCATGATAAAGAGCCTTAATTTCTGAAATCAAAGTACCTATCCAGAGTTTCTTACTAACTGTACAATCTCGGGCAAGTCACTTAACTTCTCTATGATCTTGTGTGCCTATAGAATAAAGACAATATCTGAAAGGATTATGATAATGAGATAATATATGTAAAGTGTTTAGCTCAGTGATGGCCCATAGTAAATATTTGATAAACATTACCTTTCTTCATTATCACGTCATCATCATTTTCTTCAATTCTACCACTCCTCCTTTCACCATTTTCCTCATATTTATACTCTGCTTTGTAGAAAGCTGCAGCTTTTTCTCAGTTGTAAAGTAGAAAATAAATCTGGATGATCATATAAGCTGTTCTTTTAACTGAACATACTTTAATGTTTTCAAAAATTCACAAAATCAGAGCTTGCTAAAGAAATTATATCATCCCTTAATCAATGCTAATAATTACATTTTTTGATCTCACAAAGTTTAGATTTTTAGCCAACACCAATTCAAATAATTTGTCTGCAGCCCTAATTGATGTTCTGAATAAACAATCTTGAGGTATTAAGAAACACAACAATAGTTCTGAAGAACCCATGTATGATAGTGAAAAACATGCTACTAAAAGAATACCATGAATCACAAGCAATGTACTCCATTATCCAAAAGTAAATCAACTGGCCAACAACATGGATCCTATTCTATTTTCTTCAAAGAGCACTGAATACATAAGGTTCAATCCCTGGCTTCAGAGAATTCACATTCTTTTATCTGAAATACGTGTTAAATATAATATAAATAAAGCTGATAAGGAACAACTGAAAAGTACTGTATTGTTTAAACTGTGGAGTGAGCATAAAGGTTATTGTGATGTTTACTAAAACAATCAAAGGGGATGTGGCTACAGGACAGCTAGACCCTGAATAAAGACTAGAATTGGAAGAGTCATGCTCCTGTAAGATTTTTCCAACTGAAGATATATATATATACACTAATGCCAAACCATAAATGGAAACCTATATAATTTGTTTCAAACTTTTAAAGACCATGAATAAATCTTCATCCAATTGGCTACATGCCTTCTATAATGTTACACAGAATAGGGCTAGTTAGCAATTTGTTTTGAAAGACATACTTTTTTTTTTTTTATTTTAAATAGGCTACCTGGGGGAAGAGATATTACCTAGAAAAGGATTAAAGGATTAAGGCAAAATACAATCTAGAACCTCCCTCTTGCCTCACTCCAGACTCAGTGACCCAGAAGGAACTGGACAGTTGACCAGCAAAAGGAAAGCAGAATCCAGGTTCCCTGCCTCCAAGGTTTATACCTAGAAGCCTGAAAAATGTGGCATTTTAAAACCATCTTCCAGAGCAAGACACCCTCTCAAGGTAACTGGTCTTACACATTTATTGTTTATGGAACAAATGTCTGACTGTGTACTCGGGTGTATTCAGCAGCATTGTTGCCTGCAGTTCCCTGTGTTTACCAGAGATACTGAGCTCAAAGAAGAGGTTTTACTCTACTCATCACTGCAACCTGCACACTGATCCACAGTCACACAGAGGCCTGTGTTCTGTTCCCTGTAAATGGAAACATGTTCTGAGCCTGTCTGCCTCCCGCGGCTGCACCTGGTCCTCCATACCAACCCCTGGGGGTGTCCACAACCACTTCGGACAGAAGAAGGTGGAATTTCAGACAGGAGCTTGATTGGATCTTAAATGACAGACTTGGACTAGCTGTGGCCCAGACACTGGCCCCGCCCAGAATTGCCAGGAGAAAGCTTTGCTGGCCCTGGAGGTAACGCAGGGCCCGCCTCCCTCTGCTGAGTCCAATAGGCACAAGCAGGCTGGCGTATGGCCAGAGTGTGTCAAAGCCCTCTGATGCCTTTACTTTACCTTTTTTAAAGAATCCCAAATAACTCATTGAAATGACTCAAAGGCGAAAAAGTTTTACCAAAATGAACCCTTTTTCAGTTAACTACTCATCAAATGGATGTATTCGGACCCTCTCAAGTTTCTTTCCCTAGTTATAGTGGGGAACTGGCTGAGTGTTAATTGTGGGATTCACTATACCATCTTACCCTCAAGACACGAGAAGACGAACAAGATGAAAATGCAACCTGCAGAGCTGGGCTTAATTCCCACGTCACAGTCTGGTTCCTGCTACAGGAGGCTACCCTTCTGAGACAAGAGATTTAATAGGGAATTGAAGGAATAGTTAGGGGGCCAGGGAGATGTGACTGACACTGATTTTCAAGGTGAATGAGGGGTTGGTGGAGGGTTTGGTACTACAGCTAGTCAGGACATTTGCAAATTCAAATACATTCCTGTGTGAGGCATGTTACCGTTTATCAGTTTTTGTGAATATGTGTATTTTAAGCAATAAGATTTAGCTGGTCAGACTTTCCTAGGCAGTCTCAGTGGTGCACTTCCTGTGTTGTGACTGTTCTGAAGACAGAGCGGCTCTAACAACTGTGAGAAGCCTGAATAAAAATCAACCCTCTTCCCCACCTCCCCTCACCAAAAAATAAAAATAAAAATAATCTTTACCCTTGGCACAGAGAAAATTACAACTAATTCATAAATAAAACTACAAATATTTGATATATCACAATAGGCAGAGTTCACAATTCAGGACAAAATCTGATCTTTCTGAGGTATGAAATCAACTAAAAAACAATAATTACTCTGCTTTCTGAAAGGCATTCCTTCAACAAGTATTCACTGGAAGCCTACCAAATGCTGGGCACTCTCCCACTCAATGGATAGAATTTTTTCCCCTTAAGGAAGATTCAAAGTATGAAAAGTCAATCATTTTCAAAACGCAAGCCGAAAAAAAAAAGTGCAAAACTGGTACTGGAGTAATATAAATAACAAAAGTTGTCAGTAGCCCAGTCCCCTCCAATTCCACCTGTCTTAGTTTTAGATTCCCATAATCTCTAGCCTAAGAACAGCCTCCAAATTACTTATCTCTTCTCATCTCCTTCAAAATATATCCTATTTCGATGACACATTATCTCTAAAACTAACTGATGGTATTTACCTAATCAAAATTTGACTTCATACTCCATTCTCTAAGAATAAAAATTAAAAATTACCAAGTTGTTAACAAATATAGACCTTCTTTTTGTACTTCTAGCTACTCTGTACAATGAATCAACTCAGAGGTATAAAATACTATCTTCCTTAGAAGTAAATCAGCGGAGGAGAAGAAGGTTAACTAGGCAGAGTACCAGAACTTTGCCCTCTCTTTATCAGAAGAGAAATGAAATTTGAAAAAAGTGTAAAAGGAGACAGCTCAGAAAGAAAAATACAAATGGTGGTTTAAGAATATTAAAAGATGTTCTCATTCCTGTAATCCCATGGCTGTTTAAGAATACAAAAAGATCTTCTCACTCCTGCAATCCCAGCACTTTGGGAGGCCGAGGCGGGTGGATCACGAGGTCCAGAGATCGAGATCATCCTGGCTAACACGGTGAAGCCCTGTCTCTACTAAAAAAATACAAAAAAATTAGTCGGACGAGGTGGCAGGCGCCTGTAGTCCCAGCTACTTGGGAGGCTGAGGCAGGAGAATGACGTGAACCCAGGAGGTGGAACTTGCAGTGAGCCAAGATCGCGCTACTGCACTCCAGCCCGGGAGACAGAGCAAGACTCCGTCCAAAAAAAAAAAAGAATATTAAAGGATGTTCAGCAGTACTCATAATGCAAATTAAAACAAAGTAACATTTTTAACCATTTAGGCAACTATTAAAAGGAAAAAGCTGATAATATATCACGTGGCAGTATATGGGGAAAGTGGCACTCTCATATGCCACAGAAAGTGAGTACAGATGAATAAAAAGCCTTTTCAGAAGGAAATTTGGTAACATCAATCAAAATTTAAAATCCATGGAACTCCTGACCCAGACATTTCACCTCTAAAGATTCATCCCACCAATGACATCCATGGAAAAACTGTTTCTGAGAGGAAATACCAGAATCATCCTAAGGGTTCACCAAGGGGACTTAGTTAAAGAAATTTTTTCATTAAGACAAGGGAATATATATCCATGCAATGCAATCCTACTCAACAGGATAATGTAAAGGATGTGATGACATGCCATGATCTTTAAACTATACTGTTACATAGACTATACCACATTTGCAATTCTAGCCATTCTCCCCGTCAGAGGAATACACACATACACACACACACACACACACACACACAAGCACACCTATTTGTGCATGAAAAAATATATCTGAAAGATCACATAAAAAAATCATTAACAGTGCTTGCCTGGCTGGGCGTGGTGACTCACGCTTGTAATCTCAGCACTGTGGGAGGCTAAAGCGGACAGATCACTAGGTCAAGAGATCAAGAACATCCTGGCCAACATGGTGAAACCCCGTCTCTACTAAAAATACAAAAACTAGCTGGGTGTGGTGGCACGCACCTGTAGTCACAAGTACTCGGGAAGTTGCATTAAGCCGCAGCCTGGAGACAGAGCAAGACTCACTCTCAAAAAAAAAACAAAACAAACAAACAAAAAACGGGGCTTCCCTAAGAGAAGGAGTACCTGAGCTCAGGGATAGAGGAAACCTGAACTCAGGGATAGAGGAACAGACTTATGTTTTTTTACCATATCATTTTATATTGTCCACAATTTTTTTTTTTTTTTTTTTTTTTTTGAGACGGAGTCTCGCTGTGTCGCCCAGGCTGGAGTGCAGTGGCCGGATCTCAGCTCACTGCAAGCTCTGCCTCCCGGGTTTTTACGCCATTCTCCTGCCTCAGCCTCCCGAGTAGCCGGGACTACAGGCGCCCGCCACCTCGCCCAGCTAGTTTTTTGTATTTTTTAGTAGAGACGGGGTTTCACCGTGTTAGCCAGGATGGTCTCGAACTCCTGACCTCGTGATCCGCCCGTCTCGGCCTCCCAAAGTGCTGGGATTACAGGCTTGAGCCACCGCACCCAGCCTATTGTCCACAATTTTTAACATGCGTATGACTTTCTCAATAGAGTATTTCAGAGCTTTCAAAAAGATGGGGAGAAGGTATGCCATTCCACCATTCTCTAAAATAAAAAATTCTGGAACTTCCATTCTAATTACCTTATTCTTTTTTTCCTAAGCAGGCCTTGTACTTTAATAATGCTAAGGCTTATTCATGCATTCACTTGGGATACAATGTCTTTCTATCATTTAAGTCACACTCATTCCTTTAAGGCCTTCCAGACTCAAAATTCATGCAAGTCACCAAAGAAAGAGAATAAATCAGTTTCAAAGTCTACAGCATGTTCATCACATCATGCTACCTCACCAGAAGCATAGAAAAGGCTTATTCATCCTTGTGTTTGTACCCACTACCATGCACACTGCAAGCATAACAAATGTTCTCTGAAAGAATAATGAATGCATGTGAATAGGAAGTACAGCTGCTTAAAGCTTCAATGAACAACTTCATTTCTATACTGGATATCCAGAAACACAGAGGCATAAGACAAATAAAAGGTCACGTGATCACTTTTTTACAACGCAGAGAACAGTAAATGAGAATAAAACTGGACTTTCCCGCCTTTGAGATACTAAGTTGCTTTGGAAAAAGAAACGGTGATGTCTTCTACACAGTAACTTTAACCGTTGCATATTAGTGACCCTACTTATAGACTTTATTAGTTCTAGGTGTTTTACAGGTATGTTTTCTCCTTCAATGTCTAGCACAGTGCTTCCTAAGGACACAGGAACAAAAACAGTATCTCTACTCTTAGTAAGGGCAACTCTTTGATGGTTCATGAGAGGTATTCAATACATGTTTACAGAAGGAAAGAAGGGACTGAGAAAAGACTAGATCATGTTTGATTAAAAAAAATAATACATTTAGCAAAGGTGAATTAAGTCGCCTTGCTCTCAAATGTTTACCTACCGGTAGGGGATTTAGTTACTACAGGGAGTATCCCTTATACAAAATGCTTGAAACTAGAAGTGTTCCACATCTCAGATATTTTCAATTTTTGGAATATTTCTGTATACATGAGATATCACAGTGATAAGGATCCAACTCTAAACACAAAATTGGTTGACATTTCCTATACACCATATACACATAGCCTGAAGGTAACAATTTTATACAATATTTTAAATAATTTTGTGCAGAACACAAAGTTTTCATTGTGTTTTGACTGTGACTTATCACATGTGATCAGAGGTGAAATTTTTCACCTGTGACATTATTTCATTCTTCAAAAAGTGGTGAATTTTGAAGCATTTTGGATTACAAATTTTCAGCGTAAGGATGTTCAATTTGTACCACTTCACACATATTCTATGGGAGGAAACATTTGGATTTCTCTTTCAGCCAGTTTTAAAAGTCACAAAAAGCAATAAAATATGAAAGGTACTACAAAGACAGAGCAATAGTTATACATTATCTTATATTCTGAAGAAGTGAAATAACTTATTAAAAATTTCCAGTGTAAACTGAGACAGAATTAAAATACTGTATTCCTAATTCCAAAATTAAATTATATTGATTTTTAACCTGGGATGAGAAAAATAAAATTCAGAAGCTGTTTTCAAAAACTTGATTTCAGTTTTTTCAATCTATGGCTAAGTGAAAAATGAGTATCTTTGAAACCACAATGAAGTCTTATAAGTGAAGAATAAGTACATGAGAAAATCTTCAGAAAAAAAAAATGGGTGCTTTTTCTAAGAAACTGTTGAACTAAGACAGATGGTAAGCTATTAGAATTGTAAGATTAGGAAATTATTCAAAAACTTTCCAATTTTAACTTTTTATTCTCAGTATCTATATAAGCTTATAGAAGTTATTTCTTATTTTTATTTTTTATTAGACAGGTTTGCAGCTGTCAAAAGTTTTCCTTGAACTTTCTATATTCTGAGAATCTTCACAAAATAATGAAAGTTCTCAGCAACAAAACAAACACATCAAACAACAAAACAAACACATCACACACATACACATTCACATTCACACACACACACACACACACACACACACACACACACACACACTCTCACATGGTTTGGCTGTGTCCCCAACCAAATCTCATCTTGAATTGGAAATCCCATAATTCCCATGGATCATGGGAAGAACCCAGCGAGATAACTGAATTATGGGGGCATCTCTTTCCTGCACTGTTCTCATGATAGTGAATGAGTCTCACAACATCTGATAGTTTTTAAATGGGAGTTTCCCTGCACAAGCTCTCTTTGCCTGCTGTCATCCATGTAAGATGTGCCTTGCTCCTCCTTGCCTTCTGCCATGACTGTGAGGCCTCCCCAGCCATGTGGAACTGTAAGTCACCTTTTTCTTTGTAAACTGCCCAGTCTTCTAGGGTATGTCTTTATCAGTAGAATGAAAACAGACTAACACAGTAAACTGGTACCAGTAGAGTGGGGCGTTACTGAAGGTACCCACAAATGTGGAAGTAACTTTGGAACTGGGTACTGGCAGAAGCTGAAACAGTTTGGAGGGCTCATAAGATGGGAAAATGTGGGAAAGTTTGTAACTCCCTAGAGACTTGTTGAATGGCTTTGCCCAAAATGCTGATGACACAAACAATGAAATTCAGGCTGAGGTGGTCTCAGATGGAGATGAGGAACTTGTTGGAAACTGGAGCAAAAGTGACTCTTGTTATGTTTCAGCAAAAAGACTGGTGGCATTTTGCCACTGCCCTAGAGATGTGTGGAACTCTGAACTTGAGAAGGATGATTTAGGGTATCTTGTGGAAGAAATTTCTAAGCAGCAAAGCATTCAAGAGGTAACTTGGGTGCTGTTAAAGGCATTCAGTTTTAAAAGGGAAACAGGGCATAAAAGTTCAGAAAATTTGCAGCCTGACAATGCAATAGAAAAGAAAATCCCATTTTCTGAGAAGAAATTCAAGCCAGCTGCAGAAATTTGCATAAGTAACAAGCAGCTAATGTTAATTCCACAGACAATAGGGAAAATGTCTCCAGGGCATGTCAGAGGTCTTCATGGCAGCCCCTCCCATCATAGGCCTGGAGTCCTAGAAGGAAAAGGTAGTTTCATGAGCCAGGTCCAAGGTTCTATGCTGTGTGCAACCTAGGGACTTGGTGCCTTGCATCCCAGCCACTGCAGCTGTAGCTGAAAGGGGCCAACCCAGAGCTCAAGCCATGTCTTCAGACAGTGCAAGCCTCAGGTCTTGGCAGCTTCCATGTGGTGTTGAGCCTGTGAGTGCACAGAAGTCAAGACTGAGGTTTAGGAATCCCTGTCTAGATTTCAGAGGGTATATGGAAATGCCTGGATGTCCAGACAGAAGTTTGCTGCAGGGGTGGGGCTCCCATGGAGAACCTCTGCTAAGGCAGTGTGGAAGGGAAATGTGGGGCAGGAGCTCCCACACAGAGTCCCTACTGGGGCACCACCTAGTGGAGCTGTGAGAAGAGGGCCACCGTCCTCCAGACACCAGAATGGTAGATCCATCGACAGCTTGCACTGTGCACCTGGAAAATCTACACTCAATGCTAGCCCGTGAAAGCAGCCAGAGGATGTACCCTGTAAAGCCACAGAGGTGGAGCCGCCCAAGACCATAGGAACCCACCTCTTGCATCAGCATTACCTGGATGTGAGACATGAAGTCAAAGGAGATCATTCTGGAACTTTAAGATTTGACTGCCCCACTCGATTTCGGACTTGCATGGGGCCTGTAACCCCTTTGTTTTGGCCAATTTCCCCCATTTGGAATGGCTGTATTTATCCAATGCCTGTACCCCCATTGTATCTAGGAAATAACTTGCTTTTGATTTTACAGGCTCATAGGTGGAAGGGACTTACCTTATCTCAGATGAGATGTTGGACTGTGGACTTCTGAATTAATGCTGAAATGAGTTAAGACTTTGGGGGACTGTTGGGAAGGCATGATTGGTTTTGAAATGTGACATGAGATTTGGGAGGGGTCGGGGCAGAATGATATGGTTTGACTGTGTCCCCACCCAAATCTCATCTTGAATTGTAACTTCCACAATTTGCACGTCATGGGAGGAACCCAGTGGGAGGTGACGGAATTATGGGCGTGGGTGCTTCCTGCACTGCTCTTGTGATAGTGAGTGAGTCTCTGATAGTGAGAGTTGATGGTTTTAAAAATGGGAGTTTCCCTGCACAAGCTCTCTTTGCCTGCTGTCATCTACAGAAGATGTAACTTGTTTCTTCTCACCTTTTGCTATGTTTGTGAGGCCTCCCCAGCCATGAGAAACTGTAAGTCCAATAAAACTTACACACACAAACACACAGACACACATATCCCTACACAAACCCCCACACACCCACTCAAAACCCTAAGAAATTTCCACAGAAAATCTCCCTGGGGTGGGAAAAGATTAAAAGTAAGCAACTATCATTTAAGAAACATATCAACTACTGTTAATACGTAAGTATTATTACAGACTATCAAAGGAAATAAGCAGAGATAGGGAATTTATGATCAATGCCTGAGATAAATGTGCTCTAGAAACTACAGACATCGAGTTACTGTTGTTCAATTACTAAGCATTTTACATTTTAAAATCTACAGTCAGACATTATATAAGTTTTTTTATGTCTATTTTTAAAGAAATACTTGCCAAATAAGAGAAAAACTTCATGTATCTTTATTGTGTTAATATAACAATTTCTCCTCCTATAAAAGAAAAAAAACTCAACCTGGTTTTTGTTTAAAAATTTTAAAAATACTTATTTTCTTTTAGCAGGCATATGTGTGCATAGAAATAATGACATAAAACATTAAAATGACTGACATATTATCTAAAGTCTCTCTGTAACTTTTTAGTTAACAGGTTAAGTCTGAGGAAAGCTATTATGGCAATAAACTATAATGTTCTCAACATTAAAAACAGAATTCACCAGGGTATTTTTCAAACAAATACTACTATATAGGTACCTTTAGAACAAATAATTTATCCAATAAACTAATATACTTGTTCAAAAGTACACTAAATTAAAAGGGTATGTTTCTTCTTATTCATGTATAAGACAGAAAAAAGCAAAAACAAAATAAAATGCCTTCATTAATTCCATATACTAATTACTGAAATGGCTTATTTTATTTTTCATTAAGACAACTAAAAAGTAACTGCACAAATTAAACAATTTAGTATTTCATAAACTTCAAAATATTTTATGCAAACGCATAGTCTACTCTTTCCAAATCATAACTAGCCCCTTTTCTAATAAGGTATCTTCTAGAAGTTTTTTTTTTTTTTTTTTTTTTTGAGGTAAAGTCTTGCTCTGTCGCCCAGGCTAGAGTGTAGTGGCGCAATCTCAGCTCACTGCAACCTCCGCCTCCCAGGTTCAAGGGATTCTCCTGCCTCAGCCTCCTGAGTAGGTGGGATTACAGGCGCGTGCCACCACGCCTGGCTAATTTTTGTATTTTTAGTAGAGATGGGGTTTCACCATGTTGGTCAGGCTGAGAAGTCAAATTTTATTGGAGAGTCTTAAATCTATATAAAATAAAATGTGGCCCATCACGTACTATTTAAAATTAAAAATAAAAATATCTTTCAATTAAAAATTAAATATATAAAACCTAGTTCCTTATGTATCTTTCCATTATTTCCTCAATTAATTTTATCTTTTAAATTAAACTTTAAATTTTTTTCAAGACAATCTGCCAACTTACAGTGTTAGTTGGATCTTCTTGTAAAATCCTATCATATAGCTGTACAGCATCATCATATCTATTTAAAAAGAAAATGAAACATCTACAATTATTACCTTAAAAATATAGTGATAAATAGTAAATACAGAAAAAAATTAAACTGGCTTTAATCTTTTAATTTAAATGCATTTATAATTGCTTTAAACGCATTTATATATCGTTACCAAAGTCTTCCATCTTCATATAACAGTAAACGTTTACTACAGTTTTATTTTGTTAAGTAAAGCAGATCATGTATATAGTACTTACAGAAAATTTCCCTTAAAAAAATACTGACTCAATTTGTCCAAAGTACAAAACTAAAAACTAGCCACACATAGCCAGACTATGAAGAGATATAACAAGCACCAGGAGACCAGATGTAGATATGGTAGAAGTATTGGCATAAACAGACCAGGAATTTAAACAATGATACGTATTTTCACGACTCTAATGCAAAAAGTAAACAAGATGCAAAAACAGATGGGTAATGTAAACAGAGATGGAAACTCTAAAAAAGAATCAAAAGGTAATACTGGAAATCAAAAACAATGCAAAGGAAATGATGAATGCCTTTGATGGTCTTGGGCTTATTAGTAGATTGGGCATAACCCAAAAGAGTCAGGAGGTTGAAGAATTATCAATACAAACTTTCAAAACTGAAATAAAAAGAGAAAAATAATAGAACACAATATCCAAGAAGTGTGTACAATTACAAAAGATGTAACATATATGTAATGGAATACTAGAAGGAAAAAAGAAAGAAATATAGAAAACATTTAAAAATTTTCCCAAACTTATGATAGACACAAAACTACAGATCCAGTAAGCTCTAAGATCATCAAGCACAATACCAAAAAATCTACACCTACACATATTCAAATTACAGAAAATCAAAAACAAAGAGAAAATCTTAAAAGATGCCAGAAGAAAAAAACACATTACTTATACAGGTACAAGGATAAGCACTATATCAGACTTCTCTTCAGAAACCATGCAAACAAGAAAAGTGTAAAGGGAAATATTTGAAGTGTTCTGAGAGAAAACCAACTTAGAATTCTGTATCCTGAGAAACTGTCCATTAACTGTGATGGAGAAATATACTCCAGACAAACAAAAATTAAAGCAATTTGCTGTCAGCAGACCTGCCTTTCAAGAAATGTTAAAAGCAGCTCTTCAGAGAAAAGGAAAATAATATTGGTTAGAACCTTTGGAAGTTTCTAATATATAAAAAAAGAAAGATCATTAGAAAATGAATAAATAAAGGTAAAATAAAATTTTTTTCTTATTCTTAATTGATCAGATAAGTTTTCTCAAAATAGTAACAGCAACAATGTATTTGGTGATTATGATTTATGAATAAGTGAAATGAATGAAAGCAGTGCTACAAATGACAAAAGAGAGGAATTAAAAATACTCTGTTGTAAGGGATTTGCCCTAACTGTGAATCAGTATAGTGTTACTTAAAAGTGGACTTGGATAGTTCTAAATACACATTGCAATCTCTCAGACAGCTATTTAAAAAATTTAAAAAGAAGTATAACTGATATACTGAGAGAGAGAAAATATGAAATTCTATAAATGCTCAATTAAATCAGAGAAGGCAGAAAACAAATGACAAAAGAAAAAAGAGCAATCAATAGAAAATAGTTATGAATATGGCAGATAATGAAACAACTATATTAATAATCACTTTAAATGTAAATGGTCTAAGTATACCAATGAAAAGACAGAGACTATCAAAGTGGATTTAAAAACATGACCCAACGAAATGCTGTCTACACAAAACCCTCAAAATACAAAGATACAACAGAATAAAAATAAAGGGAAGGAGAAAGATATGCTGTTAACACTAACCAAAAGAAAGCTCAGGAGCTATATTAATTTCACACAAAGCAGACTTCAGAACAAGGAAAATAAGTAGGGATATACGAGGGGCATTACATAATATAAAGGGCTCATTCTCAAGAAAAATGCAACAACCTTTAATCTTATGTGACGAACAACAGAACATCAAAATATGTGGGGCAAAAACTAATAGAACTGCAAGGAGAAATAGATGAATCCACTATTAAAGTTGGAGACTTCCATACTCCTTTGTTAGTAATAGACATAATAGGCAGAATATAAGGACACAGTTGAACTGTACAGCACAATCATCCAGAAGTACTGAAAATAAAATTTTAAAAGACAGCAAAAAGAAAAATAGTCTGAAAGCACTCTCACGAACTAAAAATAATCATAATTTAACTGTTCCTACTGTCTAGAAAACACTACCGAATATTGTTGAGATATTAGAAAACAATTATTGGACAGGACAAAAGAATCACTAACGATTAAAAATACATGATAAACTAAACTTCATCGGAATTAAAAACTTCTCTACTTCACAAGGCACCATTTAGAAAATAAAATGTTCAAGCAGGAGAATAGGGAGAAATATTCACAGCACATATATCTGACAAAGTTTTTATCCAGAATATATAAAGACCTCCCACAAATCAGCAGCAAAAAAGGTGAAACAACCCAATTTTTTAAACGGGTAAAGACTAAAGAAGATACTTCAAAAAGAAGTTATTTGAATATCTAAGCAGACATGACAAGGTTTTCAACATCATTAGTCATGAAAAAATGTAAATTAAAGCCATGAGACAGTATTTCACACACTCTAGAATGTTTGAAATAAAAAAAAAAAATTAACACCACCATGATTAATAAGCTCCATGCCTGCCAGTTTTAATAGGATCACACTGTTGACAAGATTTGGTTACCTTTCCATGGCTTCAAATCTCATGCCTGTTAATCGCTTGACTCTGTGACTGCCAGGGAACTGTCTTCTTAGCTCTTGAAGACAAAACTGAAAAAAAACAAAAGTTGAGTAGTAATTACATTATTTATACTAAATGGGCTATAATGAATGGCCTATATAGTCTTCAGTGTGTTTTCTTGAATAATTTCATTAGTGTCATCTAATAACATGAAGTAAAATTAATCAGTAACAATGGATTGAAAGAAGAACTACGACATTACAGTGAAGGCAACAATCAGTTTAGAAACTGATCATGCTCTTAACCAGGAAAATAAGCAGATTATGAGAACCGCTAATAACTCTTCAAGTACTAATATCATATTATTCCTCCTTAAAAACTACTACTATGTGTCAGCCTCCTACTTAAATGATAACAGCGCTTGCCATTTTCTTCCTAATTGCAGCATAAGCATTCTACTGGTAAGAACTAAGTTTTTTAGTAGTCATCTCAAGTTCCTAGCAAATAACATTAAGTGTTTAATTTTGTCCTGTTGAAATTTTATATTAATCCATAAACCTTCCTTTTTTTTTTGTTTTGAGATGGAGTCTCACTCTGTCACCCAGGCTAGAGTGCAGTGGCACGATCCTGGCTTACTACAAAATCCACCTCCCGTATTCAAGCGAATCTCCTGCCTCGGCCTCCCAAGTAGCTCGGACTACAGGTGCCTGCCACCACGCCCAGCTCATTTTTGTATTTTTAGTAGAGAAGGGGTTTCAACATGTTGGCCAGTCTGGTCACGAACTCCTGACCTCAGGTGATCCACCTGCAGTGGCCACCTGCGGTAGTCTCCCAAAGTGCTAGGATTACAGGCGTGAGCCACTGCACCCAGTCAATCAATCATCCTTTCAATCAACATATCCTGATTTGGGGGTCAGAAAATGCAGACACTAAACGGATGGAATACCAATTTTTTTGAACAAGTATCCATAACTGACTCATCAACTTGACTAAATAATCAAATATTTACTGAGTAACTACATTCTCTGCAACATATGAAGGATTATAAGTTTTGGAAGTCCTAGAAATGTTAAAGATTATACAAATGGTCCACTGAAGCATATTAATGCATGTGTGACCAAAATAATGCTATTAACTACCGATGAAACTATTAACTGGTAATAAAATAAGTTTTAATATGAATTGGAAATACAGCTTCAAAGTTTGTGGCTGAAATTTGCCACAGTAAGAAAAATATTCAAGTTAGTCAAAAGTGAAGATATGTTCATTTATTTTTTTGATATCAAGCAAAATCATATTACTTGGTCAGTCAAGCAAGCTAACTGTATAAATAATCTTAACCATTAAAAAGTTACTGTTTAACTGGATATACTGCTTTATTAATCAACAGTGTTTTCTAATTTGACTTCCTACTTTATTAAGTGATATTTGGCTATTTCAAAAAAATAAAAATAAAAACCTCTCAAGATATAAAATTGCCACCTCTATGAATACTCAAAAGACTATGTCTCATAGGTACTGAAGGTAATCCAACAAAGGTTTTGTGGAATGTTTTCACCACTAACAGCTCCACTAGATTTACATGTATGGCCAACCCAACCTTGAAAAGGATAATACTAATTCAGATGTGATTTTTTTTCAGGTATTTCAATTTTTTGTTTTTATATATTTTCTTTCAGTTTAAATACAGAGGCAGCATGAAGTGGTACTTAAGAATTCAAGATGATAGGAACAACAGAACAGACGCCTCTACTTTCTGATTTATAAAATAAATATAATAATAACATCAAACACAAATCAAATCAATAAATAATTATGAAGGCTCAATAAAAGCATGAAGTAAAGCATTTAGCTTCGTTCCTAGCACAAGTCCAAAAACACAGCTATCATTACAGTGTTATTTTAAAAACTATAGTATTAGGTTTGTTTGTTTTGAGACGGAGTCCTGCTCTGTTGCCCAGGCTGGAGTGCAGTGGAACAATCTCAGCTCACTGCAATCTCTGCCTTCCAAGTTCAAGCGATTCTCCTGCCTCAGCCCCCAGAGTAGCTGGGACTAGAAGCATGTTCCACCAAACCTAGCTAATTTTTTGTATTTTTAGTAGAGATGGGGGTTTCACCACATTGGTCAGGCTGGTCTTGAACTCCTGACCTCAGGTGGTCCGCCTGCCTCGGCCTCCCAAAGTGCTGGGATTACAGGCGTGAGCCACCTCACCTGGCCAAATATTATTAGTATTTTAAGTTATGTTCTATACATCAGGATTTTCTTATGTCAGATATGTTTATAATATTGTGTAATAGTATTGAACATTACATTCTATGAAAGTCATTCAATAACACAAAAGATAAAATTGTTTTAAACTTTCTTACTTTAAACTCTATATAATAGGATAAGTTACCTACTAAGCAGACAAATTTCAGTAACTAAATCTTTTCAGTAAAACTAGGATACTAAACAGCTACTTCTCAGGACTAATAAAAAGATTTAAGATACTTTGTCCTAAAATATCCAGTTAGTTCCACTTACTGTTCAGAGTAGCACTCAAAAACAGCTATAGAAAGCATTCCATATAAGCCATACATTAAGTCTTAACTACGGTATACAATTCATGAAGCAAATTAAATATATACTTCATTTAAATACCTACCAATGCCAAGTCATCTCGACCATAGTCTAGTGCTGCAATCATCACCTGTTCATATATGATCCAAACTAGAAACATACAGAGGTGGGAAAAAAACTAAATTTAATATTAAAAAATAAAACAAATGGAAATTAATGAATTCTAGTTTCTGATATTTCTAGAAAATATTACTTACAACTGAAAATTGATTTATTGTATTATCTCTGAAACTAAGGAAAGAACGCATTCTTACATGTTTCAGCAGTGTAAAATATGTTAATATAAGATTAAAATCTCCAATGATTTAATACTTTTACTGTTCTACAAGAGTCCTTAGACAATACATTTCGGTCAGACATTTGGCAGCCCTTCGAGCTTTAAAACAAAATGCCTATTTGATAGCTTACTACTACCAAGCAATTATAAATCCATCTCAAAATAAACTATCATTAAAAGTCTTGGGATGAAAAGTCACAAAGAAGATTAACATGACAAGTAGAAAAATCATAAATGAAAGAATAGTTAAAAAAAAAAAAAAAGGCCCATAAATGAGACATGTACTGAGCCTGAATGTAATAAAAGAACTTACTATCATCTCCCAGCTTAGAAGCATATTCATTAATTAATTCTTCTCCAACTTCTACAATTTGCTCACTATTTCGTGAGTTTTCTTCTCTCCATTTTCTCATTTTATCTCGCATTTCTGAAAAAAGTAACATGACATTTAAGTGTATATGTACCCAGACACACGCATACACACCAGATAGATGTCAAAAACCTGACAAGACAAAATCAACTTTTTAGGTAAGGAAAATAAACTCACAATCATGTAGAAGTCTGTGGTAGCTCAAATTTGATAAAGTAGAAAATTAACTGAACAAAGGCAACAGATCCTTTAGAAGGCTGAAACAGCATTACAACTGGTATTACGACTATCTTTAGAAGTGATGAATGGGCCAGGCATGGTGGCTTATGTCAGTAATGCCAGGACTTTCGGAGCCCAAGGCAGAAGAATCACTTGATCCAGGAGTTCAAGACCAGCCTGGCCAACATGGCGAAACCTTGTCTCTACTAAATATACAAAAATTAGCCAGCTGTGGTGGCAAGCACTTGTAATCCCAGCTACTCAGGAGGCTAAGAAAGAACAGCTTGAACCCAGGAGGTGGAGGTTGCGTGGGCTGAGATCGTGCCACTGCACTCCAGCTTGAGTGACAAAGCAAGACTTTGTTTCAAAAACAAAACAAAACAAAAAAACAACAAAAAAGAGGCATGATGGCACCTGCCTGTGGTCCCAGCTACTCAGGAGACTGATGTAGAGGATCACTTGAGCCTGGAGGTTGAGGCTGCAGTGAGCTGTGATTGCACCACTGCACTCCATTCTGAGCAACAGAGCAAGACCCCCGTCTCTTAAAAGTTGAAAAACGACAACAGGCAAATAACAAAGTAAGTTATCCTACACAGAAAGAACTACTGGTAGTTCAGAATTAAATAAACACACTAGGATCGGGAAATGAGTGTACAACAAGGTGAGTGAGTTTCTTGGAAGACGTTTATTTTATACTAAAGAACGTTTAAGTTTGTTTTTAAAGGTACAGAACAACTAAAAAATACTGAGCAAAAGAAAAGCAACACAATCATAGCTGTCTGACAGGAAAATCATTCTGAGGCAAAAAAAAAAAAAAAAAAAAAAAAAAACCTAGAATTTTATATTTTATGTGTCAATTTTAAAAATAAATAAATTTGAAACAAAAGCAAAAACAAAAAGCCCCAAAAGATAAACTGGAAAGGAGTAAACAGTTCAAAGAAAAGAAACCGGTGGTATTAGTCCGTTTTCACATTGCTGATAAAGACACACCTGAGACTTGGCAATTTACAAATGAAAGAGGTTTAACTGGACTTGCAGTTCCACGTGGCTGGGGAGGTCTCACAATGATGGCGGAAGGCAAGAAGGAAAAAGTCATATCCTAAGTGGATGGCAGCAGGCAAAGAAAGAGAGCTTGTGTAGAGAAACTCCCATTTCTAAAACCATCAGATCTTGTGAGACCCATTCACTATAATGAGAATAGCATGGGAAAGACCTGTCCCCATGATTCAATCATCTCACAGTGGGTCTCCTCCACAACACATGGGAATTATGGGTGCTACAAGATGAGATTTGGGTGGGGACACACAGCTAAACCGTATCTCCGGTCATGGAGGACGTAGAGTCTACTGGAAAGAACATGGACTTGATACACTTGGTTTGAATCTAAACTCCATCTTTTACATGACCTTACATAACTTACTGAATCTGTACTTAGTTTCCAATAACAATGAATAGATAGTATTACCTTTAGCTCAGGCATGAGCACTTAAGATTACATAAAATATATATATATATAAAGTTGCTTGGTTAGTACAACAGTTTGGATATTTTTGTTTTTAAGTTGATTTTGATTACCCTTAGATAAGGGTATATACACTTACCAGTTCTTCATAGGCACCACTACTGTCTTTCACCCAGCTACATGTATTTTCCTCATCTGCTTGGCCTTTGAGTTTAGGAAACCAAATACTAGAAAATTCATGTAAAGCATTTTATAAAATGTGAAGTCCTACAAAAATTCTAGTCATCTTTATTTAAAAAAAAAAATCTGATAACTGTTTCAGTCTCTCAAAAGAAATAAAGGCTCTTCCCTCACTCTTTCCTCAAAGGTGGCTTAAAATTTTCATTTTACCCTTTCACCCTCCTGCAAAAGGCCTGCTCCTCAAAGCCAAGGTCATTTTATTACATACTATGTAAGTAAGCTGCTCACTGCTTGCTTGTACATTTTATTAACTACTGTGCAACCCTGTGGGATGAGCTAAAGGTCAAAGGTTAAGAGAGTGGCTATGATTGTTCTGTTTATTCCTTCCATGACAACTTGCATGAGGTGCCACTGCAGTGAGGTGACCTCTGAAAGATGGAAAAATATGTCAGCTACTTAATTCTGCTGATTTCTTTAGTCCAAAACTACTTCCGCCAATCCTGTATCTTTTCCACTTCATTTTGTTATATATTCAGAAATACCACTTACAGATTCATTTACATAAACCAGTATATTCTTTTAAAAGGTTGATAACTACAGGATAATAAATTCTAAATTATTCATAGTCCCATAAAAGTATCTAGTCAGATTGGCTGCAGGCTGTTGGGAACAGCTATTCTAAAAGAAAAGGCAATCTGATTTGAAAAAGGAAAGCGTTATTTTAATGCACACAGAGCTCCAGGAGAAGTATTTTTCAAACTGTGTATTACAATCCATTAATAAGGTATAAAATCAATTTAGTGGATTTCTTCCAGAATATATTGGTAGGGGAGGGGGTGCGGGGGAGAATGAAACAAAATGAACAGAATGCAATACTCATAAGAATAGTTTGTAAATGAAACTTTGGTTTCAGTTTATACATACACTCAAAGATTCATGTATATGTATACTTAATTGAGTACGAGTTAATTTGTAAAAGGTATTTCTCATTGTGGAAAAACACTCTTGGAGGAAAGAGAACACTTTTTTAAAGTATAACTTCTAAAAACAACAGTCTGATACACAGTCACAAACATATTAAAATATAATAGCTGAACACAAAACAAGAAACACTGTGTATGAAAATATAACTTTTACAAAACAAGCAACATTTTACCTATAAACACCTTAAGCTACATACCTTACTTAGCTGACCCTGCCACACTCGAGTGCTGCTATAATAAATACATTTGTTGCACTATTAGTCACATACTATTTTTAGAAATGCCTTAAGTACATTTATCTAAAAAGTTATTCATAAAAATAAAACTGTCTTGAAGAAAACACGTTTTCACCTTTGATAGTTCATTACCTCAAAATCACAGCATCCGAAAATCAAGTCATCTTCAATTCCCAAAAATATGGCTTCCCTTCTCAATGTTCACATTTCTGTTAATTCTACTTTCTGTTAATACTACCTGACATTCCACTTTTGAATGCTGTTTCTGACTCCTACTTTGGTTATCTAAGTCCTGTGGACTCTTTTGAAGTATTTCTAAGATTTACATCTTCTAGTCTATTTCCACTGCTATTATGCATGCCCAGGCTTTCATCACCCCATGCTAAAACTGCTAGGATAGCTTCCAAACTGATCTCTCCACCCGAATTCAATCTGTAAATTACAAGCAGACATTTCTAAAGATTTACTTCATTACAATTTAAATTCTTAAGATACCCAATGATTTCTACCTTCTTTGAGGCAGTATAGTGTATGACTGGAACTTTACTTCATTATTCAACTAATACTTACTTCTTGGAGTAAATATTGTTCTTCTTCATTCAACTAATATTTACTCAATGCCTACTACGTGTCAGGCTGATCTGGACATTGAGGATAAAGAAAGAAAAAGATATCCTATATACTCATAATGCTTAGAGTCTAATAGGTAAAAAGATGAAAATCCACATAACTTTAGATAGTGAAATTACACAAATAAAACTAAAAGACCGTATGATAAAGTTAGGAGACTGGGAGAAAGGAGGAGCTTTTGGAAAGGGTGGTCAGAGAAGGTTCTCTAAGAAGGTCATTTTCAAGCTAAGAGAGGAATGAGAAGGAGCCAACCATAAACAGCAAATCTAAATTCTGGAGAAAGAAACTAATCTGGCATATTCCAAGAATAACAGAATGACAGCTTAGGTGGAAGAACTTAATTAGTTAATAACTCAGTGGGGGAGAAGTGTATAAGAGCAGCTCAAATCACAGGACTCCCTTTTACTAGCTGTGGGATATTAGACAAGTCATTTCACCTCTCGCTTGCTTCCTCATCTATAAACTGGAAATAAAGCCTATTTCATAAGATACGTGTGAGGATTAAAAGAGACAATGTACACAAAATGTTTCATATACTATTTTCATTATTATTACCATTACTACATACACTAGTGGGTCAAACTTCAAAAACAAGCTTCATGTCCTAGCATTCACCCACTGAACAAACGAGCATTTACTGAGAGCTTGTTTTCTGATTCTCACCACTATGGCTGGTCAACGGAAGGACTGAGAAGATCTCTGTGTGTAAAGAATGTAAACAAGTAATTAAAATATGATGGAGAGATTAATGAGGTTCAGTAAAAATTCTCTTAATCATCTTCCGGTTAGAATCAACTCAAAGAATTGCTTTCTACAAAACTTAATAATCGTGGCCACTAAGATTTTAGAAGCTCTTAGCTAATAAGTCATATCAGCTAGCTCTTGGTTAACTGTTTCCAACAGTTATTACATTTTAAAAATTTAGCTACCTGTATCCAAACCAGTTCATGCCAGTTAAATTTAATGTAATTATATAGTATAATGAAATATTATAAGCCAAAGAAAACTTAAGTGCGAAAAGAGACTGGTTTCTAAAAAACAAAGTTGTATGCTTTGAAAAGACTCCATAAAAGTAAATAGCTCTGAAAAACTGCTGTCATATTAAATATGGAGACTTAATTTAAAATATTATGAGAAAAATAACAAAAATCTAAAAGATTTATGCACTGAAGCTTCTATATTAGGGACTTTATGTTCCTGCTCCACATTAAAGAAAGCAAAACCAAACATGGTTTATTAAACATGACAAGGAATTTCAATCAGCAGATCTCTACCAAAGAAAAGGTCCTGTTCTATATCAACATGCAAAAGTTTAATGAAAGGAGCCATTGATTTTTTCTTTTTGAATTTAGGACCTTGCCTCCCATCTATATACAAAAAAGAATTCTGAACTCTTTAGTCTAGCATTCAAGACACCAACCTACCTTTCTAGTTTTTACCTACCTTTCTAGTTTACCTAGAAAGACATTTTACTGGAAACGTCTAGTGACGTTGCAAAGCATATACTTCATTGCCATACATATCTGTACTTTCCAGGCTTTGAAGTCTCATAGATCTATATCTTAAAAGGTGAGCAGAAGTTGTTCTATGAATGAGGGGAGGTACACAGTGTTATCTACATTTCTAGGGAAAATGCGGAAAAGAATTAAGTGGTGACAGCAGTGATGTTGGAGGCAGAAGGCAAAAGGAAGATGATGAGTTCAGTTTTGAGTTTTGTTAATTGTGAAACATCCATTACATGTGCCCTGTAGAACACTGGAAATATGGACCTTCAGTTTACAAGTGAAATTTCAGGGTATGTCCCTTGAAATCTGGGGCCTTGCCTGTCTTACTTAGCACTATACCCTCAAGAACTACAACAGTGCCTGGTGCAAAGTACTCAAATATATGTTTAATGTGTTATTTACTATATAGGCTAATTGATAGCTAAAATTGGATGTGGATAAGATTGCCCACAGATACCATTTAATCTATTTTAGGTATCTTCAAAGCTAATGAGAACTCTGAACCATCTTTTCCCAGAACTATGTATGTTTACACATGCACTAAATTTTGCCCGATTTCATCAGACCATATGACACTTATGCTTGCATCAATTTAAAGTCTATTGATCTCAAACTTAAAAACCACCAATAACAGATTAAAACGATGACTAAGAAACACTGAAACACCAAAAAATGAGCAAATGGATGTAGAGAACTCAACAAAGGAAAGGCCCAAAAAGAAAGGAGAAAACAAGAAGAATGTCATTAAGAAAGCAAAGAAAGAGTTTTCCACAGAGGAGTGCTCTACAATAGCAAAAGTAGTAGAAGTATACAAAATACATGTTATTATTAGATCTCCTAGAGATCTTAGTGGAGTGGTAGGGCATGGAAATCAAATTGAGGTTGAAGGTCTGAATAAAAAGAGAGGAAGTAGGGGCAGTGAACATAAACAACTAAATTGCTCTCAAACATTTCTCATACATTTTTTGTTTTCAACAAATACTCATTTAATGCCTATTATGTGCCTGGCATTGTTCTAGGCATCCTATCCATGTCCTGCCCAAATATCATATTCTCAAGAAACTTGAATATACTCTCCTTACAAGTCTAAATTCTCTTTCCCACCTCCAAATGTCTAATAACTTCCCTACGTAGTAAGTATTAATCACTTTCAACTGGCTGAAGAAACAAACCAAATAGTCTATTAGTAGAGTCTAACACAGATGTGGAAGTGTTAAACTTACTACATAGGTCTTTTATAAACAAATGATAAATTTTCCTATCACAAGAATTATAGCACTCTGAACTAACCAATTCACAACACTGTTCAGTGGAATTCCTAAGGACATACCTCTGACACACACGCCCCAAAAAAATCTGAAAACACTATCCCTGAGAATCTTTCCATCACCCTTCATCCTAAAAATTTGTTATCATAAGTCTCTGAAATAAAAATCTAGAATACTCTTTTCTTAAAAGTCCCTTAAGTTAGAATTTGAATTCTGGAAAGGTCCAAACCTTCACTTTACTAGTGAGCACACGGTATCCTATTACTTAAGCAAGTTGCCTAATTTCATCTAAGATACTGAAATCTTTAAGATACTAAAGAAATTATTTCAACGCTAGAAAAATGGTTTATAATATTTTCTGACAATGTGTTACTGTTTATTATTAATCCCACTAACAATTCATTTAGTCAACAAATAATTACTGAGCTCCGTCCCCATGTGTCAGGCTCTAGGGAAGTGACAGTGAAGAAACAGGCCTGGTCCCTTTCATCTTAGAAGAGACAAAATTTTAAAAACACAATTGGGTAAGTGCTTCAATAGTATGAGAACAGAATATATAATCGAAGGATTACAGGTGTGTTTTGTTGCTTGATTTTGTTGTTTGGGTTTTTTCTTTTTCAATTTTGGTGGGAGATGAGGAAAGGGAATTGGGCAGTAGAGTGTTCAACTAAGGCTTTTTTGTACTAGGTGAGCTTTGTGGGGAATTGATAAAATGATAAAGTTTAATGGGGGCAAGAGTGAGGCAAGGAGGGAAGAACACTCCCAGTGGAAGGACTAGCATGTGCCAGCTTTAAGAAGCAGCATAGCAATTTTGGGCATTCAACAAAGGCCAGCATAGGCAGCTCACAGAGAGAGAGGGAGAATGGCTCGAAATAAAGGTGGAGACACGGACAACGGCCAGATCACAGAGGAGGGACATAATCATATTAGTACTAGCTAATAATAACACCTCCTTTTATATAGTACTTAACAGTTTACGAAACACTTAAAAATGTTTCTCTTTTATTCCTACAAATTTGTGTAGTAATTATTTATTCCAAATCAATTACATCAATCCTCTTTAGAATGACCACAGGGTAAGGTCCAAGTTACTCAGTTAAATCACCTTGTCTGTTGGTAGCATACAGCTACTCGCCCCTCAGGATTTTACATATGCTACTATCATCTAGGAAAGCTATAATGAACATACCTTCATAATAGCACTTTCTAAAAATTATGTAATATTTAAAACAGTTTTTTAAAAGCATTAAAAATAACAGCCATTTATCTACCATCCAGCTTACGGAAGATACCCTGACACAAGCCTTTCAAAACTGTGTTTATAGGTTTGTTTTCTCCATTAGATTGTGAATTCCTTGGAAGTATGGACTGTGTGTTGATAGATCCAAGATTTTGCACTAAGAAATCAACACTGTTGTTTAATATAATGGAATCCCTCAATTCAGGTATAAATACTGAGATTCACAACGTGCTAGAGGCCGCAAAGCCAACAAATCATTTAATTCAGTTCAAGTATAAAGGAATTTTGCTTTATTTGTAACGGATTTACAACTTTATAATACCTGATACATTTATTCACGATAAAACAGAAAACGTAACTTTCACGTTTTCAGGTCATTATTAAAACATCCCAAGAAGGCATTCGTTGAACAAACTAGCTACTGAAGTCTCCTGTATTATGCTAAATGCTGGAAATATGAATTCCAATTACACAAATTCCACGCCTTAATGAAACTCAAGTTTCTTAAGCACACAGAATTGATCCAAGGTTTGGCTGTTCCCAGATTCAAAGAATATATCCCACTCTAGATCAACTAAGGATAGGGAAAAGTGACCATCACACGTAAGCACGTACGTAGACCAGAGTCAATCAGTTATTTTTCCCTTCAGAAAAAAATCTACTAGTAGGGAGTAAGAAGTTGTGTTGTGTGTGTAAACGTGTTTTGAGATGGAGAGGGACAGAGACTAGACTAAAAGGAAAAGAAACTGGAAATCCAGGTTTAAGGAGAAAACCAAATGTAGAGTGGCATATGAGAATCACATTTGTTCACGCAACTTCTACACAGCTTTTCTGCAAAGAGCTGTAATCCTCACATAGCACTTAGTAAAGGGCCTTAGAGGCCCTGTGTTTCTTGGCTCCAAAGAAGCTTCAGTAACCACCTATTCCGCCTCTTCCGCACCGCCCAGCAACCACGCTTAGAGTGTGACAACCCTAGCCCCAAGTCCCTCCCGCCCGCCTCATAAATAAAAGCGGCCCTGGGCCGCTGGACTGGCGCGGAGGAGGGCAGGTCAACCGATGAGCAGACACCGTGGGAAACGCCGCGGAGTACGCGCCCGGGCCAAGGAAGGGGTCAGCCTCAGCCTCCACCTCAGCTTGGCCCGTCCACTGAGGGCTCTGGTACCAAAAAGAGACCGGCGAATCCAGCTCTCCGAAGGCAGCGGGTACTCCCGAACGGCTTCCCAGCGCTTTTAGTCTTTCCGCACCCGTCCCCACCCGAAGTTACCTTCCCAAGTGACATCGTAAAGCTCTGAGACCTTCGCCATCTTCCCAGAACCTAGAAGCAGCGGGGTGAGAGGGCGGGGAGACGCAGTCACGTGACGCTCCACCGGGCGGTGGAGAGTTACGTTGCTTTTTCTCATTGGCCAAGAGAGCTGTGGGGGCGGTATCTGCCACACACGTGCACGCGGCTCTGCGGAGGGGCTTTCGGGGAAGGGGGCGGAACAAGATGGGCGGAGCGAACTGGACAGTGGGCGGAGCGAGGTGGGCGGTGCGCGGTGCTCCCGGAATCTGAGAATACTCTGGCTGCTGGCAGGGCGACGGTGCTGGCTCGGCTTGAGGGGTAGGGGTATGTGTGTGTGAGTGTTTTGTTGTGTGTGTATGTGCGTGTGTGTTTTGTTTCTGTTTGTGTTTTTTGCCGTGGATTTTTAACAAATGCTGGGTTTTTAGTGTCCGCCAATCCAGGCTTTTCAGTTTTTTTCTACGTAGGCGTGTTCATTCTCTTCACACTCCTTTAAGTACCCTTATTCTCTTCTTGGCCGGCCGCAGTGTAGCCTTCTGCACGAATTCCTTATTTGTCCCCAACTTTCCTCCTTCCCTAATGGGATTTGCTTTCTGTTCACTTTTTAATCGACTAAACGGATAAACTCCAAAGTTTTGAGGGAGTAAGTGGGATTCTTCCTTTGAGCTTTGAAGTTCCCTTGAATGCCCTCGTGCTAGCTTGTACCCTTCTTTAACGCTCCTCGTGCCTGTAATTGCTTCATCCATGTCTGCATGCCACACTAGGTTTGAAACTGTCGCGAGTATGTAAGAATGAGACCTTCACAGTTCCTGAACTTCTCTCCTCGTTACTCCTGGGTGTATGGGGCAGCCTCCTTTCCCACCAGACTAATTGCTTTTAGGAAACTTTGAACGTCATCTCCTAGACTTAAGGAGAAGTGTTTGGACAGGAGGCAAAAAATTTGAGGATGATAAGCATATATTTAGTATTTGAAGCAAGGGGGACATGAGATTGTAGAGGAGGAATATGTAAGCTGAGGAAAAACTAAAAATCACTGCAATGCAGCCATGAGTTATGGGTCAATGAAGAAGGGGCATTTGATTTGAGAAGTAGAAATAATCGTATCCCACAAGTCAAAAGAGTGGAGGGGTTTTTTTCTCAGCTTTTTTGAGGTATAATGGACAGAAATTGTGCATATTTAAGGTATACAAAGTAATGATTAGATGTAAATGTACATTGTGAAATGATTACCACAAGCAAGCTAATTAACACATCCGTCACCGTACATATTTCCCGTACGTGTGTGTGTGGTGAGAACACTTAAAAATCTCTCAGCAAACTTCAAAGTGTACAATACAGAATTATCACTATAGTCACCATGCTGTACATTCGATCTCCAGAACATATTCATCTTACAACCAAAAGTGTGTACTAGTTGACCAACGTCTCTCCATTCCTCACCTGTCGGCTCCTGTCAACCACAGAAGTTTTTTTGTTTGTTTAAAAAAGGGAAAAAAAGACATCAGGTCATCTACCCCAGAGAAGTCACTTAACAACAGAAAAGACTAGTGAATTTATACACTTGGATTGAATTCTGAATGAGCTGGCATTCTTTCTAAACAGACTTTTTAAAAATCCTTCATTCAAAAAGTTAAAAAATACTCTACTCCGAAATTCACATGTTTTAATGCTCCAATAAAGCAACCTGGTGCAACAGGAAGAACAAGAACTCCCAGATCTGAATCCAGGCTCTACCTTTTAGTAGCTGGGTGACTTTCAGCTTGTATTTCTCTCTAAACATCAAAAAGGCTCATATATAAAAATCTAATATTGTCTGTATAAAAAGAAAATTACGACCTTGTGTTGTTAATCAAGATGAAAACAGATGCTGCAGCTAAAGCCCCAGCGTGGCACTCTCATGGAAGTACCATCCTATGTCTAGAAATACTGTTTATATGCTGATCAGTCCCAAACTGATAAACCTTCCCAAAACCTAGTCTGGTTGCTTGACATACTCAGATGGCTAGCTGATACACATCTCAAAGTTAACATAGCCCACACAGAACTCTGGATTCCTGCTGTTACCTTGCACATTCCCACCTTGCTTTTCCCCGTCATAGGTGAGGAAATCATTTACCTGGTTGCACAAGTTAAAATTATTGGAAGTACCTTTGATTCCTTTTTTTGACACCACTCCCCATATCTAGTCTATCAGCAAATTCTATATTGCACTTCCCAAAGTTCATCTGCTTTTCATATCTATTGCTACTACCTTAATCTAAGTCACAACCATGTCTCTCCTGAATGATTGTGATAGTTTCCTAGCCACCTTTGTTTCATTCTTGCTGTGTAAAATCTGTTTTTTTTTTTTAAAAAAAGAAAAACCATTTAGATTAAAATATCAGCCTTCCACTTGATTGCATGCTGTAGCAGAGGTATTTCTGTCCCATCTTCTTTCTATTGTTGCTACTTAGCATGGCTTCTGGCAAATAATAAGTGCTCAATAAATACTTGTTGGATGTAAGTTAAATGTGGACACTTAGATACTTTTGACTGGAGAAAGTCATAAATTTTTAAAAATAAGATATTGACTTCTCATTATTAAAATAATCCTTGGATTTTGATACATGGGCTAGTATCAGTGTCAATAGTTTTGTAAACAGTTCTACTACTTAGGGTAATTCACTCCCCTAAAAATAATTCAGTGTCATCATATTAGATTCTAACCTATAGCAGGTTATGCTGAAGTAGTGGTATATTTTTCTGGTTTTTACTATGAGAATTGTTCCATTATCATTGCACTCAACAATGCTGTTGTTGTATACGAATTTCTTTTAGCATTTTAATAGGCATTTTTACTCACTCTCACATCCAACCAATGTCTCATGCAATTGGATTGTGCAGTGGTTAGCCATACATGTTGTAGAAAACAAAGATCAACCAGATGAAGATTCATCTCTGTGTCCATCACAGAGATGCTTCAACATCAGCAGGTCATTAAGAGTTTTTTCTATCTTTGGCAGATTTGAAATAATAAAGGAGTATTGCAATCAAAAAAAAAAAAAAATCTGGTTTTTTTATACAACAATGCTACTGGTCTTAAAAAAAAAAAAAAAAAACAGACTACAGAAGTCCCTTGATGATAGGCCTCGAATGGCTCCCCATGGCAATAAAAATATACTTCAAACACTTTACCATGGTTTACAAGGCTTTACTCAGCCAGGTGACATCTCTCAACCTCTCCTACCTCATCTCTTACTATTCTATCTCTCCTCACTAGCCCGCAGCCATTCTCATCTACTTCCTATTCCTCAAACAGACCAAGATTCTATCTGCCTTGTATCTGGCATTTGCCCAGCTGTTTCCTTTTCCTAGAAACCATCTTCTTTTGTCATTCATATCTCAGTTTTAAATGTATGTACTCATAGACCTCTCTTGACCATCCAATAAAAAGTAGCCCTTAGGTAATGCCTATCCATCATCATGACACTTATCACTATTGGATTTTTTGTTTACTTGCTTACTTTCTGTATTTTACACCACTTTAAGCTGCTTCAGAGTACCAACTTTGTTATTTTAACCTTGGAACATCAAGCCTAGAAAAACACCTGGAGACAGTAAAAATGTTTTTTGAATGAATGAGTCAGATTAAAAATGACAGCTTGTATTAATGATTATTAAGAATAACATTTCTTAATAGTACACATATGAACTCTAGTTAAGCATAGGATGTTTTCTTTTTATAGCCAATACTTTCCTAAAAATTATAAATTCAATGAATTCAGCAACCATACCAGTTCATTTTTATATCTCTCAGTGCTTACTAAAATATGTTGCGTACAAGAGCCACTTAATATTTTCACAAAATTATTGACACTTAACATTTTGTTGATTTGTTTAAGGGGTCTAAAGCCTCTAGGAAAGCCCAAGGAGCTCTTTTTTAAAGCCTTGCAATGGTTTTTAAAGGTTACAACTAATTGAGGGAATACATATTTTCTAATCACTTCAACTAAATATCCCATAGCTAGCTACTATTGTCTGTCAAGTGGTAAGCCATATGACACTGAGTTAAAAGTCATCATTTTCAGAATTTCTAAGCTGGAAAATAGAGTAATTTCATTTTTGAGTTAGAATGGGCTGATGATTCTTGAGAACAATATTTTTCAAACTTCTTTTTCCTGCAACTCATACTAAAGGAATATGTTTTGCATTGTCACATAGTATATGTACATGTGTTTAAAACTGAAACAAAATTTACAAACTAGCTTTGTCATGTGTCTTGTCCTCTATATTTTGTATTCAAATTTTGTCAGCTACATTTTATTTTATAAAACTACTGGTGTGGCACAGGAATGAGATCATGACTCATAGTTTAAAAAACACCAATGGATATCATCTTTCCTAACCTGAGACGCTAGCGTGAAATGATTTGCCCAAGTTTCTGCCACTAGCAGGTAACAAAGATAGGTGATTCATATGGAGATCAGTTGTTTAGATCATAGATGAAAGATACAATATTGAGAAAAATATATTTAGTAGAAATTTTGTCACCAACAGTACTCTGAAGTGGGGAAAATTATTGCTTATAGATTGCAACATTTTAGATGTCTAATAAAACTTACCTTCCTCAGGCACACTTAGGAAAAAACTGGTACGTCAGTGACAAGAATTCTATATTCTTCTTTAACATTGTATAACATGTAATTATAACTAAATGAAAAAAATACCTTCTATAAATAGAACTGTAACACTGAAAACATAAACATCAATCTTACCTTCTGTAACTCCTCCTTTACAAGATGTCTTCAAAGTTTTGCCTCTTACCCTCTCACTCATTGGAAAAATTTTCATTCACATATGTTTAAAATATTTAATCCAGTTTTTCTGACTGAACATTGCCCAATATTGGTGACAAATACCAAGGAAATATCCAGGCATCCAAATATTAGGTTATATTAGTACTCACATTATGAATAAGATGTGTCAGACAGCACGGAAGCATTATCTCACTTAGTGATATCAACAGCACAATGAAAATGTCTGTAATTTTTTTGTGTGAAGCTAAATTGTGATTTGGTTTTTTTCTTGCAAGATTATGTTTGAAGAGTTGGAATGACAATAAATCGGGATGAACTAGAGTGATACAGGAAAAACTTCAAATAAGCCCACATTTTCTTTGAGGTAGGATATAAGCCAAATTAGTCCACAGAGCACTTTAGAGTACATCTTTTTGTGGTTTACTTAAATCAATCAATATCTTCAGACATTGTGAAAGACTAAAGCAACCTCTTAAATTTAATAAACTTTGTGGCATTTATACAACGTACATTATTTCACAGGATATAAGCCAAATTAGTCCACAGAGCACTTTAGAGTACATCTTTTTTATGGTTTACTTAATTCAATTAATATCTTCAGACATTGTGAAGGACTAAAGCAACCTCTTAAATTTAATAAACTTTATAGCATTTATACAATGTACGTTATTTCACAGGATGGAACAAAAATACTATTCTAGTTGATTTTGCAATATTCAGCATCTTCACCAAACCATTTGTTTAGAATCTTCTGTCTGCTTTGTCCTAGTCTTAATCATAGTGAATTAGTGTCCCACATTATGTAACACAGCTTGTAACTCCTATTTACTGTGATAGTTACCCATCACAGTAAATTGGTCTCACTACAACTCTCCTATAAAATTTACAAAAGCTTTTAAATTATGTCATTGTTTCTAATTAGTGGGCCATAACCATAATTCCTTTTTATTTAAGTGGAAATATTATTCATTCCATGCCACCAGAAAATAATCTTCATTCCATGTCACCAGACTTTCATTGTGACGCATCTTGTTCAGAATGAAATTTTTCTTAGAATTTTATTTACCAAAAACCAGATTAATATGGAATTGTTTTAGGAATCTACTGAACATTGTTTTTATTACATTTTTAAAAGATTGTATAATTAATATGTTTCCCCCAAAATCAATACCCAGTCCCCCCTTTGCTGGCACAACTGTAGCATTTAGGCAGGTCTATTTTTTTTAAAGTTTGTTATCATTTGTAATATATATGTTTTTAAATGTGCCAGCCATCATTTCATACCCAGTTATATTTTAGACAGGAAAGGGGAGTTTCTGGGAAACATTTCCAGTGAGATTGCTTTGGTACTTTCACAGTAGATTTCACAAACTGATAATTACCCCTCTGTGCCATAGTTGTAACGGTGAAAAGGAAAGTACATCCAGAAAGAGTACACCCAGAATTCCCCCACATGGGCAATAAATTAGATGTTTCTTTTTGAGATTTATAACCATACATAAGAGTCTACTTTTTCAAATGATATTTATTTAGTTTCCCCAAAGTGCATATTCTATTCTGATACACACATAAATCTGTGTAAATGTAACTCCTTGTGCAAAAATGTATTTTCATAAACATCTCTTTTGGTTACCAAATATCCAGGAGTCCCTAAATACTATTAATGTGACCTGATGGTCCCTGAAGACCATCTAGACTCTACTTTCTATAGTAGGACTATAACTGAATCCTTTACTTGAAAAAGATGTTCAAAAAGGTGTTTATTCACAATAAATAAATTATGTTATGGCAAACTCATGCAGATATACTGAATGTCACATTATGCATGTTAGTCTATTATTGATGTAATTTTTTATTTTTGAATAGTCCCTCTCTTTGGTAGTTTGGTAGCATTACTCTAGTTACAAGTGGCCAAGTCATTTGTTCAGACCTGTAGTTCTCAGCTATCTTACTCTGGTCACCAGACCAGAATGTCATTTTCTTTACTGGCCATCTTTTTCTATGGTCGTACTGACTACTTGGCCTAAATTGGCCTAAAGGACAATAGCCACATTGAGCATAATGTGGTCATCTTCTCTTCTAGATCATAAATCACACTCTCTTTTGTACCTGAGAGGGCCTATTTGGTCAACTCCACGGTTTTATTTGGAAAAAAAGACTAGTTTCCCAGCAGAATGTCTAACAAAACTGCCCACCCCCAAATCCATTCTATTAGACCTATGCATCACCATCTCCCTCCTGAGAAAATAGCATGATCTCTATTTTTCAAAATTTTATGTAACATAATTTTTAAAATTTTATTAAAATTGTTTATCTTAAAACTTTGAAGTAAGGAACAATAGAGACATGCTTCAAAAGCCGCCACTTAAATTGCTGCCACCTCTCTAGAAATTCTTTCACCAATAGAATATTTTAATTTCATTCTGTTCATTATGTTTCTATTACACATTTCTTTTGGATCTTTAAATAAATTTGAATGTGTGTTCAGTGGGGATGGAGGTGCGATGGGGGGTGGTTTCAGTTGATAAAATTTTTCTAGCAATATGCAAGATTATTTTAAGTAGAACCTCAATTGAGTTATTAGAAAACATCAGACAAACACAATTTGAGAGCCATTCTACAAAAATAACTAATACTCATCATGGGGTAGCAGTGCCATTCTATATTCCTCTTAACTGAGTTTTAGACAAGTGCTTAGTCTTAAGCACCCATTGATAGATTCTAAGTTCATATATTTGATGAAATTAGAAGAATAGACTTAAATTTATGAAAGAATCTCCAAAATAGTTTATGTTAATTACATTATACATACCATGCCAGAGAGGGTGTGGAGCACCTTTACATTCTAGGTGACAGCAATGGATTCTTTGCCTACATACATCTACATTCCTCTCATCTGTGGAGATTAATGGGTTTTAATCTCAGGTTACACATTCTAGCAATGTACATTAAGTAACTTGAGCAAGCTGATTTCACTGAATGCTAGTTTCCTATGTAAAACAAGCATGATAATACTTGCCAATTATAAAAAGGATTACAAGTAACAAACACAAAATTCCTCAGAGTCTGGCATAATAATATTTTCAATGTACATATCAGTTATTGAGTACTTTCTGTATACCAGGAACTGTACAAATTCCTCTTTCTAGATTATTTTTTTTAATTCTTAAACAACCCCACTTTATAGATGAGGGAACAGTTAGGAGAGGTTAAATAACTTCCCCAAATATCTTGTGATATATTCTGTCACATTGTAGGTTCTTAGTAAACAGTAGCTGTATCATTTTGGTCCATTGGGAAGCAGACTTTGAGATGGAGTTAGAAATGCAAGAGATTTATTGGGAGCACTCTATATGAAATATAAGAGAAAGAGGAAGCAAAATTGGTTATAGAGAGCTTTTACACCATGACGCATATATAATGCCTGTGTAAGACAAGTAGGTAGGAAGAATGATTGAGCAGGAAGAGCCGTAGACTGTGATTTAGATTTGAGAGAGTATCAGCCAACTCATTGAGAAGCTTCTGAACAAAGATTGCCTATTAGAGGAGACCCACAATTGACAGAAAGTACCAGGCCTTGTGTAGTGACATGCTCATTTATTGGCTGGGGACTACCCAGAAGGGCATGGCCCCCACTTAAAAGCTGAGATTAATCCTGAAGGTTTTAATAGCTGGAGGCTGTCAACTTCCTGTACTACTTCAGCAAATTCTTTTTTGAAGGGAGATTCAAGCAGTATACCTCATGGCTGCCATAGTAGCCATTATTATTATCTTTCTGTTCTAGGTGTGCACTACCCTAACACTATTAGATAAAGAATTGTTGATGAGAGGTAGGGGTCTGTGTTCTTCAGAAGTCACTAGTGATTTGACATGGGAATTACTCATTTTAGTCAAAATGTCTTTTTCAGCAATGGTTGCCTTGTGTTGAAGAAAAGACATGGTAGAATACCTATAATCCACAGAGGCTTGTTTTTGTGAGATATAAATCAGGAATCATTCATTCTTCTTATGGGTGGAGACTAATACTACTACCATTGGTAAATTACCTAGAACTTCGTATTTCTTCTTCCTTTTTTTAATCAGATGCCAAATATATCCAAGTAATTTAGAATTTTAGAAATGTCTTTCCAAGAATAACAGTATAACTCTGAAAAATGGCAGCATTTCTAAAATTCTAGAACTCAAGGTGTCCATGAAATACTAGAAAATTCCAAAGACACTGCACTCAGAATGCCCCTAGATAGTTCAATGGCTAGCTGCCATAATATCATTGATGGCTGCTTGTTAATAAACTTAAGCAAGGCTAAATTTTATCAGTATTTTCCAACAGTAGATAATTGATTACAGGTGTGAAATATGAATGCTGCGTAAATATGCAGCCCCCCAATGTCATCTTGCTGTTCTCTCTTTTGAATGCCAAGGCAGCCTTAGTTAGCATCTGCTGTGCTGCACAGATGCTCTTCTGGGAAGGTAATTAATAGAGGTCTGTACTCTGGACTGCCAGAAGGAATAACATAATGATATCAGTGCCTAATGGGTGGAGACAGAGTGCTTCCTAGGCTTCACATGACTAGTAAAGTTAAGTTTCAAAGAGAAGGATTGTCTCTTTTTAAAATATTTGCAACAGAAGAGGGCTGCTGATTATCTCTTTTAAAGAATTAAAGCAGCAGAATAAAACTTTGGCAGTTCTTGGGACACAGTTACATGGGACACAGTAGTTATGAATCTCAGTACACAAACTCAGGTGTGCAAGAACAAAATTTGCACTTTTATGAAACAATTTGTTTTCAACTTCTATTTTAGAATTGGGGTACATGTGCAGGTTTGTTACATAGGTTTGAAGTATAAATGAATCCAGCCACGACATGGTAAGCATAGTACCCAGTAGATAATTTGAGGTTTTGTGGTGGTGGTGGTTGTTTTTTTTGTTTGTTTTTGTTTTTGTTTATTTTTGAGACAGGTTCTCACTCTGTCACCCAGGCTGGAGTGCAGTGGCATGATCAAGACTCACTGCAGCCTCGACCTCCCGAGCTTGGGCTCAAGCAACCCTCCTGCCTTACACTCTCCCCAACCAGTAGCTGGGACTACAGGTGGATGCCACCACGCTTGCTAATTTTTTGTATTTTTTGTAGAGATGGGTTTTCACCATGTTGCCCAGGCTGGTCTCAAACTCCTGAGCTCAAGCAATCCGCCTGCCTCAGCTTCCCAAAGTACTGGGATTATAGATGTGAACCACTGCACCCAGCCCAATATGTAGTTTCTGTTTGTTTGTTTGTTTGTTTCTTTTTTTTTTTTTTTTTTTTTGAGACGGAGTCTCGCTGTGTCGCCCAGGCTGGAGTGCAGTGGCCGGATCTCAGCTCACTGCAAGCTCTGCCTCCCGGGTTTTTACGCCATTCTCCTGCCTCAGCCTCCCGAGTAGCTGGGACTACAGGCGCCTGCCACCTCGCCCGGCTAGTTTTTTGTATTTTTTAGTAGAGACGGGGTTTCACCGTGTTAGCCAGGATGGTCTCGAACTCCTGACCTCGTGATCCGCCCGTCTCGGCCTCCCAAAGTGCTGAGATTACAGGCTTGAGCCACCGCGCCCGGCCTGTTTGTTTGTTTGTTTCAAGTCTTACCTCCCTCCCTCCCTATCCCCTTTTTCCCCTTATTCCCTTTATTTCCCCTTATTCCCCAGTGTCTGTTCCCATTTTTATGACCACATATGCCCAATGTTTAGCTTCCACTTATGAGAACATACAGAATTTGGTTTTCTGTTTCTGCATTAGTTTTTTTAGGATGATGGTTTCCAGCTACATCCATGTCACTGCAAAGGATTTTATCCTTTTTTGTGGCTCTGTAGTATTCCATGGTATATATGTACCACATTTTCTTTATCCAGTCCACCATTGATGGGTGCCCGTGTTGATTCCATGTCTTTGCTATTGTGAATGCTATTGCAATGAACATAGGGGTGCAGGTATGTTTTTGGCAAAATGGTTTATTTTCCTTTGGGTATATACTCAGTAGTGGGATCTCCAAACTGCTCTCCATAGTGGCTGAATTAATTTACATTTCCACTAATGGTGTATAAGTGTTCCCTTTTCTCCACAGCCTTGTCAACATCTGTTTTTTTGTTTTTGTTTGTTTGACTGGTGGGAGACGGTATCTCTTTGGTTTTGATTTGCATTTCTCTAATGGTTGGTAATGATGAACTTTTTTTCATATGTTTGTTGGCCGCTTGTATGTCTTCTTTTGAGAAGTGTCTGTTCATCTCCTTTGCCCACTTTTTAATGGGGTTACTTGTTTTTTGTTTGTTCAACTGTTTAAGTTTCTTATGGATTCTGAATATTAGACCTTTGTCAGATGCATGCTTTGTAAATATTTTCTCACATTCTTTTGGTTGTCTGTAAAGCTCAATTTTTATTTGAGGTACCATTCTTTGGGGAAGACAAAAATTTAATCTCAGTTTGGGGTTTGCCTTATCCTGCTGCCTTCACCTCTTTCCAGGCTACTCTGACTCATGTGTGAAAGTGATATTCAAAATATTTAACAAGCTATAGGCAAGGTCGCCAACTGTCATAGGAGCCTTCAAGACGGTTCCCAGCTTATCTGGGTGATTCTGGCTCAAGGTATATCAATGGAGATGTCATCTGAGTCTATAGGCTTGACTGGGGCTAGAGGACCAACCCTAAATACCTAAATTCTCAGCAAACTATTGCAAGAACAGAAAACCAAACACTACATGTTCTCACTCATAGGTGGGAATTGAACAATGAGATCATTTGGACACAGGAAGGGGAACATCACATACCGGGGCCTATTGTGGGGAGGGGGGAGTGGGGAGGGATAGCATTAGGAGATATACCTAATGTAAATGACGAGTTAATGGGTCATGAGAACAACATACCCCTATTTACATTTTTTATCTCTTTCCTAGAAATCCTTACCTGACTTCCCCAGATTGGGGTTATGGGCCCTTCTCATATGCTCAGCTTCCCTCACTCCAAAAACACCCATCTTATCAATTATAATTATTACACGTGTCGGTCACTAAACTCTCAGTTCTGTTTGACACCTGTATGTCATGCTGACGATCTTTGCCAGAGTATTTCAATAAGTACTTGTGTAAAGACAAAGAAGAACCATTAAATCAGTGGTCACTTATTAGGGGGCTTTGTGAACCAGTAAAATTTTAAGGAAAAGCGTGAAGAGAAAAAAATAAAGGTTGCCAATTTTTTATTTTGCTAAGCGACGACATTAAAAGTAACAGCTACAATTTAGTTCACATCATTTCATCTTAAAAGTGACAGACTGGATTAAGAAAATGTGGCAAATATACACCAGGGAATACTATGCAGCCATAAAAAAGGATGAGTTCGTGTCCTTTGTAGGGACATGGATGCAGCTGGAAACCATCATTCTCAGCAAACTATCGCAAGAACAGAAAACCAAACACTGCATGTTCTCACTCATAGGTGGGAATTGAACAGTGAGATCACTTGGACACAGGAAGGGGAACATCACACACTGGTTCCTGTTGTGGGGAGGGGGGAGTGGGGAGGGATAGCATTAGGAGATATACCTAATGTAAATGATGAGTTAATGGGTGCAGCACACCAACATGGCACATGTATACGTATATAACAAACCTGCACGTTGTGCACATGTACCCTAGAACTAAAAGTATAGTAAAAAAATATTATAATTTAACACCAAAGGAGTTGTAAGGATTCACTACACAACAGTCCCTGCAATAGAGGAAATTTAACTTTTTTTTACCAGAGACCAGTGACAACTTCTACCTAGATTGGCACCACATGGCTTTGAGAATGGCTGACAACTTCTTAAATCCCTTCCACTAGATAAATTAGGGAAATTTGAAATGGTAGCTCATCTGTTTTCAAGGTGGCAACTTCTAGATGTTAAATTTCTTTTTAAAGAAACACTTCCAGGCCGGGCGCGGTGGCTCAAGCCTGTAATCCCAGCACTTTGGGAGGCCGAGACGGGTGGATCACGACGTCAGGAGATCGAAACCATCCTGGCTAACACGGTGAAACCCCGTCTCTACTAAAAAATACAAAAAACTAGCCGGGCGAGGTGGCGGGCGCCTGTAGTCCCAGCTACTCGGGAGGCTGAGGCAGGAGAATGGCGTGAACCCGGGAGGCGGAGCTTGCAGTGAGCTGAGATCCGGCCACTGCACTGCAGCCTGGGTGACACAGCGAGACTCCGTCTCAAAAAAAAAAAAACAAAACAAACAAACAAACAAACAAAAAACACTTCCAACTAACTAAAACTTGTTTCCTATCCTCATTATCTATGTCTTTAAAGAAAAAGAGTCACTGAGCATCTTGGCACATGATTCTCAGCTGGGACTCATTATCCTCTTCAAGAATTTTTTCTCTTTCCTAGTAAATCTCTGAAGAAGTGAACATATTAGGAAGTACAAACTACTGTAATTTTTTTATTTTTAAAACGTTTGGGGAAGGCTTGCTACAGTCTAAGAAGAAAAATAAAATTATACTTGAAGTATCTCATGATGCAAACCATTTCTGGCAAATTTATTTTGGATATGGCTCTTGTCTCATGCATTCAGCAAAATCCATTTGGTTAAGTTTTACACTAAAGCACAGTACATGTGTTACTGGTTTTTCATTTTACAAATTGCAAAAATTCTTCTTGATCTCAGTGACAAAATAGTGAATATATAAAAAGCATTTTCATTGGAACTGGAGCAGAAGATACTGTTACCTCTATAAATAGGTGTGGTTTTAAGAAATGGCAAAGACAATAAAGATAACACAGAAGCAGTGTTTCTATTTTAAATTTTACTTATTTTGAGAACTCATGGGATAAATTACAACAGCCTTTGGGAAAGCAAAACCATCAAAATTAGGGGATGGAAAAGATTAAATCAATGATGATGTAATCTAGACCCTTGATGATACAGGAGACTCCCTTAAAAATTCTGCCTGCGGCCGGGCGCGGTGGCTCAAGCCTGTAATCCCAGCACTTTGGGAGGCCGAGACGGGCGGATCACGAGGTCAGGAGATCGAGTCGAGGCCATCCTGGCTAACACGGTGAAACCCCGTCTCTACTAAAATACAAAAAAAAAAATTAGCCGGGCGAGGTGGCGGGCGCCTGTACTCCCAGCTACTCGGGAGACTGAGGCAGGAGAATGGCATGAACCCGGGGGGCGGGGCTTGCAGTGAGCTGAGATCCGGCCACTGCACTCCAGCCTGGGCGACAGAGCCAGACTGCCAGACTCCGTCTCAAAAAAAAAAAAAAATTCTGCCTGCGTGCAGTATCTGTTGTAATGCTTTAGGCTAGGAGAAATTTCTGAATCTGACTTGTCCTTTCACAAATCTATGCTTTCTCCATATTTTTTATTTTACTTTATATCGTAACTTCTTTACTTTCTTTAGGAAAAAAGAGGAAAGAGGCCTTAACAGTCTAGTTTCAGTCAATTTTTTTACAATAGTCATGTTGAAAAAAAAGCATGCTATTTTCTGTTATAAAATAATTTTGCTGGCAAATTTCCCAGCTAAAGTTCTCAGTAAAATAGTAAATCAAACAACATTCATATACAGGAAGAAAAGTTACAAATCTCATGAATTATAGAGCTCTATACACTGCAGACTTTCAAGAAGAATTATGCCTTTTCTTAACCTAGTGTTTTTTGCCTCATCAGAATTCTTTGAAAATAAAAGAATATAGCACTTTTGAAATATACAACATGTTCAATCAAACTTGCGAAAAATAATCCATTTTAATATATTGGTTGCCCTAATTAAGGCAATACCTAATTTGTTAATTTAAGGAATTTTTTTTTTTTTTTTTTTGAGACGGAATCTTGCACTGTTGCCCAGACTGGAGTGCGGTGGCATGATCTCGGCTCACTGCAAGCTCCGCCTCCTGGGTTTACGCCATTCTCCTGCCTCAGCCTCCCGAGTAGCTGGGACTACAGGCATAAGCCACCATGCTCTGCTAATTTTTTGTACTTTTAGTAGAGATGGGGCTTCACCGTGTTAGCCATGGTGGTCTCAATCTCCTGACCTTGTGATCCGCCTGCCTCGGCCTCCCAAAGTGCTGGGATTACAGGTGTGAGCCACTGCACCTGGCCAATTTAAGGAATAATTTAATAGAAATGGTATTTATGATTGCTATTAAATCTAGCCTGTTTTAACATGAGCATAGAACATGAAGACTCAGATTATATATATTTAAAATATAAAGTGGTCTTGCATGTTGTCATTTAGTTCATAAACACACAAGTAACATCTTAAACCATTAATTTTGAGCATGAGTTTTCTCATTCTAAAAATGCTAGGAAATGAAAAACAAAAATGATGTTGGTATCATTTTTTGAGAAGTGTTAATGATAGTAGTTAAATATTTTGGAACTATCAGGAGCTAAATTTGGTTTATCACTTATGAAAATAGTTATAACTGGCAGCATAATATCAATGAGTAGATATTTGAGTGTCAACACAGACAAGATTATCAACCTGAGCTGCACACTAAGCACAATTAACTGAAAAACAAAAGTTCAACCAGAGTGCACTAGTCTGATGTTGAGAGTTTTTCTGTAAAGCTTCAAATTATGATCGTTTAAGATTAGTTACATGAAACTAACTTAAATAGGCAGGTTTTTTAAGTGAGAAGATAGAAAGAAATGATTAATTTGAGGAAGAAAAATTATAATATTAATCAGTAAAATATAAAAGTATTTTGCTGAAAGACTCATGTAGCTGAGCTTCTGAAATATATCTTTGAATTACCAGTGGACAAGCCTATAAGGAGACAGTTGTTTTTGAAGAAATTGTCATTAAGGAATAGACACCCAAATGAAATTGTAGGCATGCAAATAATGATGTGAATGAATACATAACAAAAATAAGGACATGCCATTTCTCACAGTTACTGCTAAAGAGAAACTGTGTTGAAATAGTTATTTTTTCAATTGTAGCCAACATACTAAAACACTGATATTCTTAGAATCCTGAAACTTTGACTTGATTTCTGGCTACATCAGCTATTAACAATGTGATCTTGCATAAATCCTTGACTGTCACATTTGATAGAAGGTAATAATACCTATCTCAGAAGGTTCGTAAGAAGATTAAATGTGACAATATCTGAAAGCACATATTACCTGATTTTTAAGTGGTTAAAAATAAACATGAATGTTTTAACCATTTAAAATAAATTTTAAGTGGTTAAAAATAATCACTGCAATGAAGTCATCACTTCATGAATGATTTCTATTTTCTTTTCCATTCATCATTCAGCTGTAGTACAAGATGATCTAGCAAACTGTGTAATATTTTATTGGTGACTGTTAAATAGAAGTCTCATGTATATTTGAAATAATATTTCAGAAGAAGCAAAGGTAATTTTTATTAGTTACATTTTTATCCGCACTTTAATCCACCTACTTTATATCTGTAAAATCTAAAGACAGTTGTCTTGAATTTTCAGCCAGATATCCAGGAAGCCCAAATGGTTTCCTACCCTTATAAAATAACCACTTACCTACTCTAAACTATCTTTTCTATGAATACTTGAAATGAAATGAAATTGTAAACACACTGTTTCATGTCTTTTGCCACAAATTATAACCTAAAATGAAACCTCTTTAACCGATAAAAACACTGCTGATAAACCCTGCTAAGACACAGGGGTTTTCCTCTCACTCTTCTTTTTGAAATTTTTCCCTTAATATCCTTAGGTGGGAAAGCCAAGATATGAGTGTCATTTAACATAATTGTAATTTAAAATTGTTTTCAACTTTAGAAGGAAATGACAATTTTCAAGAAATGAATATTTATGATATTTTAATGGGGCTAACATGCTAGTTCAAGTATCTTGCATTTTAGAATCTAATATATTTCTTCCAGCCCATCACTCATTATCTTAACCGTGTTCCTTATTGTTTGCCTGCATACAGTATAAAATGGATAGAGATGTAAGAATTGGTTTTATATAGCAGGAAATATATGTGTAATTTTTATGTTCTGTAATAATAGGCAAAGCAACAAACTCATGAACAATAACTTCTGGAAACCTTTCCCATGACACAGACTCTTTTCTCATACCACTGGTAGCCACAGTGAAAATTAAGTAACAACTCACAGCACCAGGGAATCATTTTTGCCTAAAATGCTGGTCAATTGTGGGAATATCTCTAGGAAATAAAAAAAATAGAATGGGACCAGGAGGTTCCTGTTACACCCCTGATTTAGAATTCCCAGGCATACATGTGAAAAAAAAGTTACTCAAAAATGAGAAGAGAAACATACATTCTTCTTTACACTTTTCACATTTCCACCTCATTTGAAATCTTTATCAATCACTCCGTATTTATTGAGTGTCCACTTTGTTGGGAAATGGGGCTAGGGATAGAAAGAAACCTTTTGAGTCCTTATCAAGAGAGCTGAGTAGGTAGAGCAAATGGTTAGGTCATATGACATCCTCCATGGGCGCACGTGCGTGCGCACACACACACACCCTCTCACACAGCTGATTGGCTCAAGCTGAGCCAATCGGATTCTCCCTTGCAAGCATTTGGAATTGGAATTTAGAAATCCTAGTCAGCAATTTTGAATTATTTAGGGAGATCACTTAAGTTGACCTTGGAATGGCTATGTTTGGGTTTGATTAAGTAACACAGAGACATCTATTCTGTAGAGAAAGAGAGTAATGAATCAGGCACATAGAAAGTTGAAGAGATGAGAGTCCCTGTGGGCCCTGCAGAAAGAGAATAGAAAGAATAAAGTAGGGTGGTTCCCCGACTTCCCATGGTTTCCCTTTGCACAGTTTCAGTTATCCATGGTCAACCCCAAAAATATTCAATGGAAAATTCTAGAAATAATAAGTTTTAAATTGCACAGCATTCTGAGTAGCATGATTAAGTATCATGCTATCCAGCTCTCTCCCACCAGGCACACAAATCATCCCTTTGTCCACCGTATCTACACTGCACGTACTACCCACCTGTTAATCACTTAGTAGCCTTCTTTGTTATCAAATCGGCTATCTCAGTATTGCAGTGCTTGTGTTGTAGTAACCCTTATTTTACTTAACAGTTGTCCCAAAGAGCAAGCATAATGATGCTGGCCATTCAGATATGCCAAAGAGAAACCTTTAAGTGTGTCCCTTAGATGAAAAGGTGAAAGTTCTTGACTCAATAAGGAAAGAAAATTGTATGCTGAGGTTGCTAGGATCTACAGTAAGAATGAACCCTCTGTCTGTGAAATTGTAAACAGTATATTGTTATAATTGTTGTTGTTAATAGATCTTTTTCTTTAGCGGTCATTTGGTTCCTCAGAGAAGAATTCTCTTCTTCTCTGTATTAGTCAGGGTTTTCTAGAGGGACAGAACTAATAGGATAGATATATGTATAAAGGAGAGTTTATTACATATTAACTCATAGGATCATAAGGTCCCACAATAGGCTGGCTGCAAGCTGAGGAACAAGGAGAGCCAGTTTGAGTCCCAACACTGAAAAACTTGGAGTCTGATGTTTGCAGACAGGAAGCATCAAGCACGGGAGAAAGATGTAGACTAGGAGACTAGTCTTTTCACGTTTTTCTGCCTGCTTCTTTTCTAGCTGCACTGGCAGCTGATTAGATGGTGCCCACCCAGATTAAGGAGGGTGGATCTGCCTTTACCAGCCCACTCACTCAAATGTTAATCTCCTTTGGCAACATTCTCAGACACACCTGGGATCAGTACTTTGCGTCCTTCAATCCAATCAAGTTGACACCTCAGTATTAACCATCACATTCTCTCTTAGTGCTTGTGTTCCAGGAGCAATGTAGAGGAATGGGGCTGGTGTTCCAATAATCACTATGAAAACTTGTACTTAATCCCTTTGGCTTCAGTCCCTTTTCCCTGCTCGTACTTCACTCTGACCAATGCCCCTGTTCCAGAGCTTCTCATATCTAATAATTCAACTAGAGGTTAGGACATTGGTATCCTGCAGAGTGAAAAGTCAGGAGAAAACAGGGAAAAAAATAGTTAGCTTAGGGTTGTGAGACAGGAGACAAAATCTGGAAACCTAGCCACTTTCAAACATTTTCGTTGTTTTCAGCAAACCTCACTACAACATTCCAGCACGTTGTGTCTCCATGTCTTAAACCTTTCTGGGTGTCTGGAGGGCAAATAAGACTAAAAAGAAAACAGAAGAAAAAGGAAAGAAAGGATGTTTCTTGTAGATAACTTTCTATATAGGCACTGGGTTATAGCTTCCTTTACTGGGCACTACTCTCCATCAGCTTTCTATCTCCAGAATTTTGTTGAAATTTCTCATCGTCTTTCTTTTTCTTCATTTTTGTTTTATTTTTTGTTCTTTTTTTAAAAAAAATCATGTTTCTAGTATTCAGAATTGGGAGACAATGAATTTCTTCCATTTAATCCATCTGGCGTGTGGCATTTTGTTACAACTGCCCAAACAAATATACTATATAAGACCAAAAAAAACAAAGGGGGTGGAGGAAGAAAAATATAATTAAGTCAGTGGCACATGTTGTCCCAAGATAAAATGCATTTTTTCTTAAAAATTAATTTTACCAATATTGATGGATTATTTTCTAGAAATAGTAAAAGATCGGTAAATTTATTAATTTAATTTTTTTGAGGGGTGACTTCAGGAGGATGAGGAAATAGAGGCAGGTTTAACCAGAAGTTTCCTTCTTACTTCATGAAGTATAAATTTAGATTCCCTTCTTAAAGATGCTTCTGCTCATTATTCTTGCCAGGTCATGAGTTTATCCCCAAGGTATAGTACTATAGGGATTTCAACATGAAAAAATAAGCATGAAGAATTTTCCTAAATTGAAGACAAACTCAATTATAATCTTACAGTTTTGCTCACTGAAAAGCATGGTATTAGCCAACAGGAAAAAACACACCATAATAGTGGTAGCCACAGCTGGCACAGTTATGAATTTTTAGGCAATGAACACACTGGCTCAATGAGTGGAACAATGATTCAGTTAATTTGATCAAGCTGAGTGATGGATCTTTGGGGATATCCCCCGAAGAGGAGAAGGAATGTCATATGTTTGCCTCTGATCCTGTGAAATGTGGCTTTGCCGTTAATTGCAGTATTAAGAGTGAATACAGAATTTTAGTTGACCATAGTCACTATCCTCCTGGGAGTCATCTGAAGTTTTATACATTGTGAAAAGCTTTAAAATAACTTATTGGAGTCTGAGGAAAGTCTGATTATAAACTACGTGCTAATGTAAGTAGTCAGAAAGGTAGCTTGGTCCTATTTACAAAATAAGCCTATCCTTTTTCCGTAATTTCACCTTGCTTCTACCTTTTATAGATGCAGGCAGCCATGCTTACAGTACTTGAAAAAGCATTGTGCAATGATGAGCTCAGGCCTAAGTCAGCCTTCTAGAAAATCCCTTACAATTTATGCTGATTTTTTGAGTCTTCCAAATTCTCACGCACGTAAATTTCCATCTGCTATTCTCTTTTTTACGTATAGCATAATTTAAAATGAAAATTTAAACTAAAGCAGTCACAATTAGGGATAAAGTAAAATAAAACATTAAATTAGGCTGGATGTGGTGGCTCATGCCTATAATCCCAGCACTTTGGGAAGCCAAAGCAGAGGGATCACTTGAGCTCAGGAGTTCAAGACCAGCCTGGACATCACAGTGAGACCTTTTAAACGGCCATTTGAGTGAAGAATAGGAAGACATAAGTTTTAGACCTAGCCATATTTTTCTAAATTTTTATGAGTACCAATTTCACAGGGTCGCTAGACTCAAAAAAGAATAAATATAGGAAAGCTCCTTGTAAATGATAAAGCAATGTGTAATCTATCCCACCATTTTTGGTTTTTCAAAGAAAACAGAGTGATTCTGTTTAAAATGATGAAGAAGGAACATTCCAATTATTGTAATAAAATGAATTCCAAAGGATTAATTTGATGGAACTACTATTTAATTAAAATATGATGACTACGTAAAGAAAAGTATCCTAAGGCCTTTTCTAAGTCATGCATTTTCCCTATTACTGACTATACTGTCTTATTTATGGGCTGAACTGTGTCCCCCCAGAACTCTAATATGTTAAAGTCCTAACCCTCAGCACCTCACAATATGTCTATATTTAGACATAAGGCCTTTAAAGAGACGGTTAAGTTGAAGTGAGTTGGTTCATGTTGGCCCTAATCCAGTATGATTGGTGTCCTTTCCAGAAGAGCAGATTAGAATACAGACAGCACAGACAGAGGGAACACCATATGAAAATACAGAACAGGGCCATCAACAAGCCAGGGAGAGAGGCCTCAGAATAAACAACCCTGCAGACACCTTGATCTTGGACTTCTAGTATTCGGAATTGGGAGAAAATAAATTTCTTCTGTTTAAGCCATCCAGTGTGTGGTATTTTGTTACATCTGCCTAAACAAACTAACACTATTTAAGACCAGGGGGAAAAAAAAAAAAGAAGGGAAAAGAAAAATACACTTAAGTCAGTAGCACATGCTGTCCCAACATAAAATTCATTTTCTTAAAAAAGTAATTTTACTGATACCCATGGATTATTTTCTAGAAATTGAAAAGGATTGGTAATTTTATTAATTTAATGTGTGTGTGTGTTTTTTTTAGAGAAGGGCTCACTCTGTCGTCCAGGCTGGATCAGTGGCATGATCATGGCTCACTGCAGCCTCAGCCTCCTGGGCCCAAGCAGTCCTCCTGCCTCAGGCCCCCAAGTATCTGGAATTACAGGCATGTGTCACCACACCTGGCTAATTAAAAAAAAAGAAAATTTGTAGAGACAGGGTCTCACTGTATTGCCCAGGTTCATCTCGAACTCCTGAGCTCAAGTGATCCTCCTGCTTTGGCCTCCCAGAGTACTGGGTAATTTTAGGCATGTGCCACAGCACCCAGCCTAATTTAATGTTTTATTTTACTTTATTTTTAGTTGTGGTTTTTTTTGTTTAAATTTCAATAAAAGATAAGGTGGTGATGTTTTTTGTCTCATCAATAAAACTGATATCTAGTCATACACATTCAGTAGTACCATCAATAGCAATGTGGGATTTGCTTTGTTTTTTGTTTTAGTAAATTTACCAGACTAAAAGCTTAAATTCAGCTACTATGCAAAGTAGCTGAATAGTAACTGACTATATATACATGTATGTATATATACGTGTGTGTGTATATACATTATAGTATATACAGAGAATACATTACAAATAGAATTATACAAAGCAACTGTTTTTGAAAAATAATGTTTCCCATTAATATTTAACATGTAACTTGAATTTGTGAGACCCGATGCTAGTTCTGGCATTTTAGATTATTTAGGTTATTAATAATATTTAGGGCCAGGTATGGTGGCTGACTCCTGTTCCTAGCATGTTGGGATGCTGAGGCAGGAGGATCACTTAAAGCCAGGAGTTCCAGACCAGTCCAGACACCAAAGCAAGACCCTGTCTTTACAAATTTTTGCTTAAGAAATTAGTCAGGCATGCTGGCATGTACCTGTAATCCCATGTACTTGGGAGGCTGAGGCAGGAGGATCATTTGAGCCGAGTTCAAGGCTCCAGTGAGCTATGATCATGCGCCTGCACTCCAGCCAGGGCAACAGAGTGAGACCTCATCTAATAATAATAATGTTTAGATTACTGATGAATCACTGAAAATATTTGAAAAGTATGCATAATTTACTGATATCACCTTACTTGCTCCAAATTATGAATCATAGGAAAGAAGACCAGTGTATTTTATTTAGCCTAAATATAAAAAATGCCAAATATTATCTCCCTGTATATTATTTACTCTAGAGTATTATATTACCCTGGGGTCTATTATTACTTGGGATAAATAATATAGACTAAAAATCGTACAATCCTTCACGTACCCCTGCATATCCCTGTTCATGGAATACCCTTATGAGGTATATTGGTTACGTTTTTCATGATTAAGGAAAAACAGTAAAGAGTCTTGGAATGTCTTCTGTGAATTCAAGTTGTTTCTGCCATTTGAAGTAATGTTACACCACACTAGAATTGCTTGAGCTCAGAAAGTTTTTTTGGAGTGAAAGTAAGAAAGCCACAAAGCCATTTTTTAAAATTACATATAAAAAATAAAATATGTACAGTAATACAACAGAAAGAAGTTAATTTACTTTTAAAATAATAAATATATGTCAAAGAAAATATAAATATAAGGAAAATAGTAGTAATAAATCAGCATAAGCTATTTTCTCTAAACATATATTCTGCCTTTATTCTTATTTGTGAGTTGTTTGTGCTCCTACATAGGGTCAACCCCTGCATTTGTTCACTAGACTTCAAGCCTTTTAATCAGCTCAGGCCATTCCAGCAGTTCTCTCTCCTGCTTCATTTCCTTTTCTCTTGGTTAATAAGCATAAAACATGTTGTTGTCACTCCCATCAAAATTTTGTTCCCTCTATTCCCCAGATATGTTGTATCAAGGACAGAAATTACCTTCGTCTTTCTAAATCCACTGGTTCATTTCCAGTCTTCATCTTAGTTGATCTACGAGCAGCATTTTAAACAGTGGCTTCCAAGACATTCTCTTGGTTTTCCTCCTGGCCTGCTGGCCACTTTTTCTCAAACTCCTTTATTTGTTCCTTAGGCCTGGCAATATTAGAATGCCCCAAAGCTGAGGCATTGAACATCTTCTGTCTGTTTATTCTCAATAATCTCATCCCGTTCCATAGCTTTTTTTTTTCTTTTTTTTTTAAATAGAGACAAGGTCTCCCTAGGTTGCCCCTGCTAGTCTTGAATTTCTGGGTTCAAGCATTCTTCCTGTCTTGGCCTCCCAAAGGGCTGGGATTACAGGTGTGAGTCACTACACCCAGCCCAGTTCCATAGCTTTATATGCCATCTTTTGGTTAGTGACTTCTAAGTTTGTATCTCTAGCATGGACCTCTCCTCTGACTTCAGACTCTTGTATCCACTTCCTACTTAACACCCCCAATTGGATGTCTAATAAACATTTCATAGTTAACATGATTAAAATTGAATTCCTGATATTCCATTCTTCCAGCCTCCTCTAAGCCAGCTTCTCCCATAGTCCCCCCTTCCTCATTGTTGGCAACTCCATCCTTTCAGGTGTTCAGGCCAAAAACCTTATTGTCTTTCTTTCGCACCCCACATCCACTCTGTCAACAAATCCTATTGGTTCTGCCTTTAAAACAGACCCAGAATTTAACCTGTTGGGAATAGGCCCCCAAAATCTGGCCATAAACTGGCCCCAACACTGGCCATAAACAAAATCTCTGCAGCACTGTGACATGTTCATGATGGCCATGACGCCCATGCTAGAAGGTTGTGGGTTTACCAGAATGAGGGCAAGGAACACCTGGCCCACCCAGGGCAGAAAACTGCTTAAAGGCGTTCTTAAATCACAAACAATAGCATGAGTGATCTGTGCCTTAAGGACATGCTCCTGCTGCAGATAACTAGCCAGACCCGCCCCTTTAATATGGCCCATCCCTTTGTTTCCTGTAAGGAATACTTTCAGTTAATCTATAATCTATAGAAACTGCTTATCACTGGCTTACTGTCAATAAATATGTGGGTAAATCTCTGTTTGAGGCTGTCAGCTCTGAAGGCTATGAGACCCCTGATTTCCCACTCCACACCTCTGTATTTCTATGTGTGTGTCTTTAATTCCTCTAGTGCTGCTGGGTTAGGGTCTCCCGGACTGAGCTGGTCTCAGCATTAACCACTTCCTACCACATCTGTGTCAGGCCTCTGAGCCCAAGCTAAGCCATCATATCCCCTGTGACCTGCACATATAAATCCAGATGGCTTGAAGCAACTGAAGATCCACAAAAGAAGTGAAAATAACCTTAACTGATAACATTCCACCATTGCGATTTCTTCCTGCCCCACCCTAACTGATAGGATATATTCTCCCCTGCCCTTAAGAAGATACTTTGTAATAATCTCTCCCACCCTTAAGAATGTACTTTGTATGCCTATCCCAAACCTATAAGAACTAATGATAATCCCACCACCCTTTGCTGACTCCTTTTTCAGACTCAGCCCACCTGCACCCCCAGGTGAAATAAACAGCCTTGTTGCTCACACAAAGCCTGTTGGTGGTCGCTTCACACGGAAGTGCGTGACATTCTGTCTCTCACCTAGATTATTGCAACTGCCTTTTTACTGATTCCTGCCTCACCTTGTCCTCTAATAGTCAATATAAAAGCTAGAATGGGACCTTTAAAAGATAAGTTAGATTATATTATTTCTTTACTCAAAAATCCTCCAACAGCTTCTATATCAGGCCTGAATATAAGGCTGTACAGCAAACTGCTAATAACTTGCTATTCTTATTGCCTATTAATTTCCCCTTCTTCCCTCTGCTCCAGCCTCACTGGTTTCTTTGTTCTAGCCTCTTGTTCATGAAACATGCTAGAAATGGTTCTACCTCAAACCTTTTGCACTGCCTAAAAGATAACTTTCCTGTGTCCTCCCATCTTCCCATCCTCCTCCTCACCAGCCTACCCCCACCAATCATTCTGTAATTTGTTCCCTCTCATGTTTCAGGCCTTTGCTCCAAAGTCAGCTTCTTAATGAGAGCTTCCCTGACAACCCCATTTAGAATATTCTGATTATCCCTTCACCCCACTTTTTTTTTTTTAAGAGACAGGGTCTTGCTATGTTACTCAGGCTGATCTTGAACTCCTGACCTCAAGCAGTCCTCCCACCTCAGCTTCGTAGACTCCACCCTACTCCTGGCCAATTACTATGCCCCTTTCTGCTTTGTTCTTCCATGATGCTTCTCACTCTTTGATATAATGCACAGTTTATTTAGTTGTATGTCCTGCATCACCACTCACTAGAATATAAACCCGAAAAGGAGGATTATTATTTGTTTGTTCACTATTGTGTCCCCACAGCCCAGAACAGTTGTTGGCACACAAAAAGGCCTTCAGTAAGTATTTTCTGAATAAGTTAACATACACACTAATATATTTATTTATTTTTAACCTATTCATAGCTAGATTTTAAATAACCCTAGTCTACTTTTAATTTGATAAATCGTGGCCAATTTATTTAGTCTTTGTCTTTCTCTTACCCATAACCTATTCATAGACTTTCTGTTTAATCATAGGACAATATATTTTTAGAGCTTGGAGGGACATTTTTTAAAAAAACTATCTTTTTAGAGCGGTTTTAGGTTCAAAGCAAAATTAAGAGGAAGGTATAGAGAGTTCCTATATACCCCCTACCTCCACATATGCATAGCCTCCCTCATCAACATCCCTCACCTAAGTGGTACATTTCTTACAATCAATGAACCTGGAGGTATCTTTTAAAGTGAACAAAAGCTCTTGGTCACACTGACTGTTTATTTAACTTCTTTGGACTTCAGTTTCCTCACTGTAATTGAATCAGTCAAAGTCAGGTTGTATGCCCAGCTCATCTTTTATGTTCCACATTGAATTTGTGTATTACAGTATCAGGAAGGTATATGTTTATTTGTCTGATATACCCCAAAATCAATCACTTTCACTGGAACTACTGAAATAAACTTCTGTTAAGGAAAATCTCCTTCCAGTCATTTAGGAGGCATAGAGAAGGCAAATGAGGGAGTTCAGGCTAGATGACTTTATATTTTAGTAAAGTGAGAAGTGAGGTCTTTGACTGAAAATGAGAGGGTTAAGAATAGGAATGGGCATCTGGGGAATAACGGAAAAGATTTAAAATAATTTGAACAGTACGTGGAGAATTTACCATGAGTTAGTTTTATTAAGTGTATACAAATTATGCAAATGCTTTTTTCAGGATAAGATCTATTAAAATAGGAGTGGGAGATTCTAACAGTTCTTTGTAAGAGAAATGCAAATAAAAATGTTTTGAAAAGATTTAAAGAAATGGTACATCTAGGTAACTTGATAGTACTTAAAGAGCTGCTTTTTTTTTTTTTTTTTTTTTTTTTTGAGATGGAGTTTTGCTCTTGTCACCCAGGCTGGAGTGCAATGGTGCGATCTTGGCTCACTACTCACTGCAACCTCTGTCTCCCGGGTTCAAGCAATTCTCCTGCCTCAGCCTCCCGAGTAACTGGGATTATAGGCACCCACCACCACACCCGGCTAGTTTTTGTATTTTTAGTAGAGACGGGTTTCACCATGTTGGCCAGGCTGGTCTCAAACTCCTGACCTCAGGTAATCCCCGCCTTGGCCTCCCAAAGTTCTGGGATTACAGGCGTGAGCCACCGCACCCAGTGGCTTCTTTTTTATTATTACTGTCTTCAGCTTTATATAATACTTTAGTCTCAAAACCTATTGAGGTCCTGGGGGCCAAGGTAGGAGGATTGCTTGAGTCCAGGAGTTCAAGACCAGCCTGTGCAACAAAGCAAGACCCCAGTCTCTACAAAAAAAAAAAAAAATCAAAAAAATCAAAAAAATTAGCCAGGCATAGCAGTGAATGCCTATAGTCACATCTTCTCTGGAGGCTGAAGCAGGATGATCACTTGAGCCCAGGAGCTGGAGGCTGCAGTGAGCTATGATTGCACTGCTGCACTCCAGCCTGAGCAACAGAGCAAGATCCTGACTCAAAACAAAAACAAAAACATACTAAGTCTTTAGTCTTATAAAGTGTTTCATATGATTTGACTCTTAGGGCTTTGAAGTAAATTGAATTTTCGGAGACTTAGAAGCAATTGTAGTTTCTTGAAGTTCTATTTAAAAATTCTCTCTTGTCTGCCTATTTCTAGAATCTGAAACTATTAACATTTAGTTCTCCACTATTCTAGTTTGTTCATTTGTTCATTCATCCAACAAACAGTTTTTAAGAATCTCCTGCTTGTTGAACATTGTAAGAGAATTGCAGGGAATAAAAATTGTGAGGAATAAAAGTTATAAGGAATAAAGATTATAAGGAATAAAAATATATAAATATTGTTTTATGGATAGTGCTAGTAATTTGAGAAGGATCCTTATCTGGAACTGCACTTCCATGTTTTCTTCACGGGACCCAGAAAGAACCCCTTGTTCTACTTCATTCGGAATATTCACTCAGTGTTCGACTAGTATCAAATCCAGCTTCTAAATATTTCTCTCATATGTCTCCTCTTTTCCATGTTCATTAATAGCCACCCATAGTACCTTTCCATCTCAAACACCATAGCAGGCCTCCTAGCTGGCTTTTGTGTTTTAGTCTTACCATTCCAAACATCTCTACATTGCAATTAGAATTGGCTTTTTAAATCCAAATTTAAGTCATGCCCTCATTGAAATCTCCACAAAAATCATGGTATTCCAACAGTGGAGAATCACTTGAGTTTTCTCTCAAGGGTCATATCGCCTGTGTTGTACGTGTTTTTTCTGCTGCTGCCGTGTTCCTGTCTCCCTTCCCCCACTTTCTGTAGCTACCTAAAGTCAACCCGTGCCAACAGACCTCACTCAGGCACTACCTCAAGGAACCTTTCTTTGAGTCATTCCTTGCCTGCTCCTCTGAGTTAGAACTGTGGGTACCTCTTGAGTGCTTCCATGTAACTATGTAAACACCTCTAGTACTCATTCATTATGCTTAGTTTTCAATATCAGTTGACTTGCCTCTCTCCCACATTTATTGCTGAGCAACCTGAAGGCAAGAAATGTGTCTTTTAGCTCTGTGTTCTCAACAGCTCCTGTGGTATCTAATAAATAGTAGACATTCCTTAAATGTGAATACTTTTGGGAACTATTCTATACTTCTTCTCTATAGGTAGTACTCAAACATATGGAATATTATGCCTCTATTATATCCATAATCCTAAAAATTTAAGAAACTTTCTTATCTATAATCCTAAAATTAAGAAACTTTCTTTTTTATAATTATTAACTTATTATATTGCCTATTTGTGTTTACTCTAGCAGTAAATATCTTTTGAATTAACATTCCAGAATTAATATAGTTGAGCATGATAGAGACTTCTATAGGATGATAAAAGAAGTAGCAAATAAACTTTAACAAATAATCTTTAAAAACTGTGAGTTAGACTAGTTTCTTAATGAAGCATTTCTGAGCCTTTTTTTTCTCATTAGGTTTTTTGAGATACAATCTACCTGGAGTAAAATTGCCCATTTAAAATGTATAATTCTTTTGAGTTTTGACAAATGTATACAGTTGTATAACCACTCCCACAGTCAAGAGATAGAACATTTTCGTAACCAAAAAGTTATCTCCATCTTCTTTGTAGTCATTAACCTATCCCCATCCCCAGCCCAGGGCAAATACTGATCTGATTTCTGACCCTATAATTGGGCTTTTTCCAGACTGTCATACAAGGGTTTGGTTTGTAGCTGTTGTATCTGATTTCTCCTACTTACCATAATGTTTCTAGATTCATCTTGATGTTGCATGTATCAGTAATTAATTACTTTTTATTGCTAAGTGGTATTAAGTTGCTTGAATGTACTACAACTTGTCTATCAGCAGTTGGTGGGCTTTTGGGTTGTTTTCAATTTATGACTATTATGAATAAAGCTGCTATAATACTCAAACAGAGTTCTGTGTGAACATAATGTTTTTATTGCCTTTGGAAAATACCTAGGAGTGGGATTCCTGGGTTATATGGTAATTATTTGAAAAAATTATATTCCCATTGAATTTTCTTGGCACTTTTGTAAAAGAAGTTTTAAAATATATATATGTTTATCTTTAGGCCACTGCCCCACACTGATTACCATAGCTTTACAGCATTATGATCTTGAAATCAGGTAGTGTGAGTTCTCCAACTTTATTCTTTTCCAAAATGGCTTTGGCTTCTCAAGGTCCTCTGCACTTTTATACAAATTTTAAAGTTTGTATAAAACTTGTTAATTTCTACAGAAAAGTCTTCTGGGATTTTAATTGAGATTTTGTTGAATCCAAAGGTGAATTTGGGGTGAAATTACATCTCAACGATATTGACATTCCAATTCATGAACTTGGTATATGTCTCCACTTATTTAGGTCTTTAATTTCTCTAACTCGTGTCTTGTAGTTTTCAGCCTATAAAACTCCCTCTACTTTCAAAATACATATCCTAAGTGTTTCATGTTTTTTTATGCTATTGTAAATGGTTTCTTTTAATTTTTTGAAAGAAAGCATGCTTACATTTGCCTTTTATTGCTGTAGTTCTCTGGTTGACTTAATAGGACCCAATGGAGAAAGAAACATGTTGTAATAACATATTCTAAAGGTTAGCTTGCAAAGGTGTTTCTTTGTCATACACTTCCATTCACTGATAGAAAAACAGCCTATCGTTAACCTTTTTTTAAAAAAAAAATGGAATTAGAAGTTACAAGTGCAGATTTGTTACATGGATATCTTGTGAAGTGATGAAGTCTGGGCTTTTAGTGTACTCATCACCCAAATAGCGTACATTATACTCGATAGGTAATTTTTTTATCCCTCTCTACCCTCCACCTTCCCATCTGTTGAAGTCTCCAATGTTTATTATTTCCCTTTGTACGTCCATGTGTATCCATTGCTTAGTCCCCACTTATAAGTAAGAACATGCAACATTTGACTTTTTGTTTCTGAGTTATATAAATGGTTTCCTTTACATTTTAACTTCCAATTGTTTGTTGCTGTGTTCAGAAATACAGATGATTTTTGTGTAATTGATATTCTATCTTGCAATCTGACTAAACTCACTTCTGAGTTCTAGTAGATTTTTTTTTTTAAGACACCGTAGGATTTTCTATATTGGTGATCATGGCATTTGCAAATAAAATTTTACTTCTTCCTTTCTGATTTTGAGTAACTGTACATCTTTTTCTTGCTTAATTTCACTGGCTAGAATCTCCAGGACAACGCTGAACAGAAGTAGTAAAGGGAACATCTTTGCCTTGTTTTAAATGTCTAAGAGGAGTTAACAGATTTGACCACAGGGCTCTCATTTTCATTGGATGTTTTTTAAAACTGATAATCTAGGGAACATATTAGGGAATGCTAATGTAGTGAATATATGTGTAACATAGACAATCCTTTTTTCCTTAATTCAGGATTATTAATGAGGGGTAACCAACATAATGTAGATAAAGCACTTAGCTTACTGTAAAGCGCGTAGTAAGTGCCCAAAAGAGATTCAAACATTAAAAGCTAATTCAGGCCACACACAGTGGCTCATGCCTGTAATCCCGACACTTTGGGAGGGAACTGGAGGATCACTTGCCTCTAGGAGTTTGAGACCAGCCTGGGTAACATGGCAAAACCCTGTCTCTACAAAAAATACCCAAAATTTAGCTGGGTATAGTAGTGAGCAACTGTAGACCCAGCTACTCCGTAGACTGAGGTGGGAGGGTCGCTTGAGCCAGGGAAGTCTAGTCTGCAGTGAGCAGAGATCAAGTCACTGCACTACAGCCTAGGCATCACAGTGAGACCCTGTCTCAAAAAAAAAAAACTAATTCAAATTTGAACATTAATTCTACATTTGTTGCATGCTTACTCTTTTGATAAGATCACTGTTAGTGATATTACAAATGTAATGAATATGAAAATTAAAATAACTTATTAAAGATGTGATTAAGTTAATTTAGGGTTTCTCTACCCTATAAAGAAAATAAATGTATATTCTCTCAGAATTATAAAGAATGATTGTCTTCACAGCTCAGACTTGCCAGATTGCAACCTTACCCTGCAGAGACAGGCCTGACCAAATCAAATGTACCTCACCGCCAACATGACTGTTACTAGTTTAAAGGTTGGAATGGCCTTTGTGAAATTTTCTCCACATAGATAGGAAAACGGGTAAACATGCCTGCATTATGACCTAGCCTCGTCCCTGAGAAATAAGAAGACGGTTGACCCTTTCAAGTTCTTATGTGTGCCATCATACGTGTAAGAAGGTTTTAACTATGTGGGAAATCTTGGAAATCATTATCTGGTCTTTAACCATTACTTGTTCAAGAGGAAATGAAAACATTTCTGTGGACGCCATGGAAAGCAAGGATGTAATTTGATAATCACAAAGAAAAACACAGAAAGTACATGCAGCTTTACCTTGGATTTCACTTTTGATCCAGAGAGTCCCAAACTAATTGTTTGTGCTGGCGTTGTAAAACCATAGATAAGTTTATCGATCAATTTTATCCTGAATTTTCATTTGCCTGGTATAGTTGGTTTGTTCCTTTTGGTGTAAGAATTCTCAAGAACAGAGGAGAACCAGCTAATTGCAGGTGATATGCCAAATATCTCTTTCCTGTTACACATTTTTGCTTTAAAACTAACTGATTATGTGGCTCTAATGAATCACTGTCCCTGGGACAATAGTTTCCTGACATTTCAGAAAAGCAGTTTATAATAATGCTTACATATGGGTTTGGTATTGTATGCTGTTAAAAGAATCAGCAGGTCTAGACTGGAGTTTATTTTTTAAGTTTATGTTAATGATCTGCTGTATTCCAAACAGAGGGTCATGTGATTGAGTGCATACCTTGAAGCAAGAGTAATTGGGTACCAGGAAGTAGTCACACTGCCTATGCAGTTTGACTGAGGGGGTGGGGGGAAAAAGATTCATCAGGCGTTCATTTCCTAACTCTGGTAATGCATGAAGAAAAGGTGCCTGGATCAACAGATAAGTACTTAGTATGATACTGCCTCAGAACGGTCATTAAAGGCCAAAAGACTTTAGTTTCAAGCGTTACCAATATTACCTACTTTAGATACATTTACTAATTTATCTTGTTTTTCTTATTTTAATCTTATCTCCTACTTTTATGATAAAAAGGCAAAACTATAAAACTGACATGCAAAATAACCTATTTGTCTGAAGTATTTATCAATATTTTCTGAGTTATATAGTTGATGTTATGAATCTATAATTTCTAACATTGTTATTTTCCTTCCTTGTGGTTATAAGCACTTACAACTACTCACCCATTGGCAATTGGCCAGTACCCCCAGGTCTTGAAAATAATTATTAGTGGCTTATGATGACTTCAGCTAATTCCTTACGAAACCTAAGAGGAAAGAACTGGAATTCACAAATTGGAAAACTTTGAGTTTGGAAAAGTATCTATTTTCTCATATATTTTAGTGCGGTCCTTTGGTCTTTCATGCATTTGTAGCCACATAGAAGAATCAGATCACAAATGAGTTTTTCTAAGGCAGATATTAAAATAATAACACTTGAAAATGATCATTAGGAGAGTTGAGATATTTTTCTTAGTTTCTGTCTCTTCATATATTTCTTTTTTTATTTCTTTATTTATTTATTGTTTTTGAGACGGTGTCTCGCTCTGTCGCCCAGGCTGGAGTGCAGTGGCAGGATCTCAGCTCACTGCAAGCTCCCCCTGCCGGGTTCCCGCCATTCTCCTGCCTCAGTCTCCCAAGTAGCTGGGACTACAGGCGCCCGCCACCACGCCCGGCTAATTTTTTGTATTTTTAGTAGAGACAGGGTTTCACCATGTTAGCCAGGATGGTCTCCATCTCCTGACCTCATGATCCGCCCGCCTCGGCCTCCCAAAGTGCTGGGATTACAAGCGTGAGCCACCACACCCGGCCTCATATATTTAATAAATATTTATTTTTCTGCATAATTTTAGCTCATTTCTTTTGACGTCTTATTTGAATACTACAGATATATTCTAAGACACACTCAGTAAGCAGTCTTTTAAAACATTATTCCCTATGGACCTTTTAAAGAAAAATAAAACAGAAAATTGAAGACAGAGCTTTTTGAGTTTCTTTAAATCTCAGCTTCCAAGTTCCATTATATTCTATGCATGATTTAATTTTAAGTATAAAATTCGTAATTTTGTGTTCGTCTGACATGATGGTAAGTCAATACTTTTAAAGTTTTTTTTTTTTTTTTCCTTTTTTTTTTTTAAGTACTGCTATGAGGGCATTTGTGTTGACCTCATGAAGCAATAACCCTTTTCATTGAATTAAGAACTCTTTGACCAGAGTTCTTCTAAATTTACAAAATATTATCTTAAGAAGATTCTTTACCAGCCTTTTAAAACGGAGAACTGCCTTTCAACTATTGTGTTATTATATACTGGTCATACAAAATGCCATATTATTATTACACAGTCATGTGGATTTTAAAATTTAATTAGCGAAATTTAATTATATCAGAGTGCATGACTTCTATTAATGTTTTGGATAACTCATCTAATCAGTGAGATATTCTTAAACAAATGTTTTTGTTTTTGTTATGTCTTATTAAGATGGTTAATAGTTATCTATAAGACACAAGCCAAAGGTTTCATTCACATTAATAACTCTGCCTCAAGTAATTTCATTTGCTTTTGGTACATGTGCCCACTCTTATTTCCTTCTATGCAATCTTTTAGTTTTCATTTTCTATTTTATAAACATCATAATTATAAGTTGATTTCAGTATCTCACATTTCTTTCTTCTCTGTTCGTTCCTTTTCCACATGGAAATTCTAAGATAATGCTTTTTTATTCTTAACTTTCCCTAAATGAAGACATCGGCCACAAACATTAGATAATTTAATAAAAAGCATCATGAAATGATAATATCATGAGAAGTATTGCAGGTATTACATAGGCTTAAAAACTTTAAGTAAAAATTAATATAGCAAATAAACAGCAGACCTAGTGCTCAAATCCAGGTCTTCAGACTACTAGACCTATGCTCAAATTCCCCCCCCAACACCTCAAAAAGGATCCCTTATTCTTATCATATATGTAATACATATTCATTTGTAAACCTTAAAAATTAAATATACAAAAAGAAAAAATAAACAATAGTAAATCATAACCAGTGTTAACATAATGGCGTATACCCTTTTTAATCTGTGCTGTCCAGTATGGAAGCCACTAGCCCTATGTGGTATTTAAATGAAAAGTAACTAAAATTAAATAAAATTTAAAACTCAGTTTCTTAGTTTCACTAACCACACTTCAAGTGCTCCACAGCCATAAGAATGGCTAGAGACCACCATATTGGAGTACTTCATGATGAAAGATTCTATTGAGGATGCTGTGAATGTGAACTTTATTTCATGCACAAAGAAGTGCGTATACACACATGCACACAGAGTTATATACTGGTTGAACAACACAGGTTCGATTCCACTGATACACAGACATTTTTCAATAAAAGTTACACCAAGTGTGGCTGTCTTTTCTACCTCTCCTTTTCTCCACATCTTCTGCCTCTGCTACCCTGAGACAACAAGACCACCCCCACCTCTTCCTCCTCCTCCTCAGTCTACTCAACATGAAGATGTGGAAGAAGATAAAGACCTTTGTAGTGATTCATTTCCAGTTAAGGAATAGGTAATATATTTTCACTTCTTTATGACTTTATTAATTTTCTTTTCTCTAGCTTGCTTTATTATAAGACGGCAGCATATAACACACATAATATACAAAGTATGTGTTAATCGACTCTAGGTTATCAGTAAGGCTTCTGGTCAATAGTAGGCTCTTGGTAAAATTTTGGGGGAGATTTCTGAATTCTCAGGAGGACAGTGTCCCTAACCCCCACATTCGTTGTCCAGGGTCCACTTTATGCATGTACAAATGTGTATTTTAAAAATATAAATGGGTCGTACTACACATAATATTTGTAGTGTGATTTTTTTCACTGAACATTTTTTTCACTGAGCGTTTCCCATGTTAGCATATGTAATCTGGATAATCATTTTAAAGCACAAATTGTTCATTGTACCTATATGCTATAATATATTTAATCAGACTTCTCTTTCTGTACTTTTATTTTTATTTATTTATTTATTTAATTTATTTTTGAGACAGAGTCTCACTCTGTTGCTTAGGCTGGAGTACAGTGGTGTGATCACAGCTCACTGTAGCCTTGACCTCCCAAGCTCAAACAGTCCTCCCATTTTAGCATATCGAGTAGCTGGGACCACAGGCACATGCCACCACACACAGCTAATTTTTTTTTTATTTTTTGTAGAGACGAGGTCTCCCTATGTTTCCCAGGCTAGCCTGGTCTCGAACTCCTAGGCTTAAGCCATCCTCCCCCATCAGCCTCCCATAGTGCTAGGATTACACGTGTGAGCCACAGCACCTGGCCCTCTTTGTATTTTTAGATGATTGTTAATTATATTAAATGATAAGCAATGATACAGTGAACATTTCTGTATATGCAACTCTATACTTTTATCTATTTCCTTAGGATGAAACTCTAGAAGTGGATATTTTAGACAAAAAGGTACACATGGTTTTAAGACGTTCACTATAAAGACCAAATTGACCTCCAGAAAATAGTTTAACAATACACATCTTCACCAGCACTGTGAGACCTTGCTTATTAATCCCTACGCTACCATAGCTGTTAGATTATTTCCTTTTAAAATTTATGAAAACTTCATATACTTTATTTTTCAACCAACAGTCTCCTCAGAAATTTTATGTTTAAGAAGTAGTATGCCAACTAAATAAATTGCACAGAGTGTGAACTAAATCTGGAAAAAATTAAAATGTAATTTAAAATTATATATGTATATATAATTATTTATAATATGTAAAATATGACATGTGTATATAACTATATAAAATGTAAAAAATATTAAATTATATATATTTATATACTTAAGTTTCCACATATGTCAATGCTTATAATTAGAATTAACTTTCACTTAATATTTTAACAGGCACATTATTATTTTCTGCAAAACATCTTAATTATGACAAAATTGCCACTACACAGCCCATTTTGAAACCACAATAATACATTCCAGGGTGTGTTACGCTGGGAAATTGCCATAATGGGAAGAATGAAGTCACTTGGCCTTTAAGCTGGTGCGTCATAACATGCTCAAGGAAAGTAATATCTAATCAGAAGGCATGTATTACAATGGCTACTTACTTAATTGAAACTAATTACATTCTAGTTCCAATAACATCTCTTTACTCCATATGATTTTTTTAAAGACTGTGTTCTCTAAGAAGATTTTTATTGTTCATTAAATTTGTCTTCTTTAAAGTACCAAAACTTAGAATATATACCTTAAGCTATAAAACTAACTAGAAACAAAGCCTTTTCCTAATTGTAGAATCTGGCTTGTTGGTTCCAGTTCCCATGCCAGGTGAGTGATGATCTCTGCCCCCTTTGAGCTCACACATTCTCAGATTATGTGTTTTATACCTATAGACCATAGGCAGTGCTACTTCTATACGTTACATTAGCTCAAGTTAGTTTCTCATATGATCTAATCATCACTAGAAAGCCCTGAAGGAATAGAATGCAAGGCAGGTAAAGTTTGATAAGAAAATAGAAGCTAAGGGGCATTGAAGGGTAGAGCTGTATGGTAGAAATGAATCATTGGGGTGGCAGAATGAGAGGGCTTGGAAAAAAAGACAAATTAGTATTTTCACATTAAACTTACCCACTTTGTGAGATTTAGATTGAAAGCCATTATGGTTTGCTTCACATTTAGGTTGAGAAGTTTTGGGGAGGAAGTGAGATCTGGGGGAGCCTTGATGCAGAAGGAAAAGTATATCCTGTAGGAAGAAAGGTAGGAAGAGGGAAGATGTTCCAAGAATAGAGACTAGAAAGTATGCTCAATACGCTTGGAGTTGCAACATAATCACTTGGAAAGGAAATGAATATTTATGTACACTCTGCATTTACAACTATAACACCAGTGTGAGTAAAAGAAAGAAACTTTCATAAGGAAAGGCAAAAGATCCTAATCTCATTAATGAAATTATTTGGATCACTGGTATGTTAACACCTAGGAGCAAGATGAAATTCAACACATTGCTAAAATAGCACTGTTGTTTAAAGACTTAAATTATGGCTCAATCATTCTCATTGACGATTAGAAACTTAATCTTTGGAGTCTTCTTCATATATAGCACTATATATTCATATATAGCTTCAATAGCACTTTGTTAAAGACAAATTATAAAGAATTTCTGCAGTTTTTGATTCAACCTGTAATTTAAAAAGCCTCTCTACAGTAAGTGATTAGTAGCAATTGTATAATGTAAAAAATACACATTACCTTCTAGTGCACAGTTTTAAAATATGTCATTCCCACAGTGGTGTATGCCTGTAGTCCCACTTCAGGAAGCTTAAGAGGGAAGACTGCTTGTACCCAGGAGTTTGAGGACAGCCTGGGCAAAATAACAAGATCTCCATCTCAAAAAAAAATACTAATAATACAGTTGATCATTCCTTCGACTTATGGTTTATTTAATTGTTCTTGCTTCGTTTTTTGGTAATATATTCTCTAAGTATAGACCATGAAGAAACCCTGGAATGCTAAGTAATTTTACCATGTGCACTTAATTAATGTGATTTCTAGATATTCCACAAGTGAATATGATGTACTTTTAAGTAATCTCAGAAGGAAAAAGGTATGACAATGTGCAGTTGAGAATAATTGGAGTATGAATTCATGGTGTTATAGTAATGATGCCATAAGTGTAAGATGGAGACATTAACGTAAGATTCAGAACACAAGAGTGTCTAATGCCTCTCCCACTACCTCAGAGGAATTTTTAGTTTATAAAAGTGTAACATTTGAGAATGGCATATAAATTATCCTCTCAAATTCTTTTTAAAAAATTAAGTTAACAGTGTGCCTGATAAAGTTCCTTGGAGGAAATAAACTTCATCTGGGATTTAAAATTCTACAGTTCCATAATTTATTTAACTATATTGCTATAGAAACTATCATCACAGAAACCTTTGTTCCTTTAATAGGAATTGCAAAAATTGAGCAAAATTACACCCATTCTTATGTTTGGATTGGCAGTAAATTTCTTCATGAAACTTAGTAATTCAAGTAAATACAAAAAATAGAGGTGCAAATATTTTGTCAAGGGGGTGGGGATTAATAAAAGGATAACTTTAAAGGAAGTCTTCAAAGAGGCAATGAGGCTAACCACAATTTTAAACAATGAATGAGAGATTATCAAGTGGATAGTAACACTAGATCCTATTCTAAGTGCTGTATACACATTATCATAATCCTCAAGATTCTATAAAGTAAGAAATATAGGCCAGGCACGGTGGCTCACGCCTGTAATCCCAGCACTTTGGGAGGCCAAGGCGGGCGGATCACGAGGTCAGGAGATCGAGACCATCCTGGCTAACACGGTGAAACCCCGTCTCTGCTAAAAATACAAAAAAATTAGCTGGGCGTGGTGGCGTGCGCCTGTAGTCCCAGCTACTCGGGCGGTTGAGGCAGGAGAATGGCGTGAACCCGGGAGGCGGAGCTTGCAGTGAGCCGAGATCCTGCCACTGTGCTCAGAGAAAACCTCTAAGAGGGTTGTCTTTGCACCTTGGCCCAAGAGCTAAGAATAAACAATTCAAGGGAACAAATGCAGAGAAAACAGCAGTCCAGGAACAAGTGTAAAGGTATGGAAAGACCAAAGGCTTTAGTTCCTGCAAGGAACTATGAGGAACTATAGAGCAATGAGAGAGCAATGAGAGCAATGAGAGAGGATGTGAAAAATTAGGAAGAAGTCATCAGGCAAACCTTTTAGACCATGGTAAGGTGTTTGAATTTTATTCTAAGACACATGGAAGCCAGTGAAGAAGTTTAACCAGAAAAGAGACATGATCTCCTTCCTATTTTTAAAATATAACCCTGTGAGGAATGGATTCTAAAATGGATATGTGACATCCAAGTGGATATGTCAAAGGCAGTTGGAGTATAGGCGAATGGTCTGTGCTGGAGATGTAATTTAGATCCCTCTAAGTGGTTAAGATTACCTAGGAATAGAGTCTAGATAGAGAAAAGAAGAAGATCTAGGACTAATTTCTGAAGCTTTCCAAACTCAAGAGCAGGAGTAGAAAAGAGGTGAGAGAGGTCAAAGCAGAACTTTGGCTAGCCAAGACAGCTGTCATGATTCATGGAGCACTGATGGCCATGACTTTTGCCCATCTGATCTAATCTGCTATCATTAAATGTGACTTTGCCAATATGAGATTTCAATTTGAGCTTGTGTTTTTGTCTTGTAAACTGTGCAAATATGGATTGGATTGGATTAATGGTATTAGTGAACATCTTTTGGCCATTCCAAATCAGTATATATTAAGGAGGTAGGGCTTACAGTAGATACACCGTTTCTTTTTAAATATCCAAATCTTGAAAACGATGATTGTGTTGTTAAACAATGATTCCAACATCTATTATATCAGCCTGAAATTAATAAAAGTTGCAATTATTCTTAATATTAAATAATAACATTTTATATCTTAAGAAAAGATATAAACTATCCACAATAAAACTGCAGTCTTTCTAGAAAGAGTCTGTGTCTGGTTGTCCAATTACTCCAGTCCATCCAAACTTTGTCAATTTTTCCCTCAAGCTAAGTTTTATTACTTTTTCAAAAAAGTTTATTGTTTTAAAGTTAGATTTAATATGGGATAAACTGTATCAAAGAAAATGCAAGGACACAAACAGCAAAAGTAGTTTGATTTGGTGGATAAATATTAGTGTAGAAAAAGCAATATATTATCCTGTCTCATTTTTTGAATTTCTATATCAAATTAAGCTGGATACAAAGTCCAAATTTTCTTCAGGCAACATTTTTTGTTCTTCTAGCAGCAGTTTTCACTTAATACAAAATAACCCTGTGGCAAATGCCCAGATTTTGTATTAACACATGTAATTTTCCAGAAGAAATGTCAAGTTGTGTTGCTGGCCCCTTAATATGGATTGATCAGATGCAGTGTCTGAGTTCTATTAAGAACATCTGAAATGAAGAGTGGGCTAGAAAAGTGGGTATGTCAGTGGTAACTTTCATATTTTGTTTCAAGGGATGGACTGGTTTTTGCTAAAGCTGCACATTTCTCTGGGCTTGAATGAATTGGATAGAATTTCAGGCTGAGTGATGAAGTACAAACACTTGCATTCAGATCCTTTGTTATTTTACACATGTATACATGGCTGTCAAGGGAGTTTCTGGTTCCTTGTAATATTCATTAGCTTTGGGGGTCTCTTAAATCCAGCTGTAACATATAGCAATAGATCTGTACATCCAATTCCAACACCTCCTGGTCATCCTGCGTTGCCCATGGGTCACGTTTGTCAAAGTTAGTCTGTGAGATTTTTGGACCTGGAGTCTTGCCTTCTTCGGTGCTGAATTAATAACCATATCGTTTTTACTAAGCTTGATTACATTTGACTTTTATACTGTAAGAATCTATCTCCTTTTCTTGTAAATTTTGCCAAGACTGGTTCCTATATGTAAAAGAACCAATGATATTTAACTTTTTAAGTCATAAACCAGAATAAAATGACAACTGTTTTTTACCATAAATGGAGCTTGCATCTGATTTGAGCTTACGTTTGATTTTGAGCTGCTATGGCCACAGTTTATAAAGTTTACTATATACTTACAACTCGGAATTAATCTTTTTTTTACTCACTTCTCTTTTTTCATCATGGGCATGGATGGAGAAGTTGATTCCTCACTTGTTAATATATCTACCTATGTGCTACATTGCATCTCCTTTTTTCTCCCTTTGAAAATCCTTAAATTTACCTTATTTTCTACATGTATTTTTCATGATACTAGCTTGATTACTCATTTAATATCAAGTGTTTTTTGAGCATCCACTATGTGTCAAACACTGTGCGTAAACCCTGGGGATAGAACTGTAAAGTTAGATTGACTTCATCTTGTTACAGAGCTTGGATCTAGTGAGGGAAACAGGTGGTCTATTACATTCTAGAATGGTAAGTGCTGCAATGGTGGAAATGCAGAATTCTAGGTGAACACAGGACTTGTGTAAACAATCATTTCTTTCTTCTATAGAATCAAATTCAGTAACTCTACTGTATCACTTGGTCAATACCCACCATTTTTTTCTGTAACAACTTTACTTTTAGCATGATTTTACCCTCATTCTACTTAAAAGTATCATGTCCGTCTTTTACAGTCCCTTCTCTTGTGGGAATAGCTGGGTTTTCTGTGCACAGATTTATTAGTGTGGAGTACTTTCTGTACCAACTGCCAAGTGACCTGATGCTCTGTCATTCTTTAAATGTCTTCATACCGGAGGTGATGCTTACAGTAGTTTCTCCTTGGACTCTAAGCAACCTTTTCTAAAATGTCATGAAATACCCACTTTCTAGAAAGGAACATAAAGACCAGGGTCGCCAAGGACTCAGTCAACATTCTGAGCCATTATGTCTGATGATCCTCATTATTTTCCATCAGTATGTGCTCATTTGTGGTCCAATGAGACACAACGTTTTTGGTTTTTTTTTTTTTTTTTAATCCCCGTGACCTCTGTCTCAGAGCACTGGGGAAATGAGCAAGTATCTCAGATTGTGTAATAACCCTTCAGGATAACACTTGATCTAGACCCTAGACCATTTTTGCTAATTACCTCATTTATTTAAAACAAAACAAACTCCCTGCCATTTATTGAATCATTTTCTGTATCAAGCTCTTTTAAAAGGATTATCATAGCAACTGTGCCATTTAGGTATCAGTATCCATATATTTTAGAAATAGAAAATAAGCCTAAGAGATTATGACTTGTCACCCAGTTAGTAAGTGACAGAACTCAGGATGTAAGCCCAGGTATTTGGACTCTTTTACATTATACTCCCTCCCTGCATTAGGAAATCTCAGATTTGTTCAGGTCCTGAGGGCACTGGAACTAAAGCTTGCAATGTCATAGGTGCCTCTTTTCCCCAGTGGTTGGGATATTTCATTAGTATTTCACCTATTTGAATTTAGAACCTGGATTGCAAAATGCAACCTGGGATAGTTGTATATTGACTAAACTGTGATCAATTGCTTAACTTCTGTCATGGGTTTAACAGATAACCTAGCCTCCAGTATATTCCTGGAACTTCTCCTTTATCCCCAGTAGGATACTTACCTGACTCTAACATCTGACTGATGATTATTTCAACATATATATGGGACATCAGCCACCACCTGCCACCTTCCAAATTAAGCTAATTGAATATCAACTCTAATTATACCCAAGCCCAAATCGCCAAGTTCAGTGTAATTTTGATTCATGCCACCTTCCTTTGGGAACCATCTTTCAGCTAGTCTTAGCCCCAGCTGCATTTATCCTGATCTCGCTTCTCTGTTTCCCCCGGTCAGCCTCTGAAAGAATAACACAGCTTTTGCCAAACTTCTTTAGGTTTTAACTGGAAATAAGAAAGGAAATGTATATTTTACTTCAGGCTTTATTTTGTTGCTCTGATTTTTCTTATTTCTTTTAATTTTTAAGTTCCTTCTCCACTTTGTAAAGAAGTCTTTTTTCACATTTCCATTAAATTCACGTCTCTGAAGCTTTACTTCCATTATGTTACACATATGAAATTTCTTGTCTCCTGTTACCTGATGTTCCTAGTCTGATAAACAGATTCTAACTACGAACTTAATATACCTCAGTCAGGCAGGTATATTCCCTACTTTCTTCCAACCCAGCCCATCTCAAAGCCTTTTCTCATTTCATTGCTCTTACCATGAATACCCTCTCTTAATCTCTCTACTGTCATCCACCTATCGTTTAAGGGCCCAGTTTTATCTCCACTCTTCTCTATAATCAGCACACACTAACCTCCCTTTATATAACTTATTGCCTGTGCTACTTCTTAAAATGTACAGCTTCTTAAAACATAAATCGAGCCAAATAATTTTCCAAGCTAAGACTTTTCAGTGGCTTTCGACTGCATTTAAATCTAAATCCATTCTCCATGCCAGTGACTTCAAAACCAGGTATTATCAGGCCCCTGCCTACCTCTTTATTATTGAGCTGGAATTAACTGATTCTTTCATTAAGAAGCAAAATGGAGATAGAGAGTTCCAAGAGAAAGAAGCCAGCCAAAAGGTTTTCAGTAAAATTCCTTTTATTATTTTTATCCAAGTTAATATTGAGTAATAATGAAATTTTACCCACACGGTTCCTCAGGCCTCAGCTGATAGTATTTCTTTTTTAATTTCAGAATTCTGGACAATTGTACTTGCTGTTCTTATCCCTCTTCTCCCCTAACTGAAGACAGGAAGATTAAATAAGATCCATCAGGCCGGGCACAGTGGCTCATGCCTGTAATCCCAGCACTTTGGGAGGCCAAGGCGGGCGGATCGCTTTAGGTCAGGAATTTGAGACCATGCTGGCCAACATGGTGAAACCTCGTCTCTACTAAAAATACAAAAATTAGCTGGGTGTGGAGGCACAAACCTGTAATCCCAGCTACTCAGGGAGGCTGAGACACGAAAATCACTTGAACTCAGGAGGCAGAGGTTGCAGTGAGCTGAGATCACAACACTACACAGCAGTCTGGGTGACAGAGCGAGACTCTGTCTCAAAAAAAAAAAAAAAAAAAACCCAAGATGCATTAGATTGGGCACATTCAGGGTGGTATGTTTGTAGAGAGTAATTTATTATATAGCTTCAAATAGCTAGAAGGAGGATATTGAATGTTCCCCACACAAATAAATGTTTGAGATGATGGATATGCTAATTATCCTCATCTAATTACTATACATTATATGTGCAAAACATTACTACATACCCCATGAATATGTACAATTCTTATTGTTTAATTTTAAAAATAATTTTTTAAATAAAAAAAGATTCATGTATAATTAAGTCTAAGAACATGGTTGCTCATTTCTTCCAATGGTGGGAGTGGAGTACAGCCTTACCCATTCTTTTATGACCCATATGAATGATAGTGTTGACATCCAATGACAATGTTTCTTATTTGGGACTTTGAGAGGTAGGCTTTCACCATCTTCTAACTTGATAGAAACACAAATCAACAGGTATATATATTATACATATACACACACACACACACATATATATATGTGACAGAAAAGGGGATATAAGAATTTTATAGAACAACACATACTTAATTTTTCTTCCTTTACTGTAACTTTTATAAACTACTTGGGATACAGTGGTTGGATCTTGTATTACTTGTATTACTATGTTCTAAGAACAAAAATTAGCTTTTCAATTCCATCACTTCCCAGGTTAAGGAAGAGATGTAATGCAGCAAATATTCAGAAATCTCCATTTGCAAGCAGAACATACCAAGGATCTTTTGCTTGCTTCATCTCGTGTGTCTGGCCACTTACTGTATTTACCCACATTGGCTTCCTCTGTTGCTCAAGAATGTTGAGCTGTTTCTCACCTCAGGTCTTTACACATCTGCCCAGAACATACTTCCTTTCATCTCTTTTCATGGCTATCTCTTCCTTCAAGTGTGTTACCTTCGCAAATCTTGACTACTGCCCAAGGTAAAAGAGGTTTCTTCTTTAATCTCTGTCTTAGCAACTTGATATCTTTTTTTTTTTAACAGAACTTTTTATAACTTTTAAATATTTAATTTATTCATTTATTTACTTTTTCAATTTCTTTCCCATTCAACTGTAGGCTCCATGAAGGCTGATTGTTTTGTTTTATTAACTATTGGATCTCCGAGGCCTAGAGCAGTGCCTGGAAAAAAGACACAATTAATAAGTATTTGCTAAAAGAATACCTCCCATTTCTCAATAGTAAGACAATAGTTATTTTTATGTACCTATGTCTTGATTCCTAAATTACCCAATACTATCTTTAAGGAAAGAGATAGCATCTTAAACCTTTTGATGAGGGGTTATGAAAATTTGCCTCCAATTAAATATCAAGTGATATAGTTTACATATTTATTTATTCATTCATTCATTTTTGTTTTTCAGAACTGCAGTTTTTTTGTTTTTGTTGTTGTTGTTGTTGTTGTTGTTGTTGTTGTTGTTGTTTGAGACAGGGTCTCCATCTGTGGCTAGGCTGGAGTGCAATCTAATCATGGCCCACTGCAGCCATGACCTCCCGGACTCAGGTGATCCTCCCACCTCAGCCTCCTGGCTAACTGGCACTACAGGTGTGCACAACAACACCTGGCTTGTTTTTTTGTATTTATTGTAGAGACAGGATTTCACCACGTTGCCCAGGCTGATCTCGAACTCCTGGACTCAAGCAATCCCAAAGTGCTGAGATTACAGGTGTGAGCCACTGCACCCAGAATGCAGTTCTTTACATACTTTTTAAAACCTGTGTGTCTTTATAATGTTCATCAACATCTTTTGGAAACTCCTTAAAAATTAATTTGTCTGGCAGGGGGAAATGTAGGTGTTTTAGAGTTTGAAACTTGTACAATTTGGTGGCAGGGGTCGGGGCGGCATTTGGAAAGAAAAACGATAATGGATACAAATTAGATACTGGTCCTTGGAAGGGACCTGTGTAAAAGAAGGGAACCTAAAACTGAAGCTTCATTTAGCTCTGCTGTGAGTCAGCCTCCGTCCCCGGGACTGAACTGTTGAGTGCAGCATGTTTCTTCTTGTACTTAAGTTCAGCATTTGTAAGACATAACATTTGAGCCACATTCATCTCACAGATTATTCTGTCTGACACTTAATGCAGTCCCACCCATGCTCCACACTCCCACCATTCCTGTTTACTGCATTCAAAATAAATGCCAACTGGATAACAGTGTGAGAAGCCAACCTCACCATGACAGCTGTTAATACACTGATACTAATCCCATGTTATATTGGCGTTGCTCTAGCTTCATATTGTTCTGAAAATCTCATTCGTCCTCTCTCAAAAATTTTTCTAAAAGTCCCAAGTTTGCTTTTATCTTTTCTCCCTGAACTGTCACTCTATATCAGAAATTGGCATCTATTTTATTGACAAGAGTAACTATATTTTCTGTTTATTTTTTTCTCATAGGACTTAGACTTTTGAGGGTAAGACAAATGCATAGGACAGCCCCTACGTTGTCCATTTGACTTTTTTTTTTTTTAATTTCTGACTTGCTCTATTTGAATACTTAAGGTCGGTTTTAGTTTTACTGTTGAGGCAATAAAGTTAAGAAAAAAATGGGAATATAGTAAATATATCACTAAGAATTAGAGTTTCTCAAATAAAATTTCCTTGCAGCAGCAGAGGGGCAGCCTTCTGCCCTGCTGCTCATATTTTAGGCCAGTGAATTATTGGCTTTCACAGTGAGCTGGAGTTCAGTGGGTCTGGAGACTATCTGCCAGCTGTGAGGCAATGTTTAGGTTAAAAGATTTGTCTCAGAGATTGGGAATGCTGAAACACGGGTAAAGAAAATAAATGTCTTGAGGGACATTAACTTACAGAGAGAATATTTATCCCATATGAATACCTTGCTTGCCTGGAGTAACCCAGATATTTAACCTCTGAGGCAGCAGTTGAAGCAGAGAGTAATGGAAGTGATGACAATGAAAGCGAGAAGGGAGGGGGACAACTGCAGTGGGAGCTTAAGGGATTGTGATTTTTTTTTTTTTTTTAAAGAGGAGTCCCTAGGTAAGAAACCACAGACTGGGTTCTGTTAATCAACATTTAATCAGCACGTACCATGTGCTAGGTACTGTGCTCAACAACAGGAATATAGCAATGAATAGAACAGGGTCCCTGACTTTAAGGAACATACAGTATGGTAGGAATGGGGATGGTACCACCATAAGGAGCATAGTTCTACAGCCAAGAAGCTATATTAACCCTAGAGAACTTGGTTAGTAATATGGTTTGGCTTTGTGTCCCTCCCCCCCAGTTTTATCTCATATTGTAATCCCCACGTGTAGGAGGGAAGGATCTGGGGGAAGGCGATTGGATGATGTGGGCGGTTTCCCCTATGCTGTTCTCGTGATATTGAGTGAGTTATCACAAGAGCTGATGGTTTAAAAGGGGCAGTTTGCCCTTCGCTTATTCTCTCTCTCCTACCACCATGTAAGACGTGTCTTGCTTCCCCTTCACCTTCGGCCATGATTGTAAGTTTCCTGATGCCTCCCCAGCCATGCAAAACTGTGAGTCAATTAAATATCTTTTGTTTATAAATTACCTCAGGTATTTCTTTATAGCAGTGTAGAAATGGACTACTATAGTTAGACTAGAACCCGTGGATTAGCTCACCTAGAAAGCTGCTCATTCAGTGGGAAGGCATTCACTTATCTTCCTAAAATTTTGGAGGATTTATACATATTTTAAGTAGCTGTCTAGAAAAATTTGAACTTTGTTCTTGACTGATTTTCCAATATCTAATAATTTTCTTCCTTGGAGTCAAGGTAGAATCAGAGAGTGCAGAGCCTACACATAGGATAATTACAGGGAAAAAGAAGGAAGAACTATTTTTTATCTATTCACTCAAAAAATATTTATTAACACCAACCGTATGGTAGGCACTAGTTTAAGTTGGAGATACTAGCATGATCAAGACAGAGAAGCACTCTGCCTTCATCGAGTTTATGTTCAAGTTGAAGAAACAGACAATTAATAAACAAATAATATGATTGCAGAGTGTGATGTGTGAATCACACCCAAGTGAATAACGAATAGGGTGATGTTTTACAGTGTAATTGGAAATAGGAAGGCAAGTTAGAATGGAAGGACTATTTTAGATAAAGTGGTCAGGGAGGATTCTTAATAGAGGTGAAACCTCCAGCTTTTATAAGCCACAGCGGAAGCGGAGAGTGGTAAGATCTGAGACTGGAAATTCTGCTCTGATTTTGTTATAAAGCATAGCAGAATGTCATTGAAGAATGTTACACAAGGAGTTGTGATCTTATTTACATTTTTAAAAAGTCATTTATATGGAGACAAAAGTAGAAGTAAGAAAAAAAGCATGCATGGGAATGATAAAGACCAAAATTAGAATGGTAGTCATGTGTATATGGTTGGAGAAAGATGATTGAGATTTGGGGAGGATAAACAGGAAGAATTAATGTATATATAATGTTTCACTTCTTTAAAAAAAAAGTATGTTACCACTTAAGCAAGCTAAGAGGTGGTGATGTTGTACGCAATATTATTCTTTATTGCTTCTTATATTTGAAATGTATTTTAAGGCATGTTCTATTTGTATTTTAAAGGCATGTTTATTGCTAATTCAAGTGTCTAGTACAGCCAGTCAGGGAATGTAAAGGCAAGAGGCCCTCCAATGGGTCTCTGGCACTTGAGACCCATATCCCCTCCAAACTAGGGCAGCTGCTACCCAGCCCTAGTTACCTGTTGCCAAGCAGGAACTCAGACCTTGTGTTGCTAGAGAAATCAGTAATCTGGTATTTTTTTTTTTTTTAATGTGAGATGTCCTAATTTCAAAAGCTGGCAGTTAACTCAAATTAATGAAACAAAGCAAAGCGAAATGCTATGAAGAGCCAAACAAGCAAACAAAGGCAAATGCCTGTGCACTAGATTCAGCCCTCAGGTTACCACCCTGCCACCTCTGCATAATCTCTGTTGGCAAATTTAGGCAAAATGCTGTGAAATCTTTTCTTGTGGAGACTAATATTCAAGTAGAGAAGGTGAAAATATTCCAGGACCCTGCAGAAAGAGTGTACTAGCCAAGACTCCCTGGAGTCTCTGTGGGGAAGAGCTTTGGCTATGCTAAGGGAGATTCTTAGCTTCTTGTATACTTTACAGTCTGCAGATCCATCACTGTGAGAACCTCAAAAAAGAAGCCAGACTTTTCCATTGACTTCAAGGCTGTGTTAGCAAATGCCAGACTCAGCAGGCCCTTTCTATTGTATGTTAAGTTTCCAAACAGCTGAAAATAGTTTGTGCCAAGATCTCTATAAGTGTGACAAACATACAACATTCTATGTGCCCCAGGAGGCCAATTAAAGCTAGGAGACCACAGATGACAATCTCTGAATATAGTCACCACACCTCTCAGGACTGATGGCCATGATGTATTTTTCTAATTCTCTCCTCATCAGAAATGAAGCCTTGGATTGAAGATTATTTATTCATGGCTTTTGGTTTAATTTTTAGCAGAGGTATTTTGGACCTGAAAATCTCCTAAAAAGAAAATATTGCCTGGATGTCAAATGTATACATTTTCTTACCAATATCATTTCATGTGAGTGACTTACATAGCCTCTTCATATAGGTCACCCAGTTCATCAAAGTTTCTTTGAACACAAACTGCAGGCACTTAATAAAACCTCCTTAAAGTGCTGAAAAAAAATCTTTACAGTATGTTAGAAATCATTTGTGAAACCTTTTATAGGAATAAAGCATTCTTAGTTTACCAACTTTCAGACCAAAAAATTAGTCTTTTTTAAAGGAACTTGATCCCATTTCTATGTTGATTGACACATCTCAAATATTTTTCAGTTCTTTGTCAGAATATTCTTGTGTCTTTAGATGTAATATATTGTTATGTACAATTTATAAAATATTGTAATATATTATTACCGAAATGGGGCTTGAACAGTCACAAGGGGATAAAATGAGCAAATGCTCGTGTGGTGTTCTCATGAATACTTGTATAACTCCCAGCTACTATGATACCTTAGAAATGATTGGCATAGGGGGAGCCTTCTTGTGTGCATTATACTAAAGGCAGCAGTGGGTAAAGGAGAAAGAATGGTACTGATGTCAGAATCTTGCCTCGTAGAAAACAAAATAAAAATAAATACAAAACCTGAAAAGAAACCTAAGAAATGATATTTACACTGTGAATGGCATTTTCGTATTTAGCTATTCACAATGTAAAGTAATCAAATTCTTTGAATGTTTAAACTAAATAAGCAAGTTCTCAAATCAAATAATTGCCTTGTTTCCAAATGTGTATGGTTTTCTGTTCAGTTGTTTTACATATAATTTCCACTTACATTTTTATCCATTTAACATTGACTGCCAAGTAATTCTCTTGGCGATCAGCTGTATGTAGAACTTCAAAAATAAGATACTTGGAAGGTATCTTGCATAATATTACATATGTAATTCATTCTAGACAGGAATTATTGTTCAATCTATTTAAAAAAAAAAAACCAAATCTGTATTTATGTAAAGAGACTATGTATAAATGTATAGGATATAGTTAGCAATGAAAACATTTATCTGGATAAATCAGGAAAAATGAACAAACCACCCCCACCCTGCAAAGAAGGCCTACTTACACACATTGAATTTCCTCATATAACTTCATAGACTTGTTCTTTATTTTGTTGTTTAGAAGCCAAAACAAATAATGAATCCTGCCTGCCTTTTGCTACATATTGAAATAACAAAAACTAATAGGTCAGTAATAATTCAGCTCTACAATGTTAATCAAGCTTGATCACAAGGAGCCTTAGTAGGAAACATTCAGTCACCCTGTGGTTTGCCTTGCCAATGCCTTTCTACTCTTCTGCCTTACGAACACCACCACAATTTTGTTTGGGTAGTAATCTCCTAACCCCAGGCCCAGGGAATAAATTCTTACTAGTCTCCATTAGTCATAGGGATCTCATTCTTTATTGGTCTACATGTTTGAATGCAACCCAGTTCAGGAAAATGAGACCTAAGGAGATACTCTACTCCTTGGGGAAAGAAAATCTCTTTTCTTCCTGCCTTCTTCCTTTCCACTCTGAATATTCTCAAGTAATGCTGTAGCCATCTTGTGATCATGGATAGGGCTTGGGAGCACAGGAAGCAAAATAATTCCAGAAACATTTATTAACAAACACTTTGACATCGTTGAGCCTCTGAGGGAGCTGCCTATCTCCAGATTTCTTGTGAAGTGAGAGAACAAAGTTCTGTATGTTTGGATCACACGAATTTGGCCTGCCACTTGCAGCTAAAAACATCTTAGTAAATACATTCATCATGAAACAATTATGCTAAAAAGAAGCCAGAAACAATAAATAACAAATGTTGATTGAGTCATCATGAGGTATACACTATCATTGTCTTCATTTATCAGCAATGATGCCAAGGTATATAGAAAGGTTAGCATTATTGCTATCATGCTGCTGTGATCACCCAGATTTGGGGGCTCCATTGTTACATAACTTTTTGGCATGATATATTTGGTAGAAGAGTGCCTTGTATTCAGTAGCATTAAATCTTAGCAAAGCACAGGTACAGAGAACCTTTTACACATCCACCTTGTAAGTAAAATAGCTATCGATTTAACATAAACTCATATATTATTTTAAATACGATTTCAAGAGAAGGCTGACAAACAGGCTGACAAACTGCCTCCACCAGTATTTAATCAATAGATTTTCATTTTGCTTATGAATAGAAACCAGAAAGCAAGGAAAAGTTGGCTTTTTCAACACCAATCATGTAAACAGAAATCACTGCCAATTGTGAGGGTAGTGGGGGAGTAACTGCATACTTGGGAAATAGAAATATGGTACCCAAACTGATTTCCTATGTGCTTCCAATGGGTTGTTACAGGAAAACCAAATATTAAAGACATGATACAGAGTCACATAATAGCCATTTATTCGTGCATAGACTTTTGAATGCACAAGCCAATATATCTCTAATATGAACATATAACATAAACTGTAATTGTCTCTTATCTCTGTAATGGTTCTCTAGTGGTTCAATTCCTAAGTCCAATTTCTTTTGGCCTTCACCAGAGTATTTGCTTTTAAATGGCATTAAATTTCTGCCTCATTTGTGTTTAGACCCGTATTTCCATCAGTACTTTGATAATAAGATGATATATTTACAGACTAGCTTTTATTTCACTTTAGCTTAAAGATTTCCTCTTTATAGACTGGGATTATTGAAATAATTAGCTTTCTTATTAAACTATAATGGAAAACGAAAGAACGGAGATGGAAGGGAATGTAGAATGTCTCCTCATAAAAATATTGATAAAACAATCCTGCTGGAGGGTAACCTCTTTTAGGATGCACATTAATTTTTGGCAAATTTTAAAAATGTTCTGGGTTTAGATTACCCAAATAACACTCATGAATGTCTTGAAATGACAGCTGCAATAATACTAGGAATGTAGAAAGTTTTTAAGTTGATTTGTCTATTCAGAAAGAGTATGGGCAAAATTTAAATTAGGTCGGATTTGTCCTGTCTCCACCCCACTAAGGTTTGTGTTTGTTTGTAGTACAGCAGAAAGCCTATTCTCACTATGATCCTTTGGGCAAATTTCTTAGCATATCCAAGTCTGCTTCTCTTATTAAAAATAAAAAGGGATTCCATAGTCTCAGAGATTTTGTGACAATTACATGAGCTAATGCTTGTGAAAAGTTGTATAAAACATTAAAATTTCTAAACATTTACATTTCTTACCCCCATGCCATGAAAACTTACTCATTATGTGTCATTGTTTAGAGAAGCACTTATGGCTAGCTGTCATCTCTTCTAACTATTCGTGCTTTAAATTATTTTAACTAAAGGAAAGAACCATTAATGATGTTAATCTTGAGAAGTCCAAATTTGCCAGCCTTGTATGGTAAGCAAACAGATATATTAACTTCTTGTTCTGTATACACTGGGAAATTAATTTAGAGTCCTCTACAATTTCCCAGGTATTCCTTAGGATGGTGGGGGCCTCGGAGAGGCTTCAGCATCCAGTCATCTTTCACTCCCAGTCCCAATCCCTATTTACTGCCTTGCCTCTGTGACCTTTCTTTGTCTGTATCCTTAACCCCCTGTTAATTTCCCAAAGCTCCACTAACAAAAGACTGTTGGGTGAGTAGCCAACTTTTTATTAAACAAAACATTTGGGGAGGGAAATATGCCCAACATAGATGCAAAAAAAGTAAAATTAATCACTAGAAGATTGTTTTAAACTGAGCTGTCTTTCCATCTTTGGGTATTTCTCACTGTGTTTTCTTCTTCTATTACATTCCTCTCCTCCCTGTCCAAGACCTCTAAACCCCCAGTTTGTGCCCCCATGCCCAATCAATTGAAAGTTCCCATAATATATTATGCAGAGCAACTTTTCAGTTTTCCCCAGCTCAATTTTCTCTCTCCAGACTATGCCTCAGGACCTTGCATAACTTAAAAATCTTGATGTCCACTAAGATATTTTCCTAAATGGAAGAACAGGGCAGAGAACTAAGCAAATGCATTGGTATTAGAGTTTGTCTTTAAAATGTCTTGAAGCACTATGCCAGATGCTTCTGTGCATTGTTTTATTTAACTTTCACAACTCTGTTACATGGGTTCTGTTATCCAAATTCTGTAGATGAGAAATCTGAGGCCAACTTTATATCTGTCCACTTGTTTTCGTTCTTTTAATATTTTGTTAAAGAGAAAGAATTTCATATAAACTAGATTTAAATAGTATTCTTATCTAAAAGAAGTAAACTGAGAGCCAATCAAAACCAGAAATAATGGGCTCCACTGATAGAAAATAATTGGAATAAAGTTTTATGTGTTTGGGGTGTGTGTGTGTGTGTGTGTAGCTCTCTCCCCTTCATTGATTTCATAGGAATATTGTAATTAGTCTTTACCATATTTATCCACTGATTATATACTTGATCTTATTGGTTATTCTGCTTTTTAAACTTATTGATAATAGTCTTCAGTCAATTATTGTCACAGCTTTGGAAGAAATTGACTTCTCTACTTTTATATCTAAGAGGAATTCATGAGTCCTTGTCAAATATGCACAATTAGTTTACAATAGTCCCAATGTTGTTGCTTCTTTTTTTTTCTTTTTGGCATTCTCAAATTATTTGGGGTTTTTGTTTATTATTTTTTAAATATTTGGGAAAATTCAACATGATTTTGTGGCATAAAGACAAATAATTTGGAATGTTATGTTCTGATCTTGTTACTCTCTCAAAATTTCTAAGAGATCTTGGGCAATTTTTAAAATTTTTCTAATTCTCTGAAACTTCGCTTTAAATGGAAAATAATGCCTAGCTCACAAGAATACAGAATGCATTAAGGATGAGATAGTTATAAAGGGATCTTTAAGAGATTTTATAAGATATAAAATTAAAAGACATTTATATGTTATAATAGTATGGGTTCTAATTATGAATTACTATATGAAAATGGTTTTAATTGAGCTCAACATAAGAGGTCTTTACACTCCAAATAGTCTTAGTGATAAGAAAATGTTAGTAATCAAAAGAAAATCTTTTTGTTCTTATTTTTATCAGGTGTTCATACACATAACGAGCTAAATTATTCTACCAAAACCACAGAAACTATTATGAAAAATAATACTGTTAGAAAATATTTTTTTACTTTCAGATTTCTAAAAACATATGGTTGTGATGCTACCTTACTTTTTTTAGCAGTAGACATCATCTACCAACTTCCTACTAGAACTTAGCATGTGGGTCTCTTTCCTCTCCCTGTCCTATCATGCATACATTTGTTTCCCATCCCTTATCCTTCCACTACTGTTGAGGCACAATTTTAGTTAGATCATTGTTCAGTGTTCATATCAGGACTTTTTAAAGGCTCTTCAAACTTGTGCCATTGAAATGACTTTGCTTTCTTTACTTTTATTTTTTACCCTATGCCTGGAGTTAATAATTGCCTCATTTTTTCTTTATTTTAATTTTTTTAAATGATTTTTAGTGATGCAAATTCATTTCTATTACCTTGATCTATAATTATGATTGATTTATTGAAATAAATTAAACCCATTGTTTGGGATATTTAGAAAAGCAATTCAAATTAATAATTTCATTTTGCTTTTCCAAAGGACCGAAACAGTTAGTGTCAGCTGCAGTGTGCACTTGTAAGAAGTGAACAGTGCCTATATTTTTGCATATATTTGCTATGGCTTTTGGGTTTTTTTTTCTTTTTCTTTTTCTTTTTTTATTATACCTTAAGTTCTAGGGTACATGTGCATAACGTGCAGGTTTGTTACATATGTATACTTGTGCCATGTTGGTGTGCTGCACCCATCAACTCGTCAGCACCCATCAACTTGTCATTTACATCAGGTATAACTCCCAATGCAATCCCTCCCCCCCACCCTCCCCGTGATAGGCCCCAGTGTGTGATGTTCCCCTTCCCGAGTCCAAGTGATCTCATTGTTCAGTTCCCACCTATGAGTGAGAACATGCGGTGTTTGGTTTTCTGTTCTTGCGATAGTTTGCTGAGAATGATGGTTTCCAGCTGCATCCATGTCCCTACAAAGGACACAAACGCATCCTTTTTTATGGCTGCATAGTATTCCATGGTGTATATGTGCCACATTTTCTTAATCCAGTCTGTCACTGATGGACATTTGGGTTGATTCCAAGTCTTTGCTATTGTGAATAGTGCCGCAATAAACATACGTGTGCATGTGTCTTTATAGCAGCATGATTTATAATCCTTTGGGTATATACCCAGTAATGGGATGGCTGGGTCATATGGTACTTCTAGCTCTAGATCCTTGAGGAATCGCCATACTGTTTTCCTGTATTTTATTTTTTTTAATATACTTACCATGAATTCCAATTCAGCTCGTCACCTCTCTGCCACTTGCTTGAATCTCCCCTTAAAAGTTTAGATATATTGGGCCAGGCACAGTTGCTGACACTTGTAATCCTAGCACTTTGGGAGGCTGAGGTAGAAGGATCGCTTGAGGTCAGGAGTTTGAGACTGGCCTGGCCAAAATAGGGAGACCTCATCTGTATAAAAAATATAAAAATTAAGTGGGAGTGGCAGCACATGCCTGTGGTCCTGTCTACTTGCAAGGCTGAAACAAGAGGATTGCTTGAGCCTAAGAGTTTGAAGCTGCAGGGAGCCATGATTGTGCCACAGTACTCCAGCCTGGGCAACAAAGACCCTTTCTCTGAAAAAAAGAAAAAAAAAATGAAGAAAGTTTAGACAAATCAGGTAGTCTTTTAATTCCATCTCTTGGAAAAATCATTCTTACAGCATTCTGACCTATTTTCATCTGAACTGTTTACACCCTGGGGACTGATTTTCTTTCCCTTGCAAGAGAGACGGGGTTTCACCATGTTGGCCAGGCTGGTCTTGAACTCCTGACCACAAGTGATCCACTTGCCTCAGCCTCCCAACGTGCTGGGATTGCAGGCGTGAGCCACTGTGCCCAGCTGAAATTATTAAATTTTAAGTTATTACTCAACCAGCAAGGCTAGTCCCTCAAATTAAATAAGGTATGTAAGTAACTAGGATAGATATCTATCATCCTTATATATATATATATTATTGTAAATTTTATCCACTATTCTTTTTTGAGATTCAGAAACCCTTATGACATCAAACACAGTTCCAGTTACTGATGGTAAAATTATTCCTTGTCATATAATGTCATAAATCTGTAACTATTTTGGAGTAGAGTATCAGAGTACCAAGGGTTATGGCTGCTTTGTCAACTTAAAAAATTGAAAATCACTGTTTTGTAGGCTGTTTCTGTTTTCAATTTTTTAAAACTTGGCACTCAACTGTAACCCAGTATCTGCAGCAAACATAACGGCCTGTGGCACCATCTCAGCCTACATCTTTGCTTATCTTACCTTATCTTTACTTTTCAACACTCAAAGCATAGACTGTAACATTATCCTTTCTCACCTGTCTGCTTTCTCTTTTATGCTCCTGGTCCTTATGAAAAGCTTCGACTAATAATTGACTACAAGATCCCCTAAACCTCGATCTAGATCATTCAATAGTTTCACCAAATTTAGTCATTTTTCAGTTTTATTAAGTTACTTAGAATAGCAGCCTCATGGAAAAAAGTAAATCTTCAATAGAAATCCAAATAAAATAGTAAATATATACAGATCATCACCCAGGCACAATGGCTTATGCCTGTAATCCCAGCACTTTGGGAGGCCAAGGCAGAAGGATCACTTGAGCCCAGGAGTTGGAGACCAGTCTGGACAACATGGCAAAACCCTGTCTCTACAAAAATATGTAAAAATTAGCCAGATACACTAATGTTCCTAATTTTTGTAGCTCTGTCTCTGCAAAAAATACAAAAAAAAAAAAGGTGGGAATATGCAATTTCACAATGAGTGTAAATAAGAACTACTTGTGTTCACCAGGAAACACAGTAGAATTAACTTGTGTAGAACTCCCTGTTCTTCAGTCATAACTTTGACTTCATTTAGCCTCTAACATCTTCTCACCTCTTTCTGCTCGTGCTCCAAGTCCAAGTGTTCAATGTATAGGAAAAGGGCTATGACACACATAAGCACATCAGAGGGGTTACTTTTTATCCCATGCAAATAAATATTCACAGCTCAAATCTAGGTGTCATTAGGTACTTTTACCTTCACCTCACATCCCTGTTAGAAAAGAAGGTCAATGGTGTAAATAATCAGTTTCTGGGCATTACTCCTTTTCATGTTCTGTCCCTATACCTGCCCCACAGCATGTCAACTAAGGAAACTAAGTTGATGTTTTAGGTGTGGTGAAACTCAGTCATCAGTTTCACACTTTGATATTTAAAGGATTTAGAACATCTGGAAGTCTGTTGATGTCTTCAACTTTAAGCTCCTAAAAGTTACCAACCTCATCACTGACCCTTCAGCTTCTGGAACAGTAGCAAAGAAAATAGAAGTGAATACACAGCAACCTGTCTGGCAAAGCTGCTGTTCTATAAACATGATTTAATACCAGATAAAAAAATAAAACACCTTGGACTGGAAAGGTGTATGTTTTTTCACTTTAAACTGATTATAGCAACTGGGCTTTCTGTCTCTGAGAATCAGTAAATTGGTAAAAACTTGTCAAATGCTATCATTTACTGCATGCTATTTTTAGAATGCATTTGTGAAGGAGAATTTGCCCTTTCCATATGGTTTAAGTTATTGGCAAAATAAAGCTAAACAAGTGCATTTTGAAAGCATGGTGCGAATGCCAGTTATTTATAGCTGTCCACAGCTATCAATTTTTACTTTAAAATTATTAGACCAATTATGGGGCAGGGAGCATGTGCTGAGCTTGAAAATATAACCAAGAGCGATTTATACAATGAAAATGATATACAAAAGGTGCTTTCCTGGGCAAAAGAGTTATTCTTAGCATTTTAGTTTATCCAAGACTCATAATATAATTTTGTCCTTGGAGAAATTCCCCATTTCTTTTTTAGTATTCTGATATTTTTCCTATTTGGAAAATGCAATTAGACAAGATAATGAAATAAAAGATATGAAAATCATAAACAGGAGCCAGTATTGGCAAGTGGTGTGGTTGTTTACTTAGAAGACCCAAGAAAGCAAATTAAAACAATGGGAAACAATTAGAATTCAGTAATCCTACTAGTTTAAAAAATAAACAAAGCAATAACTTTTCTATACACAATAAAAAATTGGCTTAAAATTATACAAGAAAAAAGATTCAATTCACAATAAAAATGAACAATCAAAAATCTGGGAATAAATATTATTTTGAGATGGGGTTTTGCTCTTGTTGCCCAGGCTGGAGTGCAGTGGCTCAGTCTTGGCTCACTGCAACCTCTGCTTCCTGGGTTCAAGCCATTCTCCTGCCTCAGCCTCCCTAGTAGCTGGGATTACAGGCGTGCACCACTGCACCTGGCTAATTTTATATTTTTGGTAGAGATGGGGTTTTACCATGTTGGTCACGCTGGTCTCAAACTCCTGACCTCAGGTGATCCGCCTGCCTTGACCTCCCAAAGTGCTGGGATTACAGGCATCAGCCACTGTGCCCGGCCAGGAATAAACATTTTTTAAAAGTAAAGACAGGCCGGGCGCGGTGGCTCAAGCCTGTAATCCCAGCACTTTGGGAGGCCGAGGCGGGCGGATCACAAGGTCAGGAGATCGAGACCACAGTGAAACCCCGTCTCTACTAAAAATACAAAAAATTAGCCGGGCGCGGTGGCGGGCGCCTGTAGTCCCAGCTACTCGGAAGCTGAGGCAGGAGAATGGCGGGAACCCGGGAGGCGGAGCTTGCAGTGAGCCGAGATCGCGCCACTGCACTCCAGCCTGGGCAACAGCATGAGACTCCGTCTCAAAAAAAAAAAAAAAAAAAGTAAAGACAACATAAAATTCCACTGAAGATGCCATTATAGTGGAAGACAACATTATTTTTCTAGAGAGACTCAACTTTTTAATGATATTATTTTTAATCTATGAGTTCACTCTGATCCCAAATAGAAAACTAATTTTGTGCTTTTACCAAGGACCCACAACATGGGCCACATTTGCACCAAAACCATGAGAAAGGTGGCCTGGGTCATTACAGAAAAGTACTACACGTGCCTGGGCAATGACTTCCACACCAACAAGCATGTGTGCGAGGAAATTGCCATTATCCCCTGCAAGAATCTCCGGAACAAGATAGTGGGCTGTGTAATCCATCTGATGAAGTGGATTCAGAGGGTCCCAGTGTGAGGTACCTCCATCAAGTTGCAGGAGGAGGAGAGAGAAAAGAGAGACAATTATGTTCTTGAGGTCTCAGCCCCCTGGATCAGGAGATCATTCAAGTAGATCCTGGCACTACGAAAATACAGAAACTTTTGGACTTTGGCAGTCTGTACAACCTGCACGTCACTCCGCCTACAGTTAGGATGAATCTTAAAACCCCTCGGGGAGGTGTTTGAATCTTTCTGCAATGCTGTAATATTTTCAGTAAACCTGGGACAACAACAGCAAAAAAAGAAAAAAACTAATTTTATGAAATGTGAAAAAAATTAAAAGTTTACATGACAGATGATTGAATGCATTAGATTATTGAGGAAAATTTTAAAGGAAAGAATAATAAAGTGGAAAATCCTGTAAATACTAAAATATATCATAAAGTTATAGTAACTAAAATAGTGTGATACCAGAATAAGAATAAAAGATCAATAGAAAATATCAAAAAATCTAACAATGGATGTAAATATATTTAAGTATTTAGTATACTCTGTGGAGGAAAACCTGATTAGTCAATAAATAGTGTTGGGACAACTGGCTAGCCATTTGGAAAATAATTAAGTGAGATTTCTACCTCACTCATTATACTAAAATAAATTCCAGATGGATAAATAAATTTAAACTAAAACCATAGAAGTAGCTTTTAAAAAAAAAGAACTAAGAAGACTGTTTTTAATAAACTTTTTAAAAAGTGATATAAGATCTAGAATTCAGAAGAGAAAGGCAGATAATTTTGACTACATAGAAAAGAAAGTTTTCTGTGTATTTAAAACACCAATAAACCTGAAAAAAATGAGGCTGACAAACTAAAAAAATAGTTAAAGGGCTAATGTCCTTAATAAATGTTTTTAAAACTCATAAAGATTCATTTTTTAAAAACTAATGAAAACTCAGTAGCAGAATGGACAAAGTACTGAACTCAAAGTAGCTGGGCTAAAAATAAAAAAAAGGCCAACTAACATATAAACCTATAAAGAGTCACTCAACCCCACTCATAATTTTACGAATGCAAAATAAAAGAAAGCAGTATACAATTCCATTAACACATAATAAGCAAAGATTGACATTTGATAAAATTAAGTATTAGAATATACACATATAGACAAAGATGAAAAATGATATTGTTTTTGAAGGTTTTTAAGTGGAAGAATAAATTTGTGCACTTTGTTTGAAGGGCGATTTGACATTATTTATGCATTAAATATAAATTTATATTAAACTAATAATTGTACTTTAGCAGTTTAAGCAGTAGATGTACTCACAAATGCTCAAAGATATATGGACAAGCAGAGTGTAAAGTCAGCCATTAGGCAAAGTTATAAGCCATACTGGTTATTAAAACACAGAAATACTTCTGAGCCAATTGATAAGTGGTTGCTGCACAGAACTTGCTGATTACCTCACCCAGTACCTCAGCCTCTGGGCCCTCTGCAGTGGGCTTGTCTGTGGTCCAGCAATGAAAGGGTTAATATGTAGCCCAGGAGGGCACCACTAGGACCTCCCTTCAGCATGAAAGTTGGGATCCATTTTATTGGCCAGTACCCATGACAACGATTGTTAAGTATTTTCAATATCACTTCAAATAACGATGTTCACTGCACTTGTTTGAAAATATCTAAATACCCACTAATGGAAGATCAATTATGTAATTTGTGATCTAACAATACCATGAAATATTATTCCACAATTGAAAAAATAATGAGATAAATCTGCATGTAATGATATTATGAATCCAGGAGCTGGTTTTTTGAAAAGATAAACAAAATAGATAGACCACTAGCCAGACCAATAAAGAAGAAAAGAGAGAAGCAGCAAATAGATGCACTAAAAAATGATAAAGGCGCTATCACCACCAATCCCACAGAAACATAAACTACCATCAGAGAATACTATAAACACCTCTACACAAACAAATTAGAAAATCTAGAAGAAATGGGTAAATTCCTGGACACATACACCCTCCCAAGACTAAACAAAGAAGAAGCCGAATCCCTGAATAGACCAATAACAAGTTCCGAAATTGAGGCAGCAATTAATAGCCTATCAACCGAAAAAAGTTCAGGACCAGATGGATTCACAGCCAAATTCTACTAGAGCTACAAAGAGGAGCTGGTATGATTCCTTCAGAAACTATTCCAAACAATAGAAAAAGAGGGAATCCTCCGTAACTCATTTTATGAAGTCAGCATCATCCTGATACCAAAACCTGGCAGAGACATAACAAAAAAAGAAAATTTCAGACGAATATCTCTGACGAACATCGATGCAAAAATCCTCAATAACCTACTGGCAAACCGAATCCAGCAGCACATCCAAAAGCTTATCCACCCCGATCAAGTCGGCTTCATCCCTGGGATGCAAGCCTGGTTCAACGTATGCAAATCAATAAACATAATCCATCACATAAACAGAACCAATAGCAAAAACCACACGATTATCTCAATGGATGCAGAAAAGCCCTTCAACAAAATTCAGCAGCCCTTCCTGCAAAAACCTCTCAATAAACTAGGCATTGATGGAACATATCTCAAAATAATAAGAGCTATTTATGACAAATGCACAGCCAATATCATACTGAGTGGGCAAAAGCTGGAAGCATTCCCTTTGAAAACTGGCACAAGACAAGGATACCTTCTCTCACCACTCCTATTCAACATAGTATTGGAAGTTCTGGCCAGGGCAATCAGACAAGAGAAAGAAATAAAAGTTTTCAGTTAGGAAGAGAGGAAGTCAAATTGTCTCTGTTTGCAGATGACATGATTGTATATTTAGAAAACCCCATCGCCTCAGCCCAAAATCTCCTTAAGCTGATAAGCAACTTCAGCAAAGTCTCAGGATACAAAATCAATGTGCAAAAATCACAAGCATTCCTATACACCAATAACAGACAAACAGAGAGCCAAATCATGAGTGAACTCCCATTCACAATTGCTACAAAGAGAATAAAATACCTAGGGATACAACTTACAAGGGATGTGAAGGACCTCTTCAAGGAGAACCCCAAACCACTGCTCAAGGAAATAAGAGAGGACAAAAACAAATGGAAAAATATTCCATGCTCATGGATAGAAAGAATCAGTATTGTGAAAATGGTCATACTGCTCAAAGTAATTTATAGATTCAATGCTATGCCCATCAAGCTACCATTGAATTTTTTCACAGAATTGGGAAAAACTACTTTAAATTTCATATGAAAGCAAAAAAGAGCCCATATAACCAAGACAATCCTAAGCAAAAAGAACAAAGCTGGAGGCATCATGCTACCTGACTTCAAACTATACTGCAAGGCTACAGTAACCAAAATGGCATGGTACTGGTACAAAAACAGATATATAGACCAATGGAACAGAACAGACCATCAGATATAACACCATGCATCTACAACCATCTGATCTTTAACAAATCTGACAAAAACAAGCAATGGGGAAAGGATTCCCTATTTAGTATATGGTGTTGGGAAAACTGGCTAGTCATATGCAGAAAGCTGAAACTGGATCCTGTCCTTACATGTTATATAAAAATTAACTCAAGATGGATTAAAGACTTAAACATAAGACCTAAAACCATAAAAAAACCCTTGAAGAAAACATAGGCAATACCATTCAGGACATAGGCATGGGAGAAGACTTCATGACTAAGACACTAAAAACAATGGCAACAAAAGCCAGAATTGACAAATGGGATCTAATTAGACTAAAGATCTTCTGCACAGCAAAAGAAACTATCATCAGAGTGAACAGGCAACCTACACAATGGGTGAAAATTTTTGCAGGCTATCCATCTGACAAAGGACTGATATCCAGAATCTACAAAGAACATAAACAAATTTACAGGAAAAAAACAACCCCTCAAAAAGTGAGCAAAGGATATGAACAGACACTTCTCAAAAGAAGACATTTATGCAACCAGCAAACACATGAAGAAAAGCTCATCATGACTGGTCATTAGAGAAATGCAAACCAAAACCACAGTGAGATGCCATCTCATGCCAGTTAGAATGGTGATCATTAAAAAGTCAGGAAACAACAGATGCTGGAGAGGCTGTGGAGAAATATCAACACTTTTACACTGCTGGTGGGCATGTAAATTAGTTCAACCATTGTGGAAGACAGTATTCTTACGTATTTTATTTTAGGCATTTTAAAACATGATTGTGAGAAATGTTTCATAGATTCCAGGAAGGTTCATGGAACAAAATTTTAAGACTCCTAATTAAAGGGACTCAAAGTATCAGTGATATGATTTGGATGTTTGACTCCTCTATATCTCATGTTGAAATGTAATCCCCAATGGGGAAGACAATGTGACAATTCCTCAAGGATCTAGAACCAGAAATACCATTTGACCCAGCAATCCCATTACTGGGTATACTAGTATATACTCAAAGGATTATAAATCATTCTACTATAAAGACACATGCACACATGTGTTTATTGTGGCACTGTTTACAATAGCAATGACTTGGAACCAACCCAAATGCCCATCAGTGATAGAGTGGATAAAGAAAATGTGGCACATATACACCATGGAATACTACGCAGCCATAAAAAAGGATGAGTTCATGTCCTTTGCAGAGACATGTATGATACTGGAAACTATCATTCTTAGCAAACTAACACAAGAACAGAAAACCAAGAACCGCATGTTCTCACCCATAAGTGGGAGTTGATCAACGAGAACACATGGACACAGGGAGGGGAACATCACACACTGGGGCCTGTTGGGGAGTGGGGTTGGGGGAGGGATGGCATTAGGAGAAATACCTAATGTAGATGATGGGTTGATGGGTGCAGCAAACCACCATGGCATGTGTATACCTATGTAACAAACCTGCACATTCTGCACATGCACCCCAAAATTTAAAGTATAATTTTGAAAAAAAAAAGTATAGGTAATGATATTTTTTAATATCTACAATATACTGTTAAATTTAAAAGCCATGTTGTAGAGCAGTATGTATGTTATGATTCTGTTTATATATTTATATATTTTTAAGAGATTTGTTTAACAAAATCTTTTTAATATGCATAGAAAATGTCAGGAGGAATACACACTATGGTATGAACTGGGTAACAGGAGTATATGGAGGTAAGAGGGAACTCTTTTTTGTTGTTGTTTAATTTTTTTATTTTAGAGATGGAGTCTCACTATGTTGCCCAGGCTAGTCTTTAACTCTTAGGTTCAAGCGATTCTCCCACCTTGGTCTCCCCAAGTGCAGAGATTACAGATGTGAGCCACCACACTTGTCCAGGACTCTTTCATATACTATTTTATTTATATTCTATACTATTTGATATTTTTAAAAATACTCCTATTAAAAATGATCCTGTGTTACTTATTTTAAAAATCTATTTTTAATTAACATGAAAATGCTTACTGAATCACTGATTGTGTTAGTCTATTTCTACATTACTATAAAGGAATACCTGCCACTGGGTAGTTTATAAATAAAAGAGGTTTAATTGTCTCACTTTTCTTCAGGCTGTACAGGAAGCCAGGTGCCAGCATCTGCTTCTAATGAGGGCCTCAGGAAGCCTACAATCATGGCGGGGGAAGTGGGAGTAGGCATTTCACATGGTGAGACAGATACAAGAGACAGAAGAGCGAGGTCCCAGACTCTTTTAAACAACCAGGTTTCATGTGAACTGCTAATACCTGAGCAAGAACTCGCTCATCACCCATGGGATGGTGCTAAGCCATTTATGAGGAATGAGCCCCCATGATCCAGTACTTTCCACTAGGCCCCACTGCCAACATTGGGGATTACATTTCAACATGAGATATGGAGGAGTCAAACATCCAAATCATATCACTGATACTTTGAGTCCCCTTAATTAGGAGTCTTAAAATTTTGTCCCATGAACCTTCCTGGAATCTATGAAACATTTCTCACAATCATGTTTTAAAATGCCTAAAATAAAATACATAAGAATACAAATGAAACCAATTATAGGCCACGAGTGGTGGCTCACGCCTGTAATCCTAGCACTTTGGAAGGCTGAGGTGGACAGATTCCTTGAGCCTAGTAGTTCGAAACCAGCCTGGAAAACCTGTTGTAACCCCCATCTCTACAAAGAATACAGAAATTATCTGGGCATTATGGCATGCACCTGTAGTTCCAGCTACTCAGGAGGCAGAGATATGAGGATCAACTGAGTTTGGGAGGTCTCACCACTGTACTCGAGCCTGGGCAACAGAGTGAGACCCTGTGTCACGCACACACACACACACACACACACACACACACAAATAAATGAAACCAATTATATTGAAATATAGTTATCAAAATATTAAAAAGAATAAATTGTGATATAGTCATAGAAGTATTTATTGACACATTTGATAATAGAAGCAAATCTAATAACTATTGTAAATTCAAAGGAATAATAAGCATAAATTATAATTTGAGGTATCGGTAACAATTGTAATGTGACATGAAAATATATATGACTTCTATCCATGACACAGTTCTAGGTATTATTAATACTACTGTGGTTTGCTGTTTATAATCACAATTGAAGGAAATGCTAAATTCAAGTTGGCTGTTAATAAAAATAAAGATATAATCTTTCTCAACTGAGTTTACAGATCCTCAAATTCTATCTGTGGGTCACTTGGGAGACTGTGAATTCAAGATCAGGAAACTGCGTTTCATAGATGAGTTTGAAAGTATTAATCTCTCATTTGAAACAAGTCTCATGTCATTCAATATAGCTGTAAGATCCCCTTGTTTAAAGATACCTAAACGCAATGGTAACATGTTGCAGGAAGTCAGGGACCCCAAATGGAGGTACTAGCTGGAGCCATGGCAGAGGAGCATAAACTGTGAAGATTTCATGGACAATTATCATTTCCCAAAATTAATACTTTTATAATTTCTTATGCCTGTCTTTACTGCAATCTCTGGATATAAATTGTGAAGATTTCATGGACATTTATCAGTTCCCAAATAATACTCCTATAATTTTTTATACCTGTCTTTACTTTAATCTCTTAATCCTGTTATCTTCGTAAGCTGGGAATGTACGTTACCTCAGGACCGCTATTGTACAAATGGATTGTAAAATGTGTGTTTGAACAATATGAAATCAGTGCACCTTGAAAAAGAACAGAACAACAGCGATTTTCAGGGAACAAGGGAAGACAACCATAAGGTCTGACTGCCTGCGGGGTTGGGCAGATTAGAGCCATATTTTTCTTCTCTCAGAGAGTCTATAAACAGACTCTCTGAGAGAGTAGAGATATTGCTGAATTCTTTCCCCAGCAAGGAATATTAATAATTAATACCCTGGGGAAGGAATGCATTCCTGGGGGGAGGTCTATAAATGGCCACTCTGGGAGTGTCTGTCTTATGCGGTTGAAATAAGGACTGAAATACACCCTGGTCTCCTGCAGTACCCTCAGGCTTATTAGGTTGGGGAAAGATCCTGCCCTGGTAAATTTGAAGTCAGACCGGTTCTCTGCTCTCAAATCCTGTTTTTGTTGTTTAAGATGTTTATCAAGACAATATGTGCACAGCTGAACATAGACTCTCATTAGTAATTCTATTTTTCCCTTTGCCTTCTAATCTTTATTGGCCTCAAAAGCATGTGATCTTGGTTCTCCCATTTGCCCTTTAAAGCATGTGATCTTTGTGACCTACTCCCTGTTTGTATGCCCCCTTGCCTTTTAAAGTCCTTAATAAAAACCTGCTGGTTTTGTGGCTCAGGCAGGCATTACAGAACCACCAATATGTGATGTCACCCACAGCAGCCCAGCTGTAAAATTCCTCTCTTTGTACTCTTTCTCTTTATTTCTCAGACCAGCTGACACTTAGGGAAAATAGAAAGAACCTACGTTGAAATATTGGGGATGGGTTTCCGCGATAGTAAGGTAAAGAGAATGGAGTCCTCAAACGATTACCAGAACACTGCCTTTTAAATGGGGCCTTAATGTAATGGCTCACAAGAAGTTGGCTCAACTTTTCAAAGTCCATCTGTAATATTTCATTTTTCTTTTATCTCTCCATGTTCCTATTCCCTTAAATCTCTATCTAGGCATTGACTTTTAATGTTTTTTCTTTCCCCAACACTAGCATTTCCCTTCCAGCTGCTCTGCTCTCTAATCTTTCCATATTTTTAGATTGTCTTTTAACTTGTTTTAATACAAGCTCCTTATCATGATTTTAATGGTGGTTGTAATTAATCACATATCAAGATGTTTACCCTTACCTGCTATAGAGCGTGCAATTTGAGATAGTATTCCAGTAATAAGGGTGGATTTGTATTGATCCATTCACGCTACATCAGAATCCCCCGCTGTGACTAATGATTCAAAGTGCGAAGGTGACTGGGATTAGTGAAAATATCAGTAATTAGAGAACAGATCAAGTTTAACAAACCTGTGTAGGAACCTTGGGTCAACTCTATACTTTGACGTAATGTTTCTAACTGACACTTAAAAAAATACTGTCAAAACTTGTTCTTCATTCTGAAATTATACCAAAGGTTTTTATTTTTGCTTTTCTTTGCTAGGTTTGAAACCAGATTTGAATGGTTGATGTGTGTATATTAGTGTGTGCATATGTGTATGTGTGTGTATATACATGTGAGAGGTTATTACAATAGTGGTTATGACTGATCAAGGTAGAGTATATATACATGTATTTTGATCTCAGAAAATACATATTCTAAAATCAAAGAGACTTGGAAACAGAAAATAGTCGTACATAGTATAGCTGAGTTACATTAATGATGAAACACTATAAAGTTGTGTAGCTAAGCTAAAATAATAGTGGAAGCCTAGAGTAATGATACATAATCTCTCACTGTTGAAATCCCCAAAGGCCTCATTTGTTCATGATTGTATAGCATTTCCTTGGATACACTAAGATCTGTCATTATAATTTGCCATCTTTTGCTTGAGCTAATTTATGTTCTTTGCAACCAAAATGCTCAGAATAAGGTAAATGTTTTGAGCATATTCTTAATTATGAGTTTGTTTTGTGATTATTCTATTTGGGAATTCTTGTTAATTTTATTCAGTTTGTTGGGGGTACATATGTGGTCAGTACATAAGTAGCTATGGTGAGATGCCCCCAGAAGTTGGAAATAAAGTTATTTTCTTTGAATAAAAGAAGCAAGAATCATACATAATCATCAAAGTATAACATTAATTCACTCTAGAAAGATGGTTTGTAAATAGGTGACTGAGGAAATTTTGGGAATCTTCAAATAAAGTTTAATTCATCAATTTAATCTAGTTAATAGAAAGAGCAAGTTAACACAGAAGGTGACAATAAATGTAGATAATATATCAAATAAGAATGCTAACATATTTTCCTCGCTACCCCAGGAGGGATGGGATTCCTGAGAATGGACATGGATTTCCTGGCCTCATAGATTATCTACCTTCACTTTAATTCATATTAACAAGGCAACAGCTTTGTGATTATAACCATGTCTGTTATCTAGGTTTTCCTCTAGGGAAAAGATTTAACAGCCAGATGACAAACAGTGTTTCAGGGTACTTGACCATTATATTTCTCATTAAAAATTAATGAAATGGATTTCTGGATTGTACATCCTTCTCCTGTACTCCTGGTTAGGAGAAGATTTGCTGATTATAATCTTTCTTTCTTGATTTACCCTCTTGTTTTCTGAAAATTACCCTTGAGTAGCTTCCTGGAAAGAGTATATTGAAATTTTTTAATTTTGCCTATCCAAAGTTATCTTTATTATACAAGCATATTTGATTGAAAGATTGGTTAGATACAGAATAACTGATTGAAAGTAATTTTCACTTAGTATTTTGAAGGCTTATGACATTGTCTTTTAGCTTCCAGTGTTGCTATTGAGAAGTCTGATGCCATTCTGATTTCTGATCCTTCACACGAGATCTTTCAGTTTGATACTTTTCTACTGGAAGTTTTTTTTTTTTTTTTAGGTTTACCAGTTTATTATAAAAGATATTACAAATGATACAGATGAACACCAGATGAAGAGATGCGCAGAGTGAGGCATGTGAGAAGGGGTGTGGAAATTCCATGCCCCTCTGGGACACCACCCTCCAGGAACCTTCATGTGTTCAGCTATCTGGGAGCCCTCCCAAATGCTTTTGGATCATTTATGGTGACTGTATTCAGTAGCTTTTCAAGAGAAGTATTTTCTTTTTAATCCCATCATTTTTATTAGGAAACTGAGACTCAGAGAAATTAAATACATTGCAGTCATATAACTAAAAACTACCAGATGCAAGACTCAAATACAGTCTATCTAATTCAGAACTCATGTGCTTTACATTACACTACATGACAGTATATCCTTCACAGTTTTAAGGGACATGAGAGTAGATTTAATCCAATCACTTGGCCCATACCAGTGATTCACCTTCATGTTTATTTGCTTTTTTTGAAGTTCTTTCTCTGAAGAATTACACTGATTCACAGTATGGGCACCAAAATACCACTTTTAATTCTTATGGAAAGTAATTCCAACTTTTATTTGTTATTTGAGGAATCTATGACACATTCAAGCCATCAAGGACTATGTAAACCAAAATAAATAATCCAGTGTCGAATGTCTTACTACTTCAAATATGAGTCAATACAGGTTTTTTTTTTTTTTTTTTTTTGAGACGGAGTCTTGCTCTGTCACCCAGGCTGGAGTGCAGTGGCCGGATCTCAGCTCACTGCAAGCTCCTCCTCCCGGGTTCACGCCATTCTCCTGCCTCAGCCTCCCGAGTAGCTGGGACTACAGGCACCCGCCACTTCGCCCGGCTAGTTTTTTGTATTTTTTAGTAGAGACGGGGTTTCACCGTGTTAGCCAGGATGGTCTCGATCTCCTGACCTCATGATCCGCCCGTCTCGGCCTCCCAAAGTGCTGGGATTACAGGCTTGAGCCACCGCGCCCGGCCGAGTCAATACAGGTTTAAAGCATCAGCACTCTACTTGGCCAGTTGAATTCTCTTTAATACAGTTAGTCTCATAGAGGACAGCCTTGTAATTTTAATGCACTCCACACTGATTAACGTCTTAAATTCAGTTGTCTATCTTCTAAAACACTGCAAAATGTGACTCCTCTTTTAGGAGGTATGCTAAATGTGTCTTCCATTTCTTTGGGCTTTTGTATTAACTCTGTAATTGCTTCTCTAAAGGCATCATTCTGAAAAACAACTGGTTCAGAATGATGGCTACATTAACACGGAAAGAGTTTTTCATTTTAATTACATTTAATACAATTCTTTTACAGATAGCAACATATTAAGGTTGAATCTTATTTGCTACAATTGTGCTTAAATAACATGCTAACTATATTTTACAGGGGGCCGAGGTTATCACCAATTTTTTTTTTTTTTTTTTTTTTTTTTTTGAGACTGAGTCTGGCTCTGTCGCCCAGGCTGGAGTGCAGTGGCCGGATCTCAGCTCACTGCAAGCTCCGCCTCCCGGGTTTACCCCATTCTCCTGCCTCAGCCTCCGGAGTAGCTGGGACCACAGGCGCCCGCCACCTCGCCCGGCTAGTTTTTTGTATTTTTTAGTAGAGACGGGGTTTCACCGTGTTAGCCAGGATGGTCTCGATCTCCTGACCTCATGATCCGCCCGTCTCGGCCTCCCAAAGTGCTGGGATTACAGGCTTGAGCCACCGCGCCCGGCATTATCACCAAATTATATACATTAAATTCTCACGGACTATTGAAAACAAATATGAAATGAAATCTTTTCCTCTATGATTCTTAAGTAAAAAGAAACAAAAGTATATAGACATAATATATAATGTATAAAATATATGATATTCAAGGTGAATGTGAATCAATTTGCAAATCCAAACCTTCCAAGTGGTATCTATTCACCTTTACATTTACCACCATAGTTTTAAAACATTCACTTAATCTTCTTATATTTGAGTCATTGTAGATACCAGATATAATTAAAAGTCCATCAGCTAAAGGAAAATTTGGACTTCTATATTACCCATTTTAGATTGCTTATGTCTCTATTATACCTCCCACCCCCAGAATCTATCATATCAGCACGAAAGCGAAGCAAGCATTAAATTATTCATTAGCTCAGCTCTACCTTTCCTGGATTTCCAAAACATTGATTGTAAAATCGGTTATTTAAAAAATATATTTTAATTGGATATATCCCAAAGTGGGTTTTATGAGATAGTAATAGATGTCATAGGAAAATAATAAGTAAACAAAGGGTTCTGTCACCAAATTAATTAAAATCTGGGTAGTTTTCCATTGCAGAATTTTTAAAAACTTCAATATGTTATAATACATTCATTATAATCTCTCTAACAAGAGCAAGGTATTGCATAAAAAATTCCAAGATGAATTTGACTGGAGAATCTGTTTTAAAAGAAGTCATTTTTTTGTTCTAAAAATCAAGGGGCAATTGCAAAACACTGTTTTAGGCTCTTGTAGCACATCAATTATAGACTTTTCAAAAGGCATCAACAGATTTTAGTGGGGAACAGCCTCTCTCCCTATTGTTAATTACACATTTATCTTAAAAGTAAATTGTTATAACTGGTTTCAGACTTACACATGTGATTTGAATAGCTAATCCCCAGGAAACCCTGGATTTATGGAGAATGATTCTATAGAGAAAAGAAGTATGAAACCAAACTGGGTTTTATACAAAGGTTCCAGAAAAAAAATTCTCTCAAGCGACCTGCTTTATAATGATAAATTAAATTGTTCCCAATTCTTTAGTTTTCCTTGTGAAACAGTTCTTGAAATCACATTTTTCTATTTCTCCTAAAGAGTTGTTACTATCTCATCACTACCAGACATCCCAATAGGAGGCATAGGTTTCCTGTGGAGATAATTTAAAGCTAATTCAGTGTTCTAACATTTATTTATTCCAGTTGTTCAAAAAGTTTAGTGCATTTTAAGCAATGGATTTTTTAAAAGTAGCCATTAATCTGTGGTTAGGTTTTCATATGCTTGTAGGTTTTGACAAGCCTAAAGGAAAGTGGACCCTAATTACATTATTTGCTCATGTAATTAATATTTATTGATTATATTTTGTGCCCATTAATGTATTATATAATGGCATGAGTGTAGAAAAAAAAAAACAACCCTTGGTTCTGCCCTTAACTTGCATGAAAATATTAAAATATAGGGTGAAAATAGCTACAGTATAGGTGTAACAGCTGTTGATTATAACAAGCTTACTTTAACAATAGCTGTACCAGTAACACAGTACAATAGATTTTCACTGGAGATTTTCTGTCACCGATTCTCAGTGATGCTTATGGATAAGCATCATCAGAGTTTTAGGATCACTTCTGATTTCTGGTCTGATATGTAAAGAGCTTAGATGTCATTACTCCCATTCTCACAACATATACAAAGCTGAACAAACTGAGAAGCACAACTCTTCTTAGATCCATCAGAGAATTGAGATTCCAGGGCTAACTGTGGCCCCCAGAACTAGATGGAGGGACAAATACCAAGAATCACAGCTGACCAGGAGCAGAAGCCCGAAGCAAAATCCTGCCACTGGAAGCAGTAGTGATAGGAAAAGTTAACATGGTGACTTTCTGAAGGCTCGATGTGGACTAGATTGAGAGTTAAGACGTCTGTTAAGACTCAGTTTTAGGATAATCCCATACTTTCATGATTTTTATCTCCAGGATCCCTAGTAGGTTCTAAGGCTGAAGCAAGGAAAAATTCCTTCATGTTCCTGGCAAGGGGAAGGAATAGTAACCACCTGAAATGCACCCAGGGCGTTCTGTTTTTCTTAACAAAGACTTCCTTCAAACTATTTTTGGCTGAGTGTAGTAGTTCACACCTGTAACCCCAGCACTTTGGAAGGCCAAGGTGGGTAGGCCACTTGAGCCCAGGAGTATGGTATCCAACCTCAGGAGGCTGAGGTGAGAGGATCACTTGAGGCCAGGAGGTCAAGGCTGCAGTGAGCTGTGATTGTGCCACTATACTCCAGCCTGGGTGACAGAGGGAGACCCTTTCTCAAAAGGAAAAGAAAAAAAAAAAAAGGAAAAGGAAAGAAAAGAAAAGAAACTACCTTACCAGAACCTAACTGACCTTTGGGGGAAGGGAAACAACCCCAGCCCCCATTTAAATGTCTTGTCTCACCTAAGGGGGATGGGGAGGGAGGCTGAGAAGCAATTGTGAAGGTCACAGTCCAGAGGCACAGGCTCACTAAAAGACTAGGACCTAATCATAGGACTACAGAATGCATCCTTTCTACCTACACCTTACCAACCCATCAGTCAGGCTCTTAATAATAATAGTTGATTATAGCTAAAAGAACTACAGGTTTAAATCCTACTTAAGGAGTCTCTACAAAAACTCAAAGACAAAAGATGGGATAGAAACAAGAACAGTGGACCGGCGCTGTGGCTCATGCCTGTAGTCCCAGCTACTCGGGAGGGTGAGGCAGGAGAATCGCTTGAACCCGGGAGGCGGAGCTTGCAGTGAGCCGAGATCGCGTCACTGCACTCCAGTCTGGGCGACACATGGAGACTCCGTCTCAAAAAAAAAAAAAGAAAGAAAGAAAAAGAAAGAAAGAAAGAAACAAGAACACGGGAGGAAACTTTAGTCCCTGACACCTGCAGCTACAGTGTACAGTAAACACAGCCTACCTCTTAGCTAGACAAACATAAAACCTCACATTAAGACCCATTTTCCTTGATTCCTTTTACCTGATACATCATTCTTGACTTTCAGCAAAATATTACAAAGCATGAACAAATGCAAAAAAAGAAAAAAACCAAAAATAAAAATAAAAACAGTTTGAAGAGAGAAAGCAGCATCAGAACCAGGCTCACATACTCAGATATGGCAGAGATTTTGGAATTATCAAACCAGGAAGTTACAATAATTATGAATAATATTCTAAAAGGTGTAGTTGAAAAGGGGACAACATGTAAGAACAGATAAGTAATACAAACAGAGAGACAGGAAATAAGAATGAAGCAAAAGAAAATGCTAAAAATAAAAAATGCTGTAATAGAAATGAAGAGTTTAATGGGCTTACGGATAGAACGTACATAACTGAGGAAGAAATCAGTGAGCAAGAAAATACATCAAGAAAAACTTCCCAAACTGAAAAGCAAAGAAAAAAAAAAGGAATGACAAAAAAAAAAAAAAAGAAAAAAAACAAAACCCAGAACAGAATATCTAAGAATGGTGAGACAATTACAAAAGGCATAATATATGCATAATAAGTATATCAATACTCAAAAAGAGAAAGAAAGGAGCAGAGGAAATATTAGAAGTAATAAAGGCTAAAAATCTTTCAAAAGCCGTAAGAGATACCAAATCGCAGAGCCAGGAAGTTCAGAGAATATCAACCAGGATAGATACCAAAAAATCTCCACCTGGGCATATCATATTGAAACTTCAGAAATTCAAAGACAAAAATAAAATCTTCAAAGAAACTGGGGATTGGTGGTGGGGAGAACCTATTTACACAGGAACAAAGATAAAAATTACATCTGACTGCTCTTCAGAAACTATGCACTCAAGAAAAGAGTGAAGTGAAATATGTAAGTTTCCAAAAGAAAAAAGCCACCAGTATGGAATTCTGTATCCAGTGAAATTATCATTCAAAAGTGAAGGAGAAAGAATGACTCTTGGACAAACAACAATTGAAGAAATTTGTTCCAATAGTACTACCTTGCAAGAAATGTTAAAAGTTCTTCAGAGAGAATGAAGAACTTCATTCATAGGTCAGAAACCTGGATCTACATCAAGAAAAGAAGGGAAGAGTGAGGCCGGGCGCGGTGATTCACGCCTGTAATCCCAGTACTTAGGGAAGCCGAGGTGGGTGGATCATGAGGTCAAGAGATGGAGACCATCTTGGCCAACATGGTGAAACCCCATCTCTACTAAACATACAAAACTTAGCGGCACGTGGCAGTGCATGCCTGTAGTCCCAGCTTCTCGGGAGGCTGAGGTAGGAGAATCACTTGAACCCAGGAGGCAGAGGTTGCAGTGAGCCGTCACTGCAACAGATCATGTCACTGCACTTCAGCCTGGCAACAGAGTGAGACTCCATCTAAAAAAAAAAAAAAGTAAGATTGTTGTAGAAGCAGTAAACAAAAGTAAAATAACATATATTCATATATTATTTTTCTTTTTAAATATTAGTCTAAGAGCAGTTTGAAATTATAAGAACAATTTATTTTGTGATTATAGCTTATGAATAAATAAAATTAATAACAGCAATGTTTTAAAGAATGAATGGCAGCTGGCTGCAGTAGCTGAGGCCTATAAATCCCAGCACTTTGGGAGGCCGACGTGGGCAGATCACTTGAGGTCAGGAGTTCAAGACCAGCCTGACCAACATGGTGAAACCCTGTCTCTACTGAAACACAAAAATTAGTTGGGCATGGTGGGCGTACTCGTAATTCCAGTTACTCAGGAAGCTAAGACAGGAGAATTGCTTGAACCTGGGAGGCAGAGATTGCAATGAGCCAAGATCGTGCCACTGCACTCTAATCTGGGTGGCAGAGTGAGACTCTGTCTCAAAAAAAAGAAAAGAAAAAAGAAAAATCTGCATGAATGGCAGCAATTGGGAATACTTTGTTATAAGGTACCTGCACTAAGCATGAAGCAGTATTGATATGATTTGAATGTGTGTCCCCTCCAAATTTCATGTTGAAATGTGATCCCCAGTGTTGGATGTGGGCCTAGTGGAAGAAGTTTGAGCCATGGAGTTGGATCCTTCATGAATGGCTTGATACTGCCCTCATGGTAATGAGAGTTTATGTAAGATTTTTGTTTAAAAGAGCCTGCCACCTCTTCCCTCTCTCTGTTATTCTTTCTTTTGCCGTGTGACACACTGGCTCCCCTTTGCCATCCACTATGATTGTTAACTTCCTGAGGCCGTCACCAGAAGCAGATGGTGGAACCTGGCTTCCTGTACAGCCTGGAGAACTGAGAGACAAATAAACTTCTTTTCTTTATAAATTACCCAGTCTCAGGTGTTTCTTTATAGCAATGGAAACAGACTAACACAAATATACTGTTTTTTCAAAGTGGACTGTGATTAGTTGTAAATGTATATTGCAAACTCTAGGGTAACCACTAAATTTTTAAGTATAATTTTTTATGCTAAGAAAATAGATTCATATAAAATACAAAAAGTCACTAGACATGGTGGTTTATACCTGTAGTCCCACCTACTTGGGAGGCTGAGGTGGGAGGGTCACCTGAGTTCAGGAGGCAAAGATTGCAGTGAGCTGTGAGTGTCCCACTGCATTCCAGCCTGGGCAACAGAACAATGTCCTGTCTCAAAAAAATAAAATTAAATTAAAAAACCCAACTACATCAATAATCACTTTAAATGTAATTGATCTGAATACCTCAATTAGAGATACATCAATTAGAAAGGGAGGGGAAATTTGCTCAACTTGCCAATATCTAAAACAACCTACAACCAACATCACAATTAATAGTGAGAAACTTGATGCTTTCCCCCTAAGATCAGGAACAAGATAATGATGTCCTACCATCCTACCTCTCCTATTCAAAATTGTACTGGAAGTCCTAGCTAATAAGACAAGACAAGAAATAGAGTTTACAGGTTGGGATGGAAAAAATAAAACTCTTTGTTCACATATAACATAACAATATATGTAGAAAATCTCAAAGAATTGACAAAAAATACTCTTGAGACTAATAAACAATTGTAGCAAAGTTGCAGGGTACAAGGTTAATACCAAAAGTGAATACCTTTCATCTGTACCAGCAATTAATAGTTGAAATATGAATATGAGTAAACAACACAATTTAATTTAGCGCCAAAGAAAAAAATAAATATTAATATTTAAAAGAATGTACAAGACCTCTATGAGGAAAACCACAAAAGTAAGATGAAAGAAATCAATGATCCAAATAAATTCCTTGCTCATGGATGAGAAGACTCAATATTATTAAGATGTCAGTTCTTACAAACTTTATCTATATATTTAATTTAAACCAATCCAAATCCCAGCAAGTTACTTTGTGGATATTGACAAACGGATTCTAAAATTCATATGGAAAGGCAAAAAGACTTAGAATAGGCAACAGAGTATTAAGAACACAGTACAGACACTATCAACTTTAAAACTTCCTATAAAGCTACAGTATCAAGACTGTGGTATTGGCTAAAGAATAAATACTTTAATGGAACAGAGTAGAGAACTCACACACATACATATAATAAACTGTTCTTTGACAAAGGAGCAAAGGCAATACAGTGGAGACAAGATAGTCTTTTTGACAAATGGTGCTGAAACAACTGGACATCAAAAAAATTAATCTAGACAAGGGTCTTATATCTTTCCCTAAAATTAACTCAGAATGGATCATAGACTTTTGTAAAATGTAAAAGTATAAAACTCCTAAAAGATAACATAGGAGACAATGTAGATGAGCTGGATGTAGCAATGACACCAAAACCATGGTCCTTGAAAAAACATTGATAAATTTGACTTTATTAAAATTTGAAACTTCTGCTACTGTAAAAGATAGCATTAAGGCAATGTATTAAGAGAAACACATATATGATAAAGGACTGGTATATGAAATATATGAAAAGTCCTTAAAAACCTAAAATTAGGAAACCAAACAGCCTGGAAAGTGGGCAAAAGGTATTAAAAGATACCTCACTGAAGACATACAGATGGCAGATAAACCTATGAGAAGATGCTCAACATCATATGTCATTAAGGAATTGCAAATTAAAACAACAATGAGATATTACTCACAACTATTAAAATGGCTAAAATTCAAAACACTGACAACTCCAAGTGCTGTTAAGGATGTGGAGCAACAAGAACTCTCTTTCTTGGCTGATGGGAAGGCAAAATGGTATAGCCACTTTGGAAGACAGTTTGGGCAGTTTTGGCAGTTTCTTACAAAACGAAACGAACTCATCACACAATCTAGCAATCACACTCCTTCATATTTACCTAAATGAGTTGAAAACTTAAGTCCACACAAAAACCTGCACAAAAATGTTTACAACAGCTTTATTTATAATTGCCAAAACTTGGAAGCAACCAAGAAATTCCTCAGAAGGTGAATGGATAAACAAATTTGGTGCATCTGTTTAATGGAATACCATTTAGCAACAAACAGAAATCAGCCATTAAGCCACAAAGACATAAAGGTACCTTAAGTGCATATTACTAAGTGAAAGAAGCCAATCTGAGTGGGTTACTTACTATATGATTCCAACTATAAGACATTCTGGAAAAGTCGACACTATAGAGACAATAAAAAAATCAGTCGTTTTCAGAGCTTTAGAGTAAGAAAGGAAGAATAAATAGTTGGAACACGTAGGATTTTTAGGGCAGTGAAATTATTATATATGATAGTCCAATGTTGCATACATGAAATTATCACTGTGCATTTTTTGGAACCTACAGCACTATACAACATAGAGAATTAACCCTAATATAAACTATGGATTTTAGTCAATAATAGAGTATTAATATTGGTTCACCATTTGTAACAAATGTACCATCCTAATGCAAGATCTTAGTAAGAAGAGAAACTGTATGAAGGATAGAGGTGGGGAGAAGTGACATGGAAATTCTAATTTCTGCTCATGTTTTCTATAAACCAAAAACAGCTCTAAAAAATAAAGTCAAGTAATAAAGTTTCAAGACCACAAACTTTTATAATTATATTTTGAGAAGATTCAATATTTCTGGGCTTTTTGTTCAAAAGGAATGAGCACAGTGTGAGTTAAGGGCATATGCTTCTGACAGACAATGATCGTTCATGTCACAGGAATGTCATAGTGTAATATATCATTTATTTTCTATGTCCCCTTTTTTCTCTACAGGAGACTCATCTTGAATGGACCATGAATACAACTTTAATATGGACCCTTCTGTTTCAATAGAGTATATAACTTCTTTTAATTACCTTTTCCTCCCACAGTTCCTATTACATGACTACCAATCTAAAAATTATGGGAAATGCTTTTGGGGTTTTATTAAGATTAATGGACCCTTTACTCTCCTTTATGAGGCTTTCAACTGGTACTTTAATTCTAAGGAAATATACCCACCAGTTCTGGGATGCCTTAGGAGATTAATTCGTGGTTGACTTCTTACTATACATATTCCATTAGTTTATAATTGGCCAGAAGATTTCACATTATTTTCTAACACTTGAAAGCAAAGGGGGAAAGGAAAATTCCCAGAAAGCACCAAATTGCTATTTCTAAGTGTCCAAGTGCAATTTTAAATCATAGTTGAGTTTGATCAATTTATTGCAACCCTGAATCTCAAGTTGACTTTAAACTTGCCTTTTCATCAAGTTAACCACAACACAGAATCAGGAAAGAAGTAGGCATTTGCTGTTATATCCCTTCTTATTGATACAAAATGCTACTCAATTTCGTAACTCCCTAGCGCACTCTTAGCAGTCCCAACTTCCTGTTTCTCACATCTCAACCCATTGCCAATCTAAGTTATTATGCACCAATATTTTTAGGAAGATAAATTCTGACAATAGAATTTTTTAATGGGAACTTTTTTTCCAGAATAACATGGAGTTTATTTTAAGGTGTGTTTTCAGTCAACAGTATAAAGAACAAGCCAGAAACCTAGCTAATTGGGTACAATTAATATGTCCTGAAAATAGTTACTTTAATATCAAATGTTGATGGCATCTTTTAGTGACACAGCCTTCACTCAGATCTGCTTTTTGCTATGGGTTTGAAGTTGAACCTCTAAAGACATTGAAATTTGTAGTATCAAATGTCTTTTAAGCTAGAACTAAGCAAATATCATTACCTGAACACTACATGGTGAAGAGTTCCTCATCAGCTCGTTTATAAAAGAGCCATAGGAAGAAGGAATGAAAGGAAGAAAAACTAAGGGGATGGACCTCTGATATGGTTTGGCTGTGTTCCCACCCAAATCTCATCTTGAATTCCCATGAGTCATGGGAAGACCCCCAGTAGGAGGTGACTGAATTACGGGTATGTGTCTTTCCTATACTTTTCTCATGATAGGGAATGAGTCTCACAAGATCTGACAGTTTTAAAATGGGACTTTCCCTGAACAAGCTCTCTTTGTTTGCTGCCATCCAAGTAAGATGTGACTCGCTCCTCCTTGCTTTCCACTATGATTGTGAGGCCTCCCCAGCCATGTGGAACTGTAAGTCCAATAAACCTTTTTCTTTTGTAAATTGCCCAGTCTTCTTGGGTATGTTTTTATCAGCAGCACGAAAACAGACTAATACAGTAAATTCGTACCAGTAGAGTGTGTGCTGCTGAAAAGATACCCAAAAATGTGGAAGCAACTTTGGAACTGGGTAACAGGCAGAGGTTGAAACAGTTTGGAGGGTTTGGAAGAAGATGGGAAAATGTGGGAAAGTTTGGAACTCTCTAGAGACTTAACGAATGGCTTTGACCAAAATGCTGATAATGATGTGGACAATGAAATCCAAGCTGAGGTGGTCTCAGATGGAGATAATGAACTTATTGGAAACTGGAGCAAAGGTGATTCTTATGATGTTTTAGCAAAGAGACTGGCAGCATTTTGCCCCTGCCCTAGAGACTGGTGAAACTTTGAACTTGAGAGAGATAATTTAGGGTATCTGGTGGAAGAAACCTCTAAGTAGCAAAGCATTCAAGAGATGACATGGGTGCTGTTACAGGCATTCAGTTTTAAAAGAGAAGCAGAGTATAAAAGTTCAGAAAATTTGCAGCCTGACAATGCCACAGAAAAGAAAATCCCATTTTCAGAGAAGAAATCCAAGCCAGCTGCAGAAAATTGCATAAGTAATGAGGAGTTAAATGTTAATCACTAGGACAATGGGGAAAATGTCTCCAGGTCCTGTCAGAGACCGTTGAGACCACTCCCATCACAGGCCTGGAGGCCTAGAGGAAAAAATGGTTTTGGGGACCAGGCCCAGGGTCCCCATGCTGTGTGCAGTCTAGGGACTTGGTGTCCTGTGTCCCAGTCACTCCAGCCATGACTAAAAGGGGCCAACGTACAGCTCCGGTCATGGCTTCAGAGGGTGCAAGCCTCAAGCCTTGGCAGCTTCCATGTGGTGTTGAGCCCACATGTGCACAGAAGTCAAGAATTGAGGTTGGGAAACCTCCGCCTACATTTCAGAAGATGTATGGAAATGACTAGATGTCCAGGCAAAAGTTTGCTGCAGGGGTAGGGCTCTCGTGGAGAACTTCTGCTAGAGCAGTGCAGAAGGGAAATACGGGGTCAGAGCACCCACACAGAGTCCTACTGGAGCACTGCCTAGTGGAGCTGTGAGACGAGGACCACCATCCTCCAGACCCCAGAATAGTAAATCCACTGACATCTTGCACCGTGTGCCTGGAAAAGCTGCAGACACTCAATGCCAGACTGTGAAAGCAGCTGGGAGGGAGGCTGTATCCTACAAAGCCACGGGGGTGAAGCTGCCCAAGACCATGGGAACCTCTTGCATCAGCATGATCTGCATGTGAAACATTGAGTTGAAGAAGATAATTTTGGAGCTTTAAGATTTGACTGCCCTGCTGGATTTCAGACATGCATGGGCACTGTAGCCCCTTGGTTTTGGCCAATTTATCCCATTTGGAATGACTGTATTTACCCAGTGCCTGTACCCCCATTGTATCTAGGAAGTGACTAACTTGCTTTTGATTTTACAGTCTCATAGCGGGAAGGGACTTGCCTTGTCTCAGATGTGACATTGGACTGCACTTTTGAGTTAATGCTGAAATGGGTTGAGACTTTGGGGTACTGTTGGGAAGGCATGATTGGTTTTGAAATGCGAGGACATGAGATTTGGGAGGGGCCAAGAGTGGGATAATATAGTTTGGCTGTGTCCCCACATCTCATCTCCCCAAATCTCATCTTGAATTCCCTTGTGTTGTGGAAAGGACCCAGTGAGAGGTAATTGAATCATGGGGGCAGGTGTTTCCCATGCTGTTCTCATGATAGTGAATAAGTATCATGAGTTTTGATGGTTTTGAAAAAGGGAGTCTCCCTGAATAAGCACTATTTTTGTCTGCTGCCATCCATGTAAGACGTGACTTGCTCCTCTGTGCCTTCCACAATGATTGTGAGGCTTCCCCAACCATGTGGAACTGTTAAGTCCAATTAAACCTCCTTGTAAATTGCCCAGTCTTGGGTATGTCTTTATCAGCAGCATGAAAATAGACTAATAGAATCTCTTTTTAAAAAGTAATAAATGGTCAAGTCAGAACACTAAAATGTAAAATAAGGGCTTTGAGTTTCTATCTCTTTTCTTTTTCTTTTTTTTTTTTTTGATTCAGAGTCTCACTCTGTATAGTGAGACTGTACAGGCTGGAGTACAGTGGCTCACTGCAACCTCCACCTCCCTGGTTCAAGCAATTCTCCTGCCTCAGCCTCCCAAGTAGCTGTGACTACCAGCACACGCCACCATGCCCAGCTAATTACTGTATTTTCAGTAGAGACGGGTTTCACCATTTTGGCCAGGATGGTCTTGATCTCTTAACCTCATGATCCACCTGCCTTGGCCTCCAAAAGTGCTGGGATTACAGGCGTGAGCCACCACACCCGGCCGGCCTTTGTCTCTCTTTTTTTAACAGCTTTATTGAGAAATAACTCACATACCGTACAATTCACCCGTGTAAAATGCACTATTAAATGTTTTTAAAAACATATTCAGAGCATTGTTCAACCATCAGCACAATCTAACTTTAGAACATTTTCATCATCCCTAAAAGAAACCCAAAGCCCATTAGCAATCAATCACCATGCTCCTCTTTTCCCACCCCAATTCTAAGCAATCACTAGTTAATTTTGTCTCTATAAATTTGCCTATTCTGAATATTTCATATAAATGAAATCATACAATATGTAGTCTTTCGTGACTTATTTCTTTCATTTAGCCTCATATTTTCAAGGGTCATTCATATTGTAGTGTGTATCATGGAATATCATTTTTATCATTTAATGAGTTGATGGACATTTGGGTTATTTAAACATCTTGGCTGCCATGAATAATGCTGCTTTGGGCACTTATGCACAAGATTGTGTGGGGTATATGTTTTATTTTTTTTCTTGGATAGGTGCTTAGGAGTGGAATTGCCGTGTCATTTGGTCATTCTATGGGTAACTTTTTGAGTAACTGACAATTTGTTTTCTAAAGGAGTTGCACAGCTTTACATTTTCAACAGCAATGTATAAGGTGAGAGCTCCAATTTTGCCCTATTTAATGTATTTTATAAGTTCACCTATGCAATAACAGAAAGAAAGGCAAGAAGGCAAGAAAGAAGGAATAAGTCAGATAATGCATTCCTGCTTATAGGGTCATTCTAATGATGGATTAGACTTTTTCAGTGAGGTATTATATAAATAAAGACTGAATTACATTGACCCTCTTTCCTACATTATCAGCTATTTTCTCAATGGAATTATAAGCCTAAATATTTTTTATAATCTTTGTAGTGAAAAAATGCAAGAAACAAAAACTGCTTATGCTTGCATGCGTGTTTTCACACAAGCATGCAAAGTAAAGGATCTGGAAGGAAATATACCCAGGTTTTAATACTTTTTATCTCTAGAAATGGGGATTACACATGAATTTTGTTTGTCTTATATTTGGTTATCTGTAGCTATCTTTTAAAAAACAATAAGCATGTATAGTTTTTTCATTTTAAGGAGCAAATATGATACTCCTGCCAGTAGCCTCATAGCACTGTTTCTAAATCTGGAACATCAGAATCACCAAAGAAGTTTTAAAAAATAATAGCCAATGTCTAAATACCCTCTTCCTTAGATATTCAAATTTAATTGATCTGGGATGATTCTAATATGAAAGCAGAGTGAGAATCCCACTCTGTACCTTCAATATCATGCCATCTTATTTGTTGAGTTTTACAGGAAGAAAAAAATGCCTTCCTGCCCGCTGTCCGTCTCCTGATGTGAAGTTAGTTGAGGCTATTTTATTTATGGTTTGCAAGGTATTATCTTTACTGGGTTACATCTGGAGAAGTTTCCTTAGTATCAAGAGACTACTTGAAGAAACATGTGAAGAGGTGTCCCAAACTTTCTCCTGGCAAGTGTCATGGGAAGATCAGCAACTTACTGTTGAAATGAAACCATCTGGCACTTAAAGAGTTCGACACAAAGAGTAAGGTGCAGTTTTTAAGCCACTCTTTAAAAGAAAGCAGTCTTTGGCTTAATGGATAACTAATGGATAATATTTAGACAATGATTTGTCACCCAGTCTTCTGCTGCATAGTAATGAGAGAGGCACAGAAGTGATCAAGGTATGGGAGAGAGAAGATAGAAGTAAACATAGAAAACCTCAGTAAGAATATGCCTCAGTGAATATTCGACCCTATTGCCTCTTTTTTTATAAGTACAATAGGTGGTTGGAGAGAAACATGATCCACTAAAATTCTTGATTATGGCATGTGCTGCAAAGTAACATGCTTCTTAAATGAAGAACAAAGGAACCAACTTCATGGCTGAATGATGAGGTGATGCAACTTACGTGTCTGATACCTTCAAAACTAGGAATATTTGAGTTTCTGTCAGAACGATCTATTTCTGAAACATCTGAAGACTTTCACCTTAAAAACTTGGATGCATACATTCCTTGATAAATCTTAGTCTTGGCTCCTGTTTGGCCTCTGTTTGGTGGGGTGAGAAGAGGGTTAAAGAGAATGTTTGTCTTTCTCTGTGACAGGAAGGATAAGTACTACTGAATTTAAGCAGCTCTTATCACAAATGCAGTTATTTTTAGAAGATTTATTTTTATCTCTTTATCTACAAAGCAATTTTAATGAGTTTCAACTATGTAAAAGGCATGATAGGTACATGGGGAAAGCCAAAAATGAATAACATTATTCAAGCCTTCAAATTCTTATGATCCAGGAAAAAAAAATACATGTACTCAAAATACAAGAAAAAATACAAGTACTCAAAAAATTATTAAACACAGTAGAATGTGGAAAATTTCATGAAAATGAAATAGGTTCTGTAAGATTTCTAAGAATAGAGAGAGCACTTTTCAATGTGGAAAATATTAAATGTTTTCCAGCATTATCTCAAAGCTGAATTTCCTCTCACCATTTTCAAAGCTGTACTAATTTTCAAATGAATCTATGCACACCCTTTAAATTCAATTTTGAGGTTTTTGTTTATCCCTTTCTCTCACTGAACTGTTTGTTCTTATTGTTTCTGTATGATAAATATCAGAAGGGTTTGGTTGTTTTGGCCTTCTGCTTCCTGCTTCAGATTGCCAAATTGCCTGTTAGTTTAGTATGCTCATTTGTAATCACATTAGACATTAATATCAAGGAAGGTGCAGGATTCTTCTGGTTAACTCTGAAAGTTTAAATTCAACATTTAAATATAATGATAATAATGAGAATAAATAATAGCTATCATTTATTGAGCTATTTCACTTTGTTCCTTCTGTGTGATCTTGTTCTAAATGTATTATCTAATTTAAATTTTAAAAAATTATAATCTTTAATTTTGTGGATACATAGTAGGTGTATATATTTAAGGGGCACATAAGATATTGTGAATCAGACATGAAGTGCATAATAATCCCATCATGGATAATGAAGCATCCATCTCCTCAATGTTTATCCTTTGTGTTCAAACAATCCAATTATACTCTTTTAGTTATTTTTAAATGTACAATTAAATTATTTTGTCTATAGTTGCCCTATTGTGCTGTCAAATACTAGGTCTTATTCTTTGTTTCTCTTTGTACCCATTAACCATTCCCACCTGCCCCCTCCCTCACTCACTACCCTTCCCAGCCTCTGGTAACCAGCCTTCTACTCTATCTCCATGAGTTCAATTGTTCTGAGTTTTAGATCCCACAAATCAGTGAGAACATGGCAATGTTTGTCTTTCCGTGCCTGGCTTATTTCACTTAACAAAATGACTTCCAATTCCACCCAGGTTGTTGAAAATGACAGGATCTCATTCTTTTTATGGCTGAATAGTATTCCATTGCGCATATGTACCACATTTTCTTTATCCATTTATCTATTGTTGAACACTTAGGTTGATTCCAAATTTTGGCTATCGTGAACAGTGCTACAAACCAACATAGGAGTGCCAGTATCTCTTGGATATACTGATTTCCTTTCTTTCCTTTCCTTTTTTTTTTTTCGAGACAGAGTCTCACTCTGTCACCCAGGCTGGAATGCAGTGGTGTGATCTCGGCTCACTGCAACCTCCGCTTCCCAGGTTCAAGCAATTCTCTGCCTCAGCCTCCCGAGAAGCTGGGATTACAGGTGCCCGCAACCACGCTCAGCTAATTTTTGTATTTTTAGTAGAGACGGGGTTTCACCATCTTGGCCAGGCTGATCTTGAACTCTTGACCTCATGATCCAGCCACCTCAACCTCCCAAAGTGCTGGTATTACAGGCATGAGCCACTGTACCCGGTGATTGCCTTTCTTTTGAATATATACCTAGCAGTGGGATTGCTGGGTCATATGGTAGCTCAATTTTTAGTTTTTCGAGGAACCTCCAAAGTGTTCTCCATAGTGGTTGTACTAATTTACATTCCCACCAACAGTGTACAAAGGTTCCCTTTTCTCCACATTCTCACCAGCATTTGTTATTGCCTATCTTTTGGATATAAGCCATTTTAACTCTGGTGAGATGACATCTCATTGTAGCTTTGATTTAAATTTTCTGATGATCAGTGAGGTTGAGTACCTTTTCCTATGCCTCTTTGCCATTTGTATGTTTTCTTTTGAGACCCTTCTATCTATATCTTTTGCCCATCTTAAAATCAGATTACTAGATTTTTTTCCTATAGAGTTGCTTGACCTTCTTGTACGTTCTAATTATTAATCCCTTGTCAGATGGGTAGTTTGCAAATACTATGTATCTCTGTTTTCCAAGAATTGGTCCCTTGTGCCTTATTTTATTTTATTTGTCACCCAGTCATCTGCTGCATAGTAATGAGAGAGACACAGAAGTGATCAGGGTATGAGAGAGAGAAGATGGAGTCTCAGTCTGTCACCCAGGCTGGAGTGCAGTGGCATGATCTCTGCTGGGTTCCGCCTCCTGGGTTCAGGCTATTCTCCTGCCTCAGCCTCCGGAGTAGCTGGGATTACAGGCGTGCACCACCACACCAGCTAATTTTTATATTTTTAGTAGAGAGGGGGGTTTCACCATGTTGGCCACGCTGGTCTCAAACTCCTGACCTCAAATGATCCGGCTGCCTTGGCCTCCCAAAGTGCTGGAATTACAGGCATGAGCCACCATGCCCGGCCCCTTGTACCTTATTTAATTCTTTTGGTGAGGTCATGTTTTCCTGGATGATCTTGATACTTACGGATGTTTGTCAGTGTCTGGGCATTGAAGAGTTTGCCATTTATTGTAGTCTTCGCAGTCTGGGCCTGTTTGTGCCCATCTTTCTTGACAAGGTTTTCCAGGTATTTGAAGGGACTTTAAGCTCAATAACGCTGTGGTTTTTGCAGACTCATAGAGGTACCATCTTGGTGGCTTTGGATAAGATCCAGAAGAATTCTCTGGATTACTAGGTTTTCTACCAAACAAATGGAATCTCTCTCTCTTTGCTGAGCCACCTGGAACTGGGGTGAGGCAAGCACCCCTGTGGCCACCACCACTGGGACTGTACTGGGTCAGATCCTAAGCCAGAACAGCCCTGGGTCTCACCCAAGGCATGCTGTAACCATTACCTGGCCACCGCCTGTGTTTATACAAGGCCCTGGAACTCTATGATCAGCAGTTTGCAAAGCCAGCCAGGTTTGTGTCCTTGCCTTCAGGGTGGCAAGTTCCCCCAGGGCCCGAGCAAGTCCAGAGATGCTACCTGGGAGCCGGAATTGGAGTCAAAAACCTTAGAAATTTGCTTGATGTTCTGTTTTGCTGCAGCTAAACTCGCACTCAAACCACGAAACAAAGTTCTTCCTGCTCTTCCCTTCTGTTTCCATAGGCAAAGGAGCCTCTCCCTCTGGCCACCACCACCAACAGCCCACAAGGGGTTTTTGCAAGGTCACTGCCAACGTTTACTCAAAACCCCAAAGGCTCTTCAGTCAGCTTATGGTGAATGCTGCCAGGCCTGAGACTCAGGCTTCAGGGCAGTGCGCTCCTCTCAGCCCAGGGCAGATCCAGAAATGCTCTCCAAGAGCCCAGGCCTGGACTCAGGACCCCAAGAGCCTGCTTGTTGCTCTACCCTACTGTGGCCGAGCTGGTACCTAAGGTGCAACACAAAGTCCACCTTACTTTTCTGTGCTTTTCTCAGAGGAGTCTTTCACCATAGCCACCACAGCTGGAAGTTTGCTGAGTCATAACTGAAGTCAGCACATCTCAGAGCCCAAGGACCACCTTGGTATCACTGCTGGTTATTCAGGATCCAAGGGCTCTTTAGTCAGCAGGTGATGAATCCTGCCAGGACTGGGTCCTTCCTTTCAAGGCAGTAGGTAACCTCTGGCCCAGGATGTGTCTAGAAATGTCATCTGGGAGTTAGGGCCTGGCATGTGGGCCTCATGATTCTGCCTGGTGCCCTACCCTACTGTGGCTGGGCTGGTATCCAAGGTGCAAGACAAAGCCCTCTTTATCTTTGCTCTCCTCTCCTCTCCTTAAGCAGAAGGAAGGAGTCACTTTTGTTGCAAGCTGCACTGCCCGAGGTTTGGGGAGGGATGGCGCAAGCGCTCTCTTAGCCACCCCAGCTGGTAACTCCCTAGGACACATGCTACCTTGGTCCTCTGGCCCTGAGCCTAGCCTAGCACTAAGACTTGCCTAGGAATTGCAGCCCTTGTGTCCTAGACTGTCTTTCAAGTTTACCTAGGACCCCAGAGCACTTTGGCCCATGGGGCAAGGCTTGCAGACAAAGTTCCAACTTGCTGGGATGGCTGATTCTCCTCTGGCTAAGTCTTCTGAATGCTCCCTCCATACACAGGCACTGGCTGAGCCCAGCATGGCTTTGGTCTCCATTGTGACAGGGTAGCACTGAGTTCAATGTAAAGCCTTCCAGTCGCTGCACTCTCCCTTACCAAGGTGCACAGTCTCGCAGTCTCCACACCCTACAACTGCAGGGACATGGGGGTGGGGCAGCATCAGCCATTCAAGACTGTCTCTCTGGTATCCTTCAATGCCTCCTTTAGAGATATGAAGTTAAAACCAGGTACTGTGATTGTTCACCTGAGTTTTGGTTCTTGTGATAGTGCTTTTCTGTGTGCAGACAGTTGTTAAAATTTGGTGTTCCTGTTGGGGAGAATTAATGGGTATAGACTTCTATTCTGCCATCCTGTTCTGTCTTCCTCATTCAATATTCAAAACACCCATGTACAATTCTTCTAGCTTCATCTTCATCATAATTCCTGAAAATGCATGTAATATCTTACGTTTGCTAATATGTTTGGTAAGCTGTAACAATCAACGAAAAAACCCAGACAGGTTAGAGATTGTTGTCTCTCTTGTAATGGTTGAGTTTATTTCCATCTTTACATCACTTTTAAAATATATCTTTTTGTAAGTTTGTGAGTTAGACATTCTATTTCCATTCTCTTAGTAGCTACTCTGAATAAAAATGTATACATAACCTAATAAGTTTTGAGGTAAATCAATAATTCTATTCTTCTCTTGAAATAAAACAAGGATCTTAAAATGTTTTCTCCCATCCCATCATCTGTGTTATTTTTTAGTTTATTTTAGTCCACACACACATTTAAACCTAAATCTATCATTGTACTTTTTAGTCTTTTGTTTGTTCATTATTGGTTCTTTTACTGCACTCTTTCCTGCTACGTAACTCAATTATATCTTTAAATTTTATTTGTTTATTTGTTTTTCCTCTAATCCCATGACAGACTATAAATTATATTTTTGTAATGTTTCAGTAAGGATCTGTAAATGTAACTTTTCTCAGTCTTTGTACATCTGAATTTTTTTAAAAAATTACCCTTACTCTTGAATGTTCATTTAGTTTTAGTTGAGCAGACAGTTATTTTTCCTCAGCAATAGAAAAATACCATTCCTTCTGGCATCTTTTGCTGATGTCAAGTCTACCATCATTCCCTGGTAGATGGACTATACTTTCTCTGGTTTCTTCTACAAATTTTTAAAATTGGTCTTTGATAATCTAAAGCTTAACCATGGTAAGTCTAGGTGGATTTTTCGGAAAATTACTCTACTAAAGACTATCTGCTTCTTGAGTATGAAGATTCGTGTTTTATTTTTCATTTTTGGAATATTGTTTCTCTCCTAATTTCTCATTCTAGAGAGAATATGTATTAGAGTTATTAAACATATGTTGGAGATTTTCATTCCATCCTCAATGTTTCTTCGTTTTTAATATAGTTTATTTATTTACTAATGAGCTTATAATTAATAAATTCAGGAATAACATGCACATAGTATGTTAGGTACCATGTTACTGAACCATATACATATCTATATATCTAGATATCTATCCTCTATCCATCTATATATCTATATTGCATATAAGGTTAAATTTCTCAGATCTGTTTTCACATTTACTATTTTCTTCCTCTTTATTTGTATTTAATACATTGGATAAAGTTTATATATTGAGCTTTTTTATCAATTATAGTTTTCATTTCTAGGATTTTCTTTTTTACTTTTTTCAAAAGTGCTGCTTCTCTTTTAGGAGATGTTATCCTTATGATTTTTATTTCTTCCTTATTTGTATATTTTAACATTTAAAGCAAATTTGTTTTCACACTGTCCTTTAATGCATTGGTTTGGCATATAAGTTCTCATTTGTTGAGACTCCTGGCTCTGGACAGGTACAGTGGCTCATGTCTGTAATCCCAGCACTTTGGGAGACTGTGGTGGGAGCATCACTTGAGCCCAGGAGTTTTGGACCAGCCTGGGCAACACAGTGAGACCCCACCTCCATTTATAATATATATATTAATAATATTAATTATATATATAATTTAAAAGAGACTCCTGGCTCTAACAAGGTCTGTTTTCTTGAGTGTTTCAAATTTCAGACTTTGAACCTATCTTCAGAGGAAATTGCTTTCCAAGGATGTGTCATGGTTCAGGATTGTGAAGTTATCACTCTGGTGGTTTATATTTACCTCTGCTAGGTCCAATGTCTCTCAAATAGTTTTTACAATAATTTCTTGACTTCAGATTTTTTTAAATCAAGCTTGATATATGAATTCAACCCAATATTCACATAGTATTGGTTTAGATTTTTCCAAGATTATTAGTTTTCGACCATGACTTAGTACAGGCAGCCCATTTTTCTCCCTAAATCTCTATTCCAGGGGAAAGAACTTTTATAGTACCTTCTAGGCTCTCAGTTTTAAGTTGGGATTGCAATTGTAGCTTCCCATGCCACCAAGCCTGGAAACTCAACTTCTGCCTTACTTCTCAGCTCTCTACTCTTAGGTTAAAACCTCAGTAACTTAGGGGAATATCCAGGCTCAGTAACCTTATGGGCCATTTGGTATTAGATCCCTTCACTGCTCAGATTTCAGATTGACTTTCTTCATTTCTGGTACCATGTAGTTTTCCTTTTTTTGTTTCAAACTGAGATATATATATATATATATGCCTGTTTTTAGGGTAGTTATATCTATTCAGCGGTACAGTGTTTGGAGCAGTGGTTGGGGCTGTTAATGAACCATGTTGACGAGAAATTTCAGTTTTATCTATATGATACCACCTAGCTAATTTGACTTTCTTTGTATTCTCAGTTTACTTAATTTTATTTCCATTAAATAAACCAATGGATCACATAAACTGTCCCAAAAATGCAGCCTTGAATCTTGTTGCTCTGTCTTTACATGTCACAGTTGTCACAGATAGCAAATTCCTGGAGAAGAGGTACTGCATTACATGTAGACATGCATTAGCATCCCTGGAAAATGAAAATAAACAGAGTAGCATACATGGAGTATCTGAGGATCCCATTTTCCAGGAAAAATATCTTTTTCTAAGTTAGTTAGCAGCTTTCTTTTTGGTAATTCTATTTTGTGGATTCAGCCTCTAAATGCAGCTTTCTTTTCGTCTGGCAGTGGTGGTCATTGGTGTCTTCACATTATTACACTCTTCCTTTAGAATAAACGGGAAGTTTCACTACCACTTTTTCTTGCTGTGACCAAATCTCGAGAAATTGGAGGGTCCTTTGGCACCAGCGTTTACCTGCAGTTGGTTGACTTAATACTTGGTCAAATGTCATTCTCAAGCCTAAAATATAATAATGAGAAACTTTTCTCCTCTTTTTGTGAGGATGAGAGGTAGAATTATGAACTATAAAACTGAAGTGACAGGAAGGTGCTAGGAGAAATGTTCAAAACATTCATGTGATTTATGAACATGTGGCAAACAGATGTGGTGGAGTAATAGGGACCCCTATCTTAAATTTGGATCACATTTGTGCCTTTCTCATACCACCACCACCCCCAGGTTCCTAATATGCTTTATTAAAATTCTCTGCGGGGTATATGGATGATTAATAATTGTTGATGACAGAAATTTGGTTTTGGTAAGCTGCACAGTGAAAGATAAATACAACAGGGCTATTTTAACCTCTGTATATTATGCTTATTAGAATGACGCTTCTCCGTAAGTTAGTCTCTGTTGAGTTTGTGTGTAATTTATGGAAATGACACCAATGACCCTGGTTCTGGAAGAACTCTTAAAATCTCTTTTGTTGTAATCATCACTTGAGTTTCAGTTGTCACTAGGGAAAATCATTTTTGGAAAAAACATAGTCGAGAGTGCTTAACATATGCTTCAAATAAAATAAACATTGCTTAGCTATTTAGGAATAAAATACAAAGAAAACCTTGAGATAGGTATTAGAAATAGATATTTATTTGTAACCAAATCTAAATGCATTGTGGTAGAGAAGTCCATGGATAGGAAAACACTGGAATATTGATTTTTTATTCTCTTCCCAACTCTGACATATTTAACATATCTGGAACCTTTAGACAAGCCATTTAATTCTTTCTACCTTTGTTGGTAGAGCAAGTGTTCTGCAATTAGTATCTCTAATATAGTTTGAAATAAAATTTTTAATAAAACAACAAATGTTAATGAGTATTGCCTCTGTGTGGCCAGGAACTCAAAGTACAAATGTGTTTATAGGAAAGAATTGGTATTTCTCTTGTCCTTCCCAATTCCTCAATATCATTTGTCTAAAAGCAACCACTATTAGTTTGAAATCATTAAATAAAAGTCCTGATATTATAAGTTAATCTTTCAAATAGGAATGTTGAAATTTATCACAAATTACAATACAAATTTAGTATTCTGTGCTTTACACAGTGAGTTAAAATTGGTTATTTGTAAAGCCGGTAATTACAGCAATATCACATAACTCCCACCTCATTCAAATGATATATTTGAAAAAGATAAAGGAAAATATTTTTAAATAATCAAAACAATGCTAGATGCCTAATGATTACTGACCTGGTGAATTTTTGCTTTGGGCTGGAACTTGGTCACACAGAACTAAAAGATTGTATAGTGGAATGTCTTGATTTGCAGTTTTCTAAACTCCATTTCTCCTTAGCAAGAATATGGCTGGCAGTTGTCTGGAAGTCACGAAGAATGATTGCTGGATAGGGGCCTCTTACAAAATGCTACAAAAGTCAGCATGAGGCAAGCCTTTATTTAATGTGTTGTGTTAAAGGAGAAAAATAATCAAGAACTCCCATGCTTTACTTCATGCCCTCATTTTTCATTCAATTAGGGTAAATTATAAAACCGGTAACAAAAAATAAAAACACACATGGTAACAATATCATAATGCATTTGAGAAATAATGCAGAAGATGGACTTAACCACTTCAAAAAAATTTGGGAAATGATTCAGGGGTCTAAATGGAAGTCTGGAATTTTGATTACTTAGACAACTTTCTTTCAGCTCTGTTCAGATCATCAGTTTCCCTCTCACCTCTGTCAGTAATGACTAGTAACTCAGTTTTATAATACCTGTCTGTTAAAGAATGTATAAAAAGCTTTCCAAAGGAAAAAAAGAGTGAGTGTTGTAACATTTTTCATTTCTTTAGGGTGTTTTGTCCTCAGTCTAAAAGTGTGTTAAGACATTTAGACTTGAATAACTGGAAAGTCTCTTGATTCTTTTCTAAATTGAAGTGTCTTGGTGGTTGACAATTGAAGAATGATTTACAATTCCTGGAGTACTTTGTGGATTTGGTTTTTTAAAATCAGTTCTTAATATTCAAGCTATTTGGTAGTTGGAACTTGAATAGCTAGTGATTTTTAAAATGTGGGGTTTGTTCAGTTTGAAGTATATGTCCAAACTGACATATTTTCTTTTTTTTTTTATTATTAGACTTTAAGTTCTAGGGTACATGTGCACAATGTGCAGGTTTGTTACATAGGTATACATGTGCCATGTTGGTGTGCTGCACCCATCAACTCGTCAGCACCCATCAACTCGTCATTTACATCAGGTATAACTCCCAATGCCATCCCTTCCCCCTCCCCCTTCCCTACCATAGGCCCCGGTGTGTGAGGTTCCCCTTCCCGTGTCCAGGTGATCTCACTGTTCAATTCCCACCTATGAGTGAGAACATGCAGTACTCGGTCTTCTATTCTTGCGATAGTTTGCTGAGAATGATGGTTTCCAGCTGCATCCATGTCCCTACAAAGGACACAAACGCATCCTTTTTTATGGCTGCATAGTATTCCATGGTGTACATGTGCCACATTTTCTTAATCCAGTCTGTCACTGATGGACATTTGGGTTGATTCCAAGTCTTTGCTATTGTGAATAGTGCTGCAATAAACATACGTGTGCATGTGTCTTTATAGCAGCATGATTTATAATCCTTTGGGTATATCCCCAGTAATGGGATGACTGGGTCAAATGGTATTTCTAGTTCTAGATCCTTGAGGAATCGCCATACTGTTTTCCACAATGGTTGAACTAGTTTACAATCCCACCAACAGTGTAAAAGTGTTCCTATTTCTCCACATCCTCTCCAGCACCTGTTGTTTCCTGACTTTGTAATGATTCCCATTCTAACTGGTGTGAAATGGTGTCTCATTGTGGTTTTGATTTGCATTTCTCTGATGGCCAGTGATGATGAGGATTTTTTCATGTGTCTGTTGGCTGTATGAATGTCTTCCTTTGAGAAATGTCTGTTCATGTCCTTTGCCCACTTTTTGGTGGGGTTGTTTGTTTGTTTTTTTTTTTTTGTAAATTTGTTTGAGTTCTCAAACTGACATATTTTCAGAAATGCAAATTACCACATTCAATTGTCCTGAGAACCAATGGAGAGCAGTAATTTGTTTTCTCCAAATTGTGAAATAAGTTGATGTGCAAAAATTTAAAAACTAAGGAAAGCAGACTTTCCTGCACAGGTGTTATCATCCCAATATACTCCCCATTCATTGTGGTGTGGCCCTGTAAGGATATCATATGTTTCAAGGTCTCACCAATTCAAATCTGGAGAGTAAGGGAGACAGCCACAATTTCTTATATATCTTCTCAGAAAAAAAGCTAATGTTCTATTAATTCAGACTTCAAAAATAAATTTAAATATTCTGGTACCTCATGAGTGTAGCAGTTTTAAATTACCCTAGCAAGGGAACTAGTTCAACTTTTGACTACTCTTAGCTAACACAAATAAAATAATGAATCTTTTTATCTTTCTTGAAACTAGTCAGTAAGTGTTGAAAGTACATGTAAGCCTAAATAGCATTTTAATTAATGGGAAAAGGCAACTGGATAACTAAGAACTTGAAACTAGGTTCATAACTCACCCAACATTCTATTCTTATCACCTACAAGTTTGCTAAATAAGACCTTCATTCTGTCTTTCTTGAAGGGAGATCTAAATTAAAAACAAAAATTTTAAAAATGAAGAAGAAGGCTGGGCATGGTGGCTCATGCCTGTAATCTCAGAACTTTGGGAGGCCGAAGTGGGCAGATCACTTGAGCCTAGGAGATTGAGACCTGCCTGGGCAACATTTTCCTATTTTTCTATTTTTTGTGGAGACCCCCATCTCTACAAAAATTAGTTAGATCCCAAAAATTAGTTAGGCATGGTAGTGTGTGCCTCTAGTCCCATCTACTCAGGAGGCTGAGGCGGGAGGATCACCTGAGCCTGGGGCGGTCAAGGCTACAGTGTACCGTGATTTTGCCACTGCATTCCAACCTGGACAACAGAGTGAGACCCTGTCTCAAAATAACAGCAATAAAAAAAAGAACGAAAAAGAAACCCTCCACTCATTCTTTCTTTAATTCTACAATTACTTAGCACCCTCTATGTGTTAAATATCTTGCCAAGAACTGTGTAAAGATTTCAAAACAAAGAAATAAATAAACAAAATGAAACAACAACAACAAAAAACACAATCTGTGACTTTTGGTAGCTCATATTGAGGAGAAAGAAATATAACTACTACCTAATAAAAATGCTACACAATATGACTGCTGTAAAAGATGTATGTGTAAAATGCTATAGAAATTCAGAGAAAGGAAGGACTTGCTTCCCCTAGGAAACTAGAAGTCACATAATGTCTCATGTTGGTGTTTACCAGGTGTAAGGAAAGAATGATCATGATCACAAGGAGGGGCATAAAAAAGAATCCTGAGCTGTGGACAGAGAATCTTGGGATCAGATGTTGGTAAATATGCTCAAGTCCACATTAAAGGGGGCCCTCTGTAGCATGTTAAGAAATCTGTTTATACTCAGTAGAAGCAGAGAAAAGTTTTTTAAGGTTTCCAAGCAGTGGGACTGACATGATGAGATTTGAGTTTATACAAACCACTCAGGGCTACAAAAAATGAATGGATGGGAACAAGGCTTTAGGGAGGAAGAACAAACAAGAGGCTATTGTGAATATGAAAACTGGAACACACACACACACACCACCAAATGCAGTGGAATGGTGAAGAAAGATATGAAAATTAAGTTCCTCAATTCCAAGGCACTACTCTATATGTCAATCCCTGTGTCCATTCATGCCCCTCCCCTAACAAGCTCTCTCTGATATGGTTAGGATGTTTGTCCATGTTGAAATATGATTCCCAGTGTTGCAGGTGGGGCCAAGTGAGAGGTGATTGGATCATGGGGGCAGATTCTTCATTAATGATTTAGCAATATCCCCTTGGTGACAAGTGAGTTCTCACTCAGTTAGTTCACAGGAGATCCAGCGGTTTAAAATAGTCTGGATCTCTCCTCTCTCTCTCTCTCTCTCTCTCTTGCTCCCTCACTTGCCATGTGATGTGCCTGTTCCTGCTTCTCCTTCCGCCATGAGTAAAAGCTCCCTGAGGCCTCTCTATAAGCCAAGCAGATGCCAGTGCCATGCTTACCACACAGCCTGCAGAACCATGAGCCAATTAAATCTTTCTTTATAAATTACCCAGTCGCAGATATTCCTTTATAGCAACACAAGCATGAACTAAAACACCCTCTACACTTTTTGCACATTCTACAAATTTCCCATCTACCTCCTTTAAAAATTGTGATATATTTCAGACATAGGAAGGTGATAAGGACTAATACAATGAATACCTCTGAACCCACTACCCAGTTTAGGAGATAAAACATTAATACTGATTAATCTTTCTGTGTAGCCCTCTGTGTTGATAAATGTAGTTTCAGTTCCATGATTTTTATTGCTAAGTGGTATATCATTATGTAAACATACTGAGATTTATTTATCCATGTCTTGTAAATAGACATGGATTTTTCCAGCTTTTTGCTGTTGTAATACTGTTATAAAAATTATTGTCTGTCACTTTCTATACAGAGAAGAGATTTTTTAGGTATAAACATAAAAACAAAATTATTGTCACAGTAGTATTTTCAACTTCATTAGATATTGACAGATTGTTCTCCAAAGTGACTACACCAATTACACTCTCACCAGCAAACTAAAAAACAAAATAACATTTAAAATTGAAATAAAACAGAAGCTCTTAATGTTTCCACAACTTCACTAATACTCAATATTGTCAGACTTTTTAATTGTTCATAGATTGTACAGGAGTTTTAAGCCATTGAGTATTCTTAAGCTTTTGCTCTAAGTGACATGTGAAGCCCCTGGAGAATTTTGAATAGAAGGATGAAATTATCTGATTATACTGGCCACTAGGGAATAGACTATAAGGAGGAAAGGGATGGAAGCAGCAAGACTAAATAAGTGGCTGTTATATAACCAATTCAAAATATGATGGAGAATTAAACTAGCATGGTAGCAGTGGGAGAGTGAGAACCAGAAATATATTCAGAATCTAGACATAGTTAGAAGGTGGCACATTTTGAAACCAAAGCCAATAGATTTGTTCTTGGATTGCATGCAGAATAAGTAAGAGTGGACTCCAAGGTTTTGAAAGGAATAACTGACAAAATTCAGTTGCTGTTTACTAAGATGGGAAGGATTGCAAGAGAAGCAGGTTTGGAGGGAAGATCAGGAGTCAGCTTTGGGCTTGATATCTTTGAGAAGACTATTAGCTATTCAACTAAAGATAGATGAGTCTAGAGTAAATATGATAGAACATGTTTACAAATAGGATGCAAATAGGAGAGTTTCCTCAGGTTTTAAGCAAGCTTTTTTCTCCTTAGACCCCTGTAAGTGACATTTTAATTGGAAGCTCACTTAAGCTAGGGATGATCAAGTGACAGAAGGGGTTGTTTGTTCTCAAACGATCTTTACTACTTGGAGTTAACCTCAAGTAAAAAGCCATTTGTCTTAACATGTAACATCTACCTTCATGCCTAGTCAAAAGCATGTGCTATTAGCTCTACTAAACATGGAACCTCAAAAATTCTCTGCAAATAAGAAGGAATAATTAGCCCTCCTAGCCAGGTACAGTGGTTCATGCTTATACTCTCAGCACTTTGGGAGGCTGAGGCAAGAGAATTGCTTGAACCCAGGAGTTTGAGACCAGTCTGGGCAACATAGTGGAACCCTGTCTCTACAGAATTTAAAAAAATTATCTGGGTGTGGTGACACACACCTACCTGTAGTCCCAGCTACTTGGGAGGCTGAGGCAGGAGGATGGCTTCAGCCTGGGAGTTCAAGGCTGCAGTAAGCCGTGATAGGCCACTGCACTCCAGTTTGGGTGATAGAGCGAGACCCTGTTTTTTATCCCTCACCCCTTTCCCACCCTTTCCCTCTAAGTCCCCAAAGTCTGTTGTGTAATTCTTAAGCCTTTGCATCCTCATAGCTTAGCTCTCACTTAAGAATAAGAACATCTATAGATATAGATCTATATCTATAGATATATAGATATATGTATAGATATAGATATGATAAGATATATGATATACCTATATTTTATATATATAAGATGTAGGAAAATGAACCTGGATCCTCATCTCTTACCTTATACAAAAACCAACTCAAGATGGATCAAGGACTTAAACCTAAGACCTGAAACTATAAAAATTCTACAAGATAACACTGGAAAAACCCTTCTAGACATTGGCTTAGGCAAGGATTTCATGACCGAGAACCCAAAAGCAAATGCAATATATATATAATATATATATATTTTGTGTGTGTGTGTATATATATATGAGTGTGTGTGTGTGTGTGTGTGTGTATATATATATTACAGTTTCTCCACTCGCTGATTCATGGGCAGTTGGGCTGCTTCCACATTTTTGCCATTGTGAACTGTGCTGCCATAAACATGTATGTGCAAGTATCTTTTTCATATAATGACTTCTTTTCCTCTGGCTAGATACCCAGTAGTGGGATTGCTGGATCAAATGGAGGTTCTACTTTTAGTTCTTTAAGGAACCTCCACACTGTTTTCCATAGTGGTTGTACTAGTTTACATTCCTACCAGCAGTGTAGAAGTGTTCCCTCTTCACCGCATCCATGCCAACATCTATTACTTTTTGATTTGGTTTTATGATGGCCATTCTTTCAGGAGTAAGATAGTGTCACATTGTGGTTTTGCATCTCCCTGATCATTAGTGATGTTGAGCATTTTTTCATGTTTGTTGGCCATTTGTTTATCTTCTTTTGAGAATTGTCTATTCATGTCATTGGCCCACTTTTTGATGGGTTTGTTTGTTTTTTCCTTGATAATGTGTATGAGTTTGTTGTGGATTCTGGATACTAGTCCTCTTTCAGATGTATATATTGTGAAGGTTTTCTCCCACTCTGTGGGTTGTCTGTTTACTCTGCTGACTATTCCTTTTGCTGTGCAAAAGCTCTTTAGTTTAATTAAGTTCCAACTATTTATCTTTGTTTTTATTGCATTTGCTTTTGGGTTCTCGGTCATGAAATCCTTGCCGAAGTCAATGTCTAGAAGGGTTTTTCCAATGTTATCTTGTAGAATTTTTATAGTTTCAGGTCTTAGGTTTAAGTTCTTGATTCATCTTGAGTTGATTTTTGTATAAGGTAAGAGATAGGATCCAGGTTCATTCTCCCACATGTGGCTTGCCAATTATCCCAGCACCATTTGCAGAATAGGGTGTCCTTTCCCCCACTTTACGTTTTTGTTTGTTTTCTCAAAGATCAGTTGGCTGCAAGTATTTGGGTTTATTTCTGGGTTCTTTATTCTGTTCCATGCTGTTTCGGTGACTTGGCCTTAGGGTATAGTTTGATATCAGGTAACATGATGCCTCCAGATTTGTTCTTTTTGCTTAGTCCTACTTCAGCTATGTGGGCTCTTTTTTGGTTCCATATGAATTTTAGAATTATTTTTTCTAGTTCTGTGAAAAATGATTGTGGTATTTTGATGGAAATTGCGTTGAATTTGTAGATTGTTTTTGGCGGTATGGTCATTTTCACAATATTGATTCTACCCATTCATGAGCATGGGATGTCTTTCCATTTGTGTCATCTATGATTTCTTTCAGCAGTGTTTTGTAGTTTTCCTTGTAGAGGTCTTTCACCTCTTTGGTAAGGTATATTCCTAAGGATTTTTTTTGGCAGCTATTGTAAAGAAGGTTGAGTTCTTGATTTGATTCTCAGTTTGGTTGGTGTGGATGTATAAGAGAGCTACTGATTTTTGTGCACTAATTTTGTGTCTGGAAAATTTGCTGAATTCTTTTATCGGTTCTAAGAGCTTTTTGGAGGAGTCTGTAGGGATTTTTAGGTATGCAATCATATCATCAGCAAACAGCAACAGTTTGACTTCCTCTTTACTGATTTGGATTCCCTTTGTTTCTTACTCTTATCTGATTGTTCTCACTAGGACCTCCGTTCCTATGTTGAATAGAAGTGCGAGAGTGGGCATCCTTGTCTTGTTCCAGTTCTCAGAGGGAATGCGTTCAACTTTTCCCCATTCAACATTATGTTGGCTGTGTCTTTGTCATAGATGGCTTATATTATATTGAGGTATGTCCGTTGTATGCCGATTTTGCTGAGAGCTTTAATCATAAAGGGATGCTGGATTTTTTTGAATGTTTGTGCATCTATTGAGATAATTATATGATTTTTGTTTTTAATTCTGTTTATGTGGTGCATCACATTTATTGACTTGCATATGTTAAACCATCCCTGCATCCCAAGTATGAAACCCACTTGATCATCGTGGATTATCTTTTTGATATATTGTTGGATTCAGTTGGCTAGTACTTTGTTAAGGATTTTTGCATCTTATGTTCATCAGGGATATTGGTCTGTAATTTTCTTTTCTGGGTATGTCCTTTCCTGGTTTTGATATTAGGGTGATACTGGCTTCATAGAATGATTTATAGAGGATCCCCTCTTTCTCCATCTTTTGGAATAGTGTCATTAGCATTTGTACCAATACTTCTTTGAATGTCTGGTAGAATTCAGCTGTAAATCTATGTGGTCCTGGCCTTTATTGTTGGTAATATTTTTAATACCATTTCAATTTTGCTGCTTGTGATTGGTCTGTTCAGGGTGTCTAATTCTTCCTGATTTAAGCTAGGAGGGTTGTATCTTTCCAGGAATTTATCCGTCTCCTCTAGGTTTTCTAGTTTATGCACGTAAAGGTGTTCATAGTAGCCTTGAATGATCTTTTGTATTTCTGTGGTGTCAGTTGTAGTATCTCCCATTTTGTTTCTAATTGAGCTTATTTAGATGTTCTCTCTTTTCTTGGTTAATCTTGCTAATGGTGTATCAATTTTATTTATCTTTCCAAAGAACCAACTTTTTGTTTCATTTGTCTTTTTTTTTTTTTTTTTTTTTTTTTGCTGTTGTTTCAATTTCATTTAGTTCTGCTCTGAATTTGGTTGTTCCCTTTCTTCTGCTGGGTTTGGGTTTGGTTTGCTTTGCTTTGCTTTCTCTAATTCCTCGAGATATGACCTTAGATTGTCTGTTTGTACTCTTTCAGACTTTTTGATGTAGGCATTTAGGGCTATGAACTTCCCTGTTAGCACTGCCTTTTCTATATCTCAGAGGTTTTGATAGGTTGTGTCACTATTGTCACTCAGTTTGAAGAATTCTTTGATTTCTATCTTGATTTCATTTTTGACCCAGTGATCATTCAGGAGCAGGCTATTTAATCTCCATGTATTTGCATGGTTTTAAAGGTTCTTTTTGGAGTTGATGTCCAATTTTATTCAACAGTGGTCTGACAGAGTGCTTGATATAATTTCAATTTTCTTAAATTTATTGAGGCTTGTTTTGTGGCCTATCATATGGTCTATCTTGGAGAAAGTTACATGCACTGATGAATAGAATGTGTATTCTGCAGTTGTTGGATAGAATGTTCTGTAAATATCTGTTAAGTCCATTTGTTCTAGGGTATAGTTTACATCCATTTTTTTGTTGTTGTTGGCTTTCTGTCTTAATGACCTATCTAGTGGTGTCAGTGGAGTACTAACATCCCCCACTATAAATGTGTTGCTATCTATCTCATTTCTTAGGTCTATTAGTAATTGTTTAATACATTTGGGAGCTGCAGTGTTAGGTGCATATATGCTTAGGATTGTGACATTTTCCTGTTGGACAAGGCCTTTTATTATTATATAATGTCCCTCTTTGTCGTTTTTTAACTGCTGTTGCTTTAAAGTTTGTTTTGTCTGATATAAGAATAGCTACTCCTGCTCACTTTTGTTGTCCATTTGCATGAAATATCTTTTTCCACCTCTTTAACTTGAGTTTATAAGAGTCCTTATGTGTTAGCTGAGTCTCTTGAAGGTAGCAGGTATTTGGTTGATGAATTCTTATCCATTCTGCAATTCTGTATCTTTTAAGTAGAACATTTAGGCAATTTATATTCAATCTCAGTATTGAGAAGTAAGGTACTATTCCATTCTTTGTGCTATTTGTTACCTGTATACTGTGTTTTGTTTTTAATTGTATTTTTGTTTTATAGGTCCTATGACATTTATGCTTTAAAGAGGTTCTGTTTTGATGTGTTTCCAGGATTTATTTCAAGATTTAGAGCTCCTTTTAGCAGTTCTTATAGTTCTGGCCTGGTAGTGGCAAATTCTCTCAGCATTTCTTTGTCTGAAAAAGGCTGTATCTTTGCTTCATTTGTGAAGCTTAATTTTGCTGGATACTAAATTCTTGGCTGATAATTGTTTTGTTTAAGGAGGCTGAAGATAAGGCCCCAATCCCTTCTAGCTTGTAGAGTTTCTGCTGAGAAATCTGCTGTTAATCTGATAGGTGTTCCTTTATAGGTTACCTAGTGCTTTTGCCTCATAGCTCTTAAGATTCTTTCCTTTGTCTTAACTTTAGATAACCTGATGACAGTGTGCCTAGGCAATGATCTTTTTGCAATGAATTTCTCAGGTGTTCTTTGAGCTTCTTGTATTTGGATGTCTAGGTCTCTAGCAAGGCTGGGGAAATTTTCCTCAATTATTCCACCAAATATTTTTCAAACTTTTAGATTTCTCTTCCTCAGGAATGCTGATTATTCTTAGGTTTGGTCATTAAATGTAAGCCCAGATTTCTTGAAGGCTTTGTTTATATAATTTTCTTTCTTTGTCTTTGTTGGATTTGGTTACTTTAAAAACCTTGGCTTTGAGCTCTGAAGTTCTTTCTTCTGTTTGTTTGATTCTGTTGGTGAAACTTTGCAGAGCATTTTGCACTTCTATAAGTGCGTCCTTTGATTCCTGAAGTTTTGATTGTTTTTTATTTATACTGGGTATTTCATTGTAGATTTCTCCCCTCACTTCTTGTATCATTTTTTGACTTTCTTAAATTGGGCCTTGCCTTTCTTTGGTGCCTCCTTGATTAACTTAATAACTGCCCTTTCAAAGTCTTTTTCAGGTAAATCAGGGATTTCTTCTTGGTTTGTATCCATTGCTGGTGAGCTAGTGTGATTTTTTTGAGGGTGTTAATGAACCTTGTTTTGTCGTATTACCAGAGTTGGTTTTCTGCTTCCTTCTCATTTGGGTAGGCTCTGTCTGAACGAGGGTCTAGTGCTCAATGCTGTTGTTTAGATTCTTTTGTCCCATAGAGTGTTCCCTTGATGTAGTACTCTCCCCCAGGGATGTGGCTTCCTGAGAGCTGAGCTGTAGTGATTGGTTCTCTCTCTTCTGGATCTAGCCACCTAGCAAGTCTACCAGGCTCTGGGCTCTACTGTGGGTTGTCTGCACAGAGTCCTGTGATGTGAACTGTCTGTGGGTGTCTCAGCCATGGATACCAGCACCTGCTCCAGGGAGGTGGCAGAGGGATGAAATGGGTTCTGTGAGGGTCCTTAGTTTTGGCTGTTTAATTTACCATTTTTGTGCTCATTGGCCTCCTGCCAGGAAGTGGTACTTTTAAAAGAGCATCAGCTGTGGTAGTATGGAGAGGATCAAGTGGTAGGTGGGGCCCTAGAACTCCCAAGAGTATATGCCCTTTGTCTTCACCTACCAGGGTGGGTAGAGGATGACCATCAGGTTGTGGCAGGGCTAGGTGTGTCTGAGGTCAGACTCTCCTTGGGCGGGTCTTGCTGCAGCTGCTGTGGGGGATGAAGTTGTGGTTCCCAGGACAATGGAGTTATATTCCCAGAAAGCTTATGACTGCCTCTGCTGTGTCATGCAGGTTGTCAGGAAAGTAGGGGAAAGCTGGCAGTCACAGGCTTTGCCCAGCTCCCACACAACTCAAAAGACCAATCTTCCTTCCACCCTGCCCCCCACAACAGCATTGAATCTGTTTCCAGAGAGTGTGTGAGCAGGGTTGAGAACTCGCCCCAGGCTACCCACCTCCCAGCTGCAAAAGCAAAAAGGACTTTCCTGCTTCCCTGACAGTGGAGTCTGCACACCAGATTCACGCCTTCCCCTGAGCTCTGGCCAGGAGTCTTCTCATTTAGTTGGAATTGTTACAAAGGTCAGCTGGAGGTTTCCTTCTCCCTGTGGCCTTTTCCCAGTACATCAGGAAGCCTGCCCCAAGGACCCCTGTAAGGCAAGGCAGAAATGGTTTCCTAGGGACCTAGAGAGCTCGCAGTTTGGGGATGAGAGTTTTTAAGGACAACTTGGTGGGTGGCAGGAAGCCAGTAAGCCAGGAGTGCTGATTTGTCAGGTCAGAGATGAAATCCTAGGGAGTCGAAGCTGTCTTGTGCTGGATCAGTTCCTGGATGGGTTGGGGTGCAAGATCAGATGAGCCAATTTATTGATCTGGCTGGTGCCAGCTGATCCATCAAGTGCAGGGTCTGCAAAATATCTCAAGCACTGATTTTAGGAGCAGTTTAGGGAGGGTCAGAATCTTGTAGCCTCCAGGTACATGACCCCTAAACCATAATTTCTAATCTTGTGGCTAATGTGTTAGTCCTACAAAGGCAGTCTAGTCCCCAGGCAAGAAGGGGATTTGCCATGGGAAAGACCTGTTATTATCTTTGTTCTAAACTATAAACTAAGTTCCTCCCAAAGTTAGTTCAGCCTATGCCCAGGGATAAACAAGGACAGCTTGGAGGTTAGAAGAAAGATGGAGTTGGTTGGGTCAGATCTCTTTCACTGCCTCAGCTACAATTTTGCAATGATGGTTTCAAAGGTACTCAATTAACATTAGTCAACTAACTAAAATTATAGAATGAAAGCTACCCTCATTGAAATCAGTTTAAATATGCATTCCTCAAAATTTGTCTATATAGCGGCTTTTTTTCATAATGCTTTCACTTAAAAACTGCTCTTGATATGTAATACTCATATAAAAAATCTTTTAATGGCTTTCTACTTACTACTCAGTGACTTTGTTTGGATTCTGAGGGCTTCAACAATCTAACTTCAACCTGTCTACCCAATCTTCATGCTCACTACCTTGCTTCTTCCTTTATAATTAAGATAGATTCCTTACTGCCTCAGCTACAATTTTGCAATGATGGTTTCAAAGGTACTCAATTAACATTAGTCAACTAACTAAAATTATAAAATGAAAGCTACCCTCATTGAAATCAGTTTAAATATGCATTCCTCAAAATTTGTCTATATAGCGGCTTTTTTTCATAATGCTTTCACTTAAAAACTGCTCTTGATATGTAATACTCATATAAAAAATCTTTTAATGGCTTTCTACTTACTACTCAGTGACTTTGTTTGGATTCTGAGGGCTTCAACAATCTAACTTCAACCTGTCTACCCAATCTTCATGCTCACTACCTTGCTTCTTCCTTTATAATTAAGATAGATTCCTTACTGACCCCAGGGCACACAGCATACCTATTCTCATTGCTTGACTCAAGTTCTCCCCACCAAGTGCTCTCTACCTTCCTCTAAGTTCATCTAAATCTCCCCGATTCTTTAAGGCTCAGTTCAAATTCCACCCTCTCCCTAGCAAGTTTTCCTCCATAGCTCTAGTCTTCATCTGTCTCCTTCTACTCTGAAATCATTAAACAAGTCATTCAACAAATATTTGGATATTAAGTGCCCAGCTTTCTGCTAGTATGGGATAAAAATATACTTTCCCTGCTTTTTAGTCAGACTGCCTAGATTTCATTTCTTTCTATCCAATGTACCAAGCTCTTTGACCTTGGATAGTTGCTTCACCTCCTTATACCTCTATTTCCTCATTTTCAAAATGGTATAATACCTACCTTACTAGGTGGCTGTTATTATTAAAGAAGATAATTACTTAAAGCTTTAAAGAGAATGCTTTATTCAGTGATATGATTTGGGTCTGTGTTCCCACCCACATCTTATCTTGATTTGTATTCCCATAATTCCCAAGTGTTGTGGGAGGGACCCAGTGGGAGATAATTTGAATCATGGGGGCAGTTTCTCCCATACCGTTCTCGTGGTAGTGAATCAGTTTCATGAGATCTGACGGTTTTATCATGGGTTTCCACTTTTGCATCTTCCTCATTTATTCTCTTGCTGCCACCATGTAAGAAGTGCCTTTCACCTCCCGCCATGATTCTGAGGTCTCCCCACCCATGTGAATATGTAAGCCCAATTAAACCTCTTTTTCTTCCCAGTCTCGGGTATGTCTTTATCAGCAGCATGAAAACAGACTAATACATTCAGTAAAATGTTTAGTGAATGCTTGTTATTGTTTTGTTATATAAGACAGAACTGTGAGCAGGCAATTGGATGTAAGAGTGTTATGACAGAGTTGAACAGAGTGCTGTGAAACTGCATAGGAGGGGCATCTAATCTAACCTTAGTGATCAGGACAGGCTTCCTGGAGGAAGGGATTTCTAAGCTGAGGCTTGAAACGTGAGTGAAACACATACGTATGTCACTCAACTGTCTGTGCCACTCCACTGCATGCTTAATTTTGTATGTAACATTCTTTCATAAATTTCTCAAGAAATGCTTTTTCTGGCATTGCATCCTTTTTAACCCATTCTTACCCATAATGTCATACAATTCTTCCCCGAAGACCTACCTCAAACCCTCAACCACCATTCTTCAGTAAGTTTAAATACAAGATGGGTGATTTTACCATGAAATTATGAATTAGAAATATGATTAAAATACAGAAATAAAATGTAACCTATCAAGTCTAATTTCACTTTGAAACACATTTCCATAATACCTAAAACCTAATCTCATCAAATGGCTGAAATTCATATTTTGGCTTCATAATTTCAGGGTGAAATCACCTATCTAGTACTTGAACATTCCCAAGAATGCTCGATGGGGTTCAGAGGGTGGGTTTTTGGGGAAGGGATAGTGTGTGTATGATTTTATGGATAAGAAATGGGCCCACAAAGATGCAATGCCATGAAAATTCTCTTCTTGAATCATTTATTCTTTTTCGTTCTTTTTTTTTTTTTTTTTTTTTTTGCGACAGAGTCTCACTCTGTCACCTGGGTTGCGTTGCCTTGGCACAATCACTGCTCAGCCTCAACCTGCAGCCTTGACCTCCTGGGCTTAAGTGATCCTCTGGCCTGAACTTCCCTAGTAGATGGGACCACAGGCATGCACTACCACACCTAGCCAATTTTTAAATTTTTGTAGAGATGAAATCTCACTACTGAACTCCTGGACTGAAGTGATCTGGAAATGTGAGTCAGTTAAACCTCTTTCCTTTATAAATTACCCAATCTCATGTATTTATAGTCGTGCGAAACGGACTAATACAGATATCAGGAGTGGGGCACTGCTGTAAAGATACTTGAAAATATGGAAGCAACTTTGAATCAGGACAACAAGACAAGGTTGGAACAGTTTGGAGGGCTCAGAAGAAGAGAAGACAGAAAGATGTGGGAAAGTTTGGAACTTCCTAGAGACTTGTGGAGTGGTTTTGACCAAAATGCTGATAGTGATATGGACAACGAAGTCCAGGCTGAGGTGATATCAGATAGAGATGAGGAACTGGTTGGAAACTGGAATAAAGGTCACTCTTGCTATGCTTTAGCAAAGAGACTGGTGGCATTTTTCTATACCCTAGAGATCGGTGGAACTTTGAACTTGTGAGAGATGATTTAGAGTATCTTACAGAAGAAATTTTTAACCACCAAAGCATTCAAGAAGTCACCTGGTTGATTCTGAAAGCAATCAGTTATATATGCTCACTAAGAGGTGATTTGAAATTAGAAAACCCCATTTTCTAGGGAGAAATTCAAGTCAACTGCAGAAATTTGCATAACTAATGAGGAGTCAAACGTTAATAGTCAAGACAATGGAGAAAATGTCTCCAGGGAATGTCAGAGACCTTCGTGGTAGCCCCTCCCATCACAGGCCCAGAAGTCTAGGAGGGAAAAATGGTTTTGTGGGCCAGCTGCTCCTCTCCTCCATGCCAGAGCAGCCCTGGAACTTGGTGCCCTGCATCCCAACCACTCCAGCTCCAGTCATGGCTAAAATGGGACAAGGCACAGCTCAGGTCATTGCTTCAGAGGGTGCAAGCCCCAAGCCTTGGTGGCTTCTCATGGTGTTGGGCCTGTGAGTACACAGAAGACAAAAGAGCTTTGAGAATCTCTGCCTAGATTTCAGAGGATGTATAGAAATGCCTGGATGTCCAGGCAGAAGTCTGCAGCAGGCTGCAGCAAGAGCACAACCCTCATGGAGAACCTCTGCTAATACAGTGTGGAAGGGAAATGTGGGGCTGGAGGCCCCATACAGAGTCCCCACTGGGGCACTGCCTAGCAGAGCTGTGAGAAGAGATACACCATCCTTCAGACCTCAGAAATACAGATCCACTGACAGCTTTCACTGTGAACCTGGAAAGGCTGCAGGCACTCAACGCCATCCTGTGAAGGATCTGCTCAAGGTTGTGGGAGCCCACTCCTTGCATCAGCCTGCCCTGGATGTGAGACATGACGTCAAAGGAGATCATTTTGGAGCTGTAAGATTTAATGACTGCCCCACTGGGTTTTGGACTTGCATAGGGCCCATAGCCCCTTTATTTTGGCCAATTTCTCCTATTTGGAATGGGAATATTTACCCAATGTCTATACCCTCATTTTAACTTGCAAGTAACTAACTTGCTTCTGATTTTACAGGCTCATAGGCAGAAGGGACTTATTTCAGATGCAACTTTGGACTTGGACTTTTGGGTTAATGCTGGAATGAGTTAAGAGGTTTGGGGGACTGTTGGGAAGTCATGATTGGTTTTGAAATGTGAAAAGGATATGAGATTTGGGTGGGGCCAGGGGCAGAATCATATGGGTTGGCTCTGTGTCCTCACTTAAATCCTATCTTGAATTGTAATCCCTACATGTCAAGGGAGGGACCTATAATCCCCTTGTGCCAAAGGAGGGAAGTGATTGGATCATGGGGGCAGTTTCCCCCATGCTGTTCTCGTGATAGTGAGTTCTCACAAGAACTGATGGTTTTAATAGTGTTTGGCAGTTCCCCCTTTGTTCACTCACTCCCTCCTGCTGCCTTGTGAAGAAGGTGCCTGCTTCCCCTTCACCTTCCACCATGATTGTAAATTTCCTGAGGCCTCCCCAGCCATGTGGAACTGAGTCAAATAAACCTTTTTTCTTTATAAATTACCCAGTCTTGAGTATTTCTTTATAGCAGTGTGAAAATGGATTAATACAGTGAACTAAAAGGCAAAACTTTTTTTGAATATATATCTCATTTTACTGTATATAATTTAAACAGTAAATATTGGAGTATCACCAAAATAGAAAATTCTGGAAATAACAGCTACCTGATAAAATGTATTGCTGCTTGGGAGTTTCTTTCTTTTGGCTGACATCAAGATTCACTGTATTTTCTCCAAGATCCACTAAAGGGAGATGTTTCTCTGAGTTTCACATAGAAAGCAGAATGCAGCAATTACATAAAAATCAATTTACACATTTTAAATAAGTGGCCTCAGTTCGATCTCACAGATCCACATTACAAAGGATGCTCACTGTAAATTATTTTTAAAAAGTAAATGCTATAATAATCCTACATTTGGAATCAGTTGCAGTGCACAAATGCCATTAGGGTGACTTTTGAACTCCTCTGATTTGTGGCAAAGATAAGAATAAATGATGGACTAATTAATTTGTGCACAGTTTTAAAGTCTCTGTATCCTGACAAGTTAACAAATATGATAAATGGTAATTTCAAGCAAACTTACGTGCATTTAGCACTTTAAACTCTGGTCAAATCTGAGGGACTGTCATTGATACTGTGGAATGTTTTCAGCTTCTTAGTCTTCCTTGGGACTGGGCTCCCAAGTCAAGCCCTCTCTGATTGTCCATCTTGCTGTAAATGCTGGCTCGTGGTTATGTCTCCTAACCTTGACTGTTTGCCATGCTGTGGCCTCATTTGCCGTTCTGATCAGAGACCAATTCCCTATTTCTAGAGTTACATGTATATGCACATGTAATTTTGTTAGTGGATTTGTGTTTGCTGTCATGAATTGTAGGAAAATAAAACTAAGATGTATCATCTGCTTCCTGCTTATACTTTCTGTTAGGTACTTCTTTATTTTCTTTAAACGTCACTCTTTGTGAACAGAAAGTTTACTTGCACAATGAACCCATATGTAAGGAAATATACATAAAGAAACAAATGAGGCAGAGAGGCCACATTAACTTATTCAAAGTTATGCATGTAGAAAGAGTGGGGCCACAATTGATACACAGAACACCATACCCTTTTCCAAAGAGTGTTTCTCAAAGACTACTTGCAACAGAATCTCCTCAGGCACTTGTTTAAAATGTACATTTGTAGTTTCCACCCCTGTCTCATGGAAATCTAGAGATGGGTCCCAGAAACACTGCCCTAGTGTATCCAGGAAGTTCATAGAAATGATAGACTTTTAAATGATCAGGAAACATTGCAATAAAGGATGTGAAATCCAAATCACTTTTCCACTTGAAGCATAGTTTTATGGAAAGTGTCAGGCACCTGACAATAAGGGTTTATAGTGACAAATGTCTTTTCAGGCTGATTATGGTGTTATGCTAAGTTGATACCAATAAATCTTTTCTACAAAGCTCAAGTCTTAGTCCAGGCTGGCAGTAAATCATTTTCCCTGGCACCACAGTTTCAAAAGGAAAGCCAGTGAGGACAATATTATGAATGTTGCTTTTTTGGCACTAGTTATCTAAAGATTAGTTGCACTGGAATAAATTTTTGTCTCATGACCTGTTTTTAAATTAAGAATAGAAAAATATAGTCATTCATCCATGTAGAAATAATAAAGACTGGAAATAGTGAAGTAAACCAGAGACTAAGACATCTGAAAGGAAGGCAGCTTTCTATGCATTAAATACACAGGCTTCTTTTTTTTAATGAATAAAGTTAAGGTATACCACATTAACATTCAATGAGGCACCAAAAAAATGTTAATTAGCAAACAGGACTTTATTAGCCTGCTAGTTTGCACTAATTTAGGTTAAGAATTTCTAGATGGGGCACAGTGGCTAAGGCCTGTAATTCTAGTACTTTGGGAGGTGGAGGGAGGCAAATTGCTTAAGCCCAGGAATTCAAGACCAGCCTGGGCAATATGGTAAAACCCCATCTCTACAAAAAATACAAAAATTAGTAAGCTTGATGGCGCATACCTATAGTCCCAGCTACTCGGGAGGCTGAGGGAGAATGACTTGAGCTTGGGAGGTAGAGGCTGCGGTAAGCCAAAACCATGCCACTGCACTCCAGCCTGGGCGATAGAGCCAGACCTTGTCACAATAAATAAATAATAAAATTAGTTCATCCTTGAACAACACGGAGGTTAGGGGCACTGACCCCCTACACAATAAAAAAAAATCCAAGTATAACTTTTGACTTCCCAAAAACTTAACTACTAACAGCCTACTGTTGACCGGAAGCCCATAACATAAACAGTTGATTAACACCTATTTTGTATGTTAATATATTATGTATTGTATTCATTCTCACAATAAAGCAGGCTAGAGAACAGAAAATGATGTTAAGACCATAAGAAAGAGAAAAATACATTTACTATTTATTAAATGGAAGTGGATCATTGTATAGGTCTTCATCCTCACTGGGTAGGCTGAAGAGGAGGACGAGGGGTTGGTCTTGCTGTCTTGGGGTGGCACAGGCTGAAGAGATCAAGGAGGTGGAAGGGGAGGCAGGAGAGGCAGGCACACTTGGGGCAACTTTTATTGAAAAAAAATCTGCATATATGTGAAGCTGTGCAGTTCAAACTCGTGATTCAAGGGTCCACTGTGTCATCATTTTTTTAACTTTTTAACAAATAGCCTTTCCAAATGGGTAACAGAATTGTACCCTATCCTGACAAGTTGGGGGTGCATGAGAGGGAGAGGAGGAGGCAGCCCTTCCTGGCTCACCTGGGAAGTCTCTACCTGGGCTTATCCCCTCAGCATGGAAAGGGCAGGCAACAGGCCACCCAGGGTAGAATACAATAGTTGACTTTGATTAAAGGCTTTGTCTATGAAAGAGGTGACAGCAAGGATGGAAACAATCAAATAACCTGCCTGTTCATGCTAATTCTGCCACCAGAGGCACCAAGAGAGGGCAGGAATTGAAAATGAAAATATAGTATAGTCTGTCAGCCCTCACAGCTCCACTGACTCACATGGGTGCCTAAAATAGTGGTACCTGTCCCGGCACTTGTGTGTTCTCTCTTTGGGGTAGTTTTCTATATTTCTTTTGATTGGATACTGCCTGTCATAGACTTTCCAGGGAAATATGAAAAAAAGACAACTGCTGTAACCTGTATACAACATATGAAGACTTTCTGTAGCAAAGATCCTATTGGAGAATCAGTTTATAACCCTCACTACTCACCCAGAGCAGTGCAATCAGGCTTTCCTTCCCCAAAAAGCACCAATCTGTCCTTTTCAATTTCAGTGCCACTATTGATGCTCCCTTTAATGTGATTTTTCTCTAAAGAAAATGCTAGAAGAGTGACATATTATGGGATGTTCCACAGGGCCCGATGGTGTAGGAAAAGATGGTGTCTGGTCTTGATGGTAGTAGTCAAAATCAAAACAGGAGTGTGACATCCCAAACAGGAAACTGCTTTTATCTAAGGACCAGCCACTAATGATTAATCCAGGTTTGCTCTTGGCACCACGAGATTGCTCTTCTGGTCTTGTTTTGTTCAGGACATCCCTGACAGACTTGGTGTTTTCTGTGGAAAGTCCTGAGATAGCATTTCTTCAGGGCAAGTGGTAATTAATTAACCTGTTTTGTTTCATTCAGATTGTTCTTCATTCCTAAGGACTAAGGTGCCCACCTTAATATTTTAATATTTAGACTGAGTATCTGTGTTTAAGCACATCTTTTGGCATGCCTGCACTTTCAGCTTTTTTAAAAAAATTTACTAATATATCTGATTTTCAAAAAAGATGTTATCTAGTATATATAATTGACATATTTTTCAGTTTACTCAGCAATATTTTAAGCATGTATTTTTGACTGTACATCCTGACGACAATTCAGTATGGCTGCCCTGATGTCAAATCAATTCTTACATTGAAACCAGTCATATTAAGTTATGTTAGATATTGTTTCGTGATTGACATTTAAATATTTGTTTCCATTTTGTATTAAACTAAACAAGAATATGCTCACAAAAAGTAAAAGATAAATACAAATTATAAATGTTTATGAATGTATGTATGAAAAATCAATGTTACTATTTTTCATAAAGAAGAAATGAGTACAGGAAATATATTTTAATGGCTTTTAGCATGAGCTTTACAGTCAAACTGATCCCCCCAGCTGTGCTGAGTACTGTGTGTCCCCTGACCCATTTAAACCCCCATTTTTTTAAAATCTGGGAAATAATAGTACCATCTCTGAGTGTATGGTAGGGATTAGAGAAAATAACATTTGTAAAGTTGTAAGCATAGTGCTTAACATATAGTGATAATACCTGGGAGTTATTAGACCCTATGTTGATACTTATATCTTTGGTAGTGGTTTTTCTTTCTTTTTTTTTTTTTTTTTTTTTGAGATAGTCTTGCTCTGTCACCCAGGCTGGAGTGCAGTGGCGCAATCTCAGCTCACTGAAACCTCCACCTCCCAGGTTCAAGCGATTTTCCTGCCTCAGCCTCCAAAGTAGCTGGGACTACAGGCATGTGCCACCACGCCTGGCTAATTTTTATATTTTTTTAGCAGAGATGGGGTTTCACCATGTTGACCAGGCTGGTCTCGAACTCCTGACCTCAAATGATCTGCCCTCTTTAGCCTCCCAAAGTGCTGAGATTACAGGCATGAGCCACCACACCCAGCCTATGTCTTTGTTTTTTAGTATTGGAACTCTTGAAAAGCCAGGTTATTAATTAAGTATAAAATCTCTTCCTTAGGCTGGTTAGAGTTGAAAAATATTATATTCTGGAAACCAATAGATCTAATTAAAATAAATTGGAGGAAAGTACTTAAACCATTTATGATAGTAGAATCAAACTTAAAATCCATTATGCCCCAAATCAAACCCCTCTTCTCCACATTCCTACCCCAAATCTGCTCTGCTCACCATCTTCCTCATTTCATTCAACAGTAAATTCATCATTCCAGGTGCTCAAACTCAGAACATCAGAGTTATCCTTGACTCCTCTTTCTCCTTGCACATGCCTCATCCAATCCATCTACAAATCCTGATAGTTCTTCCTTCAGGATATTGGACTACTTATTTCCACATCCTCCACTATTTTACCCTGGTCTAATCTTAAACATTTTTTTAATCAAACTTCACTTTGGTTTGCATTCCTTTAAATATAAATAAGTATGAAAATATTCATTACTGTTTTTTCCAGTTTGCATTTTATATTTTGGGCATGACCTTCCAAAACTTCTCTATAGGTATTTTTTAAATAATATAAATCTCAAAATAAAGAATGCAAATTATTTTACTGCTCTTCATACAGTAATGCAGTTAAAACATATCATAAAACCTTTACTCAAATAAATCATGATATAAAAATGCAGTAATTCCAAACCTTTAAATTGTCATTTAATTATCAGTGTTTAATTATCAGTACAAGTTGTATTGCATTAAACTAGCAAGTCTTGTGTCATTAACTGTGGGACGACTCTGTACTTTGTCAGCATCATTTCTATATCTTTTTTGTTTCACTGTTTGCTTTTATTCTATTGGGGAATTATTAGAGCCATGAAAATGAAGCGTCAAAGAGTAGAAAGAAGACATGTGCTACTTGGCCTTTTGCACTGATCCTCACTAACCCATGTTTTCATGAGCACCAGATTCACCAAGTTTTAAAAGAGGAACAGCAAGTGTTTGATGATGAAGGAAGTTTGGATTTAATTTTCACTTTGAGACACATGGATATTATTCCCTGGAAAAACGCTGGCATTTTGAAGATGTTCAAGTGCTCTTTCTCCAGAAGCTACCAATGACTTTGACTGTATGTGAGGCTCCGGTGGCTCTGAGCACTGTCAGAGCAGAGATGTTAGAAACCAGATGTTAGAAACCTCCTTCATTCATCCTGTAAGATCAGACAAAGGTGTTGCTGGACTTTCCTGCCACCCAGTCCTTGAAGCAGCAACTAGCACACAGAATTTGACCTTACAGAACAGTGATTCAAATTATATGGAGCAAAAAAAAAAAAAAAAAAAAAAAAAAACAGGCAGCAACAAGAAAGATAACTGGTCATGCACTTTCCATGCACCCAGGACTATTTCAACCATATTTCATGTATTATTTCATTTCACCCTGAAAATATAAACACACAGACAGTTGTGAGCCTTCTCCAGGTGAATAGCTGCAAGTAGAGTTATGAAGAACACCCTAAATCTTCAGAGTAGCTCAAAACCACCTTGCAGACAAATATAGAAAAAACTTAAGGTAGAAGCTTTATAATTACAGTCAATTATGTATAGAAAATCCTTCATTGATAAGTCATAGCAGCCCATTGAATAAACATTGGGTCCAAGATACTCCATGGGTGTAACCCAGAAGTGGCAATAATCTTGTCCTCACCATTGCTAAAATTGTTTCTTAACCTTATCCTTGTTTGTCACATCAGAAATTTGAGATGTACTAGATTTTTAAAAAGAATTCCTGCATTATTTAACATTTGTCCCTTTCCATTTTTTATGTATATATTTCATTTTCTTAGCCAAGAAAAAATTTTTCTGGGTAACTTTTTCTCTACTATTATGACTAACATTTTAATATTTTTCCCCCTAGAGTTGGAACAATGACCGCAGTATCACAAATATTTCTTACATTCATTCCAGGGAAGGAAAAAGTTTAAACTCAAGTAGCTGCTCTTTATCACTAGCTCAGGTGGTGGAAGGAAAATATCACCCCTTACTAAGTGTGTCTTCTTCACCTTTCCGTCTTCCTTTGCACGTTTTCTCAGTTCAGTCTTTGAAGTGGTATCTACTAACAGAGAGTTCAGATGACAGTCATTGCATGGTCCTTCTTCCTAAGACCCAAGTTAGCTAAACCACAAACTTGAAGTGAAGTAAGTAATCTGAAATGTAAACATGATATTCTGTGCTGATTTGCGGATTCTAGTAGCCTTTTATCACCTTCTTTTGGCTCTCACACCCTGTTGTCTTTCAAATGAAAGTGAAAGATGTTACCCCTCCAAGTGGTTTATGCACTTCAGAAAATACTACCTCATATCTATGAATGGCAAATGTGGCTCAGGCCTCAGCTAATTAGCATTAGTCTGATTTGTAATTGTTTCAGAGAACAGCATGACCTAATTTAATGCAATAAGAGTGAAGCCTGAGATTGTAAATCAAAGGTTGAGGGAGTGAGCCAAACGTATGTTAATGAGAAGCAAGTAGCCTTGAGATCTGTTGGCAACAATTTTGGAACAACCAGGGAGAATCTTCTGAGAATTGGGCTGAGCTTTGGGGGGGTTGCTTCTTACACAGCATAATCACAGTGCAAACCTAATTAATACACCAAAGATAGTAATAGATCAAGTTGCAGATATCTGAGGTCGAGTCTCCTGACCTACCCTCATGTTAGAATATTATCAGCAAAAAGTAAGATAAGATGTACCAAAGCAGGGTAATGACATCCTTAGTGCTAGAAGAAACAAATTCTCTTTCTGCTAGGTTGCTAAGCTTGGAAAAATTGAACCTGGGACCAGTGACCATCTTCCCAGCCATAGTAAAAAGCCTGTTTGCAGAATGAAGCTGAACAGAGACAGACCATGGATGAGAGACAGGTAGAGTCAGTGAGAGAGACAGAGAGAGAGAGAGAGAGAGAGAGAGAGCAAAAAGCAATAAGGCATCAGGTGCAGTGGCTTGTGTCTGTAATCCCAGTGACTGGGGAACCTGAGGCAGGAGGATCACTTGAGCCCAGGAGTTTGAGGCTGCAGTGAGCAATAATGATGCCACTGCACTCCAACCTGGGTGACAAGAGTAATACTCAGTGTGTAAAATAATTAAATTAAAATAATAATTTGCTTTAAAAAAGCAAAACTGAAAGAGCATGAATATAAGAGAAAGCAGGACGGAATGAGCAAGTAAAAAGTAAAAGAGAGAAAAAGAAATGGGCCAGGCACCATGGCTCACACCTGTAATCCTAACACTTTGGGAGGCTGAGGCTGGTGAACAACCTGAGGTCAGGTGTTCAAGACCAGCCTGGCCAACATGGCAAAACCCTGTCTCTACTAAATACAAAAATTAGCTGGGCTTGGTGGTAAGTGCCTATAATCCCAGCTACTCTGGAGGATGAGGCAGGAGAATCGCTTGAACCTGGGGGGCGGAGGTTGCACTGAGCCGAGATCATGCCACTTCACTCTAGCGTGGGCGAAAAAGCAAAACTCCATCTCGAAAAAGTAAAAATGAATTAGAAAAATTACTTTTACATAGATAAAAATTTAACTTTTGCAGATGCACATTTTAGGTAACACTGACTCTTTGGCAACCATTTTTCAAACATGAAATAATGACAGAAATTATATACTTATTTTTCAGCAATTAATCAGTACCAGATACTGTTAGATGCTCTCATTAAAAATCTGTAAGTTGACCTCAGGATTGTTAAGATGAAAATAATTAACATGTAAAAAATACAATGTACTGTGTAAGAGCTGTTATATAGAGAGAGATAATATGTGCTTTGGGAATACAAAAGAGAGAGAAATTAACTCTGCAAGGAAATGGGAATAAGGAAGCATATGGAAAAGAGTTTTCTTTAGATGTAGCAAGAAAACAAAGGAAAACAGAAGTTGCCTGGTAAATAAATTATGAATGAGGACAAGTGAAAGGTTTACATTGGTATCAGAGGCTTTAAATGTATATAAATTGGATTAATGTACTAGCCCTGATTACCAACATCCTGTGTGCTTAAACAGGAAAATTAAAACCTGCATTCAAATGTCTGCTACTAATATAACTCATGATTTTCTTCAGTCTTTTCATTTTAAATATTTAAATTATGCAAAACATAATTTTGTATTGTGGAATGGTCAGACTACGGATTTTCTTAAAGTCAAAAAGATCTGGTTTAAATCTTGCTTCTACCATTTTACTAGCTTTATGGTCTTGAAAAAATATTGTTTGAGTTGTCTCAGTTTCCTTGTTTTTTTTTTTTTATTTTATTTTCATAGAGATGGGGTCTCACTGTATTGTCCAGGCTGGTCTCCAACTCGTGAGCTTAAGCAATCCTCTCACTTCAGCCTCCCAAAGTGCTGGGATTAAAGGCATGAGCCACCATGCCTAGCCTGTTTTCTCATTTGTAAGATAAAAGAAATATGCTTACTTCCTACAGTTATGATGTGTACATTGACTAGCACAGTGTCCATGGCCTGGTTAAACAACCAATAAATGGTAGTTGTTAATATGAAGGTAGAGAAGAAGAGGTTTTTATTTGTTTATCGGTTTATTTCTGTAGCAAGAGCAATGGGATTCTGAATGAATAGAAGGCGCCAAAGACACACTTTGCCTTTTCTATGCTTTTGCTTAGGACAAGATGCAGATTTCAACAACACTGTGGCATGCAATGGTGGAGATGAGGTGCAAATGTATCCCCATGTATCCAGTGTTTCTGGAGAAATAAAGATCACATGTAGCATATTAATGTTACATCAACATTTGATCTCTTCAGATGATTCTTTCTGGATTTTTGTTTTTACCGACTATAACTTCTCTTCTTATGACTGGTCCTTAGAGAGCTAGGCAAGGGAACTGCACAGACACTTCGGGCAAATGAGAAGTTTATCTTAAAGGTGAATATTTACAAATTCTGTATCCTGGACTACTTAGCAAAGCCGTATTTACCAGATCCTGTTTTGAGAGCAGTTTATGACTGACACTTAAAAGGATTTTTAAAAATCCTTTAAAAATACACATACAATGAGTACAAACTGAGCCAGAGCGCTATTTTTATGTGTTTTATCAGCATGTTAACATTCCTTAGCTGTTCGTTTCAAGGGGACAATAGGGCCTTAACCATGTTGATATGTGCTGGACTCTTCCACAGGGCAGTACACTGTGCTGCCTACATTGTGGACAAAATAGGGACTTTCTTAAAGTTTCTTCACTTTGCTTAGACCAAACATAAGACCGCACCCTTAAAATAGGTTAGAGTAAAATTGCATTTCAATTTCTATTTTTTCCAAAATTTAGTTTATGTAGTTAATTGGTGAAAAGTACTATATTTTCTGATATGATATATTAGTTATAAACCTGAAGGACATTTTTCTGCTGCTAATGTAATTACATTACATTAACAGCATTCAACTCTATTTTCAACACTGAAGATCTCACCCACAAAGCATGCTGAAGAAAAGTGCCAGGCCATGAGGCAGTTTAATGAAACTACTTCTGTTTTTCACCCCGACTCTATGAAAGTGTAAATGCCCATGCTCTCTGGGGCATTCCAACTCTGAAAGGCAGTTTTTCTTTTTCTTTTTCAGTTTTCAGTGTATAGTAGTATACTACCATGAGACTATTTATGAAACTTCTGACTTAGCAGTTTTAAAACCAACATTTATCTTTCAAATATGAAATACTCAAATATTGCTTTGTGTACTTAACAGGGTTGGGCTCTGCAATGCAACCATACCAAAATATTTTTGGTTCTTTCATGATTCCTGTTGACCTCAGGCTTCACTCATGCTGAGCTGCTGGGAACCCTCTTCCTGCCCATAGCTTCTCAACTCCTATTCACTATCCAAGGTTCAGTTCAGTTACTTCTTCCTCCAGGAAGCCCTCTCTGATGCCTCAATTCTGAATTAGATGGCATAGATTCCTGTACATGCCTCACATTGCATTGTAGTTGCCTCTCTACTTAGCTGAATTCTCCACTGGACTGAGTTTTCTGAGATCAGAGACACTGTTACATTTACAGAGTGTATTTAGAGCTGGAAGGGACACAGTTGCTTTTCAATAAGTATTTGTTATGGTGTATTTTATTTTTGTTAGTAGGTATTCATCTTTTTGCCCAAAGTTCAGTATATGTTTCCCTCACCCATTAACTTCGGGTGTGGCCCTATGGTTTGGTTTAATCAATAGAAAGTGAGCAGATCTGACCTGCAGCATGCCTGGGCAGAAGATTGAGATGCACTTGCATGGTCTGACATTCCTCCTGTTCTTCCTGCTTCCCACAGTCAGAAAAACATGTTTCTGTTAGTGGTTACTCCTCAGACTCAGTTCAGACAGTGAAGACACATAATGCAAGCTGAGCCAAAAAGAGCCCAACAGAGTCCAGTAACATGAACAGGAAACTATTTGGTGCTGTAAGTTGCTGACATTTGGAGTTGGTTTGTTGCCACAACATAAATTGACTAATAAATAAATTAGTACATAGAAATAAGGTACTACTGTAACAACGACAACTCAAAAAAATCAACAAAACTAAAATCTATGATATTTGCACCATGGCCGTTATAGAAGCCCAGATGTTTCATGAGGCCAGAAAAATGACAACCTATACCTGTACTACGCAATGGTGAAAATTTTAGTAAAACTGTCACCTGAGATAACTTGAAAGGCAAAGAAATTTCAAGACAGAATGTTGGTAGTCCAAAATTGCTTTTTACGCTCTATAAGAAAGAGGAACTCAGAAAAAGAATTGGCCTGTTTGCAAGTGAGAATGGAAGGGAAAAGGAGAATCTAAAATCCAGAGACAGAATTGAAAGATACAAGTGTTTCTCATCTCTAGTCAGAGAACTATTTTCAAATTATGACAAAATTTCAGTGTAAAGACAAGACAAAGCATGGCTAGTTGTTTTCTAATTATGTGTACATTGTCTTACACGAAAAAATTTTAATGATTTTTACTGAATTTGAAGCACATCAGAAATTTAGCAACTTAAACAAATTCTGAATATGAAAGTACCAGAGTAATATGTGAACAATTTTAAGGATAATTTCAAATAGCATTTAAAGGAAATATTGGGAGAAGTGGAAACTTTTGTTATCCCTTAGCTTTTAGATGCCCATTATAAGGATCAGAAAATGAGAGCATAGAATTCAAAGAGGTGATGGAAAAAATAAATACATGAAATTTTTAAAAGAAAATGAGCAATTATGCAAAGTTCATTGTAAAGTGCCTATGAAAACATTTTTAGCATCCCTCACAATATAAAATTAACCTTTTCATCTTATTAAGGAAAGTATACCCAATTAATAATAATAACATCAATAATAATAAAGACCCAATCTTGGGGACAAGCAACAAATAAAGACTGTGATCACCACACCATTTGTTAAGGCCTCTGATTCTTTTAAAGTGGTCCCCTGTAAATCATTTCACTTGCACAATATGGCTCAGGGTAAAGAGAATATAGATTTGGCCCAATGGAAGCCAATAGAGTCGAAATTCCTATAATTTAACCTAGAGGAATGTCTTCTAATCATGGATCTGGCTATTGGCAGGAGGTGTTAACAAGAAGCAAAGATATTAAAGAAACCAACAATGTTTTTCAAAGATTTGCAGTACCCAAAGTGCTACCAGTTTGAGTGAAACAGCTTATGATTGAGCAGTAAAACTGCCCTCAAGCCCTCGACTTTCTATGAGCAGCCTGAATAGCTACTCATCTTCTAAGAAGTACATTTTCTCCTGAAGAGGATATTGGAAAGGAAGGCTCTCCCAGAAGGTGATGCCAAGAGCCACAAAAAATCATGGACTCAGAAGCTACCTCCAGAAAACAAAACTAAGGATTAATGAAGCAGTTTCCTACTCCCAGTTTAGTGGACCTACTAAAAATTGCTCAATGGAACTCCAGAATTGCTGTGGACCCAGTGATTGCTGGGTTCTCCCATCCTTCCTGTGTCTAAACGAGACTTTATTACGGATTTTCTCATTTTATGTTGCATATATGTAGTTCAAATAGTAAGTCTTTTAGTTTATATGACTTTGGAATAGGAATTTTCACCATTGCATAGCTACATTTGGGCATGAGGTATTATCAAGATCCTGGATTTCAAGTTAGATCCTCTGATTGGATGTGACTTTGGATCTTTGGGATAAAGTGATTACATTTTGCCTACAGGAAGGAAGTGAACATTTGTTAAGAAGAAGAAGGCTGTGGTCGATTTCACTACTTCACAAATACTCGTTCCCTCTGTACCTTTGCCATCCTTCATTGTGAGCAAAATCTGTTTTCCTGCCCCACTGACTTTGGTCTAGGTCATATTACTTTCTTTGGCCACTAGAATATCTGAGTAGAAATTTTAAATGTGCTTGCATATTTCACTCAGCATAGTACTAACTCTCTTGATTTTGCCCTGCAGAATGAGAACAGCTTGTCCAAGACAGTGGCTTACTCCTTCAGCCTGGGCTATGGAGTAAAAAGATAGTTGTCATGAAGCCAAGGTCTCACTCAACCAAGCTCAGCTAGACTGGGCAGAGCTACCACTCTCTCAAACTTTAGCAAGTAATATGTTTGTTGTTATAAGTCACAGAGATATTAGGGTTGTTTATTACTACAGAAAAAGCTGGCTAACCCAAGTTCTAAATGAATTTGTTATGGAAAATAAAAAAGGAAGAATTATAATGTTTATAAAAATGCCTGGTTTATGTAAGAAACCAATTAAGGGTCTGAATGTACATAACTAAATAAATTCTTAATCAGAATTACATGTAGGTAGAATTTATGGAGCTACTAGTTCAGCTGCTTGGTTATTTGGCTACTTAGGCAGCAGTTTCAACCTAAAACCAAAAGGAGTGACCCTAGACTTAGTGGGATACGGAAGATTTTGATAGGCTGTTCAGGTACTTTCCTTTCTCTAAGGAAAATAAAACAAAAAATCAAAAGCCAAACTAATTAGGAAGTATCTATGGACTCCAAATCTAAAAGAAATACGAGAATATATTAGAAGATGGATAATTGATTCCAAAGATGTTGATACTTAAGGAAGAGCCTCGCAGATTTAAAAAAGGAATTGCCAAAGTTGAATGGTTGAGATTGACTGCTTAATGTATACAACTTAAGTCTTAAGAAATTGCATTTGGCGTGGAACTCAATTATATATTGTTTGTTCTTTGACTTTTCTTCATCCTGTAGTAAAGATTACTTTTTATGTGGAAAAATGACAAAGGAATTATACTTATAAATATATTTTGAATGGTATCCATGCATCACTGAGAGAAGAACTGAATTGATGGATGTTGTAGCAAAACCCCAGGGGATTATGAGTTCCAGAGTTAATTAGAAACTCCACATGGCAGAAGGAAGTATCTAAATAGTCTTACATAGGAAGGTCTGTCATCTGATGACAGGGCTGACTAACCTCATCATTCATCTTTCTAAATGTTTTTGCAATTGTGAGTGCTAGCATCATCAGTTATTTTAAAATTCTAGAAAGACATAGTTATAAGTACTGGTCCCATCTCATGAATTGCTAGTTTTGGGAACTTGTAAATAATTCATCATATTCATAAAAATAATAGAAATGAAAAGAGATTAACATATATATGTCCACAACTGTCCTTGTTAAAGAATTAATGTATTGAAATGTCCGTGAATCCACTTACTGAATAAGTATGTATTGAGTACTAACTGTATGCCAATCTGTTTACTACTGAAGAGTATTTTAAAAAGGACCATCTACTCCAGGAGCTCGTAATGTAACAAGTCTGTCAAGATTCATGCTTGTGAAATAATTAACTAATACACTTATGGTAGTAAATTATTCTTGTGTTAAAAAGAATGGTTCTGGAAATAAAATCTTTGGACACTTGGAGACAGATAAATAGAAGGAGAGCTAGATAGAAATCTTTACAATCTCATAGGGGAGTTTGACTTAAGAGGAATTTGATCTTACAGATGAGTGAGATCTAAGAGCCAGAACAAAGGTATAGACATATGTAAGCAGTACAAGAGAGTAACAACATTAGTGCCTTAAGGAGACTAAATTGCTGAGTGGCTTAGTGCTAAAGGATATATAAGTTATGTGACATATTTATACCTGAAAACTTCTGCATGCTTCAGAGACGGTGGTGTTACAGAGACTATGGCTAGCACAAGGAGAATGAGGACAAGCCTGTCAGTTGGGGTCACAGGGCCTCTAGCATCTTTGGTGTCTTTTACTAACTCAGTGGATATCACAGTCAGCAAAAAAGAAGCATTGCTGGGACACTAAGGACTTGCCTTGATTTGAGGAGTTTGAGTAAGTTCTGGTTGACAAGTACCAGATTATGAGATCCCACTGTATGAATGAAAATAATAAAATAAGTTTCATGAACATACATTGTCCATGTCTTCACTGACACAGAATACATTCTTTATTTGCTTGAATGGGTAATACGTTTGTAGGTACTAGTAGCCTTTGGTTCTCGAGAGAGCACAGCCAAGAGATTCTCTAGGCCAACAGCTTTCCACATTTTTTGCTGTGATCCACAGTAAGAAATACACTTTAAGTCACAATCCAATAACACATTCATAACTATGTCTATATTAATATATACTAAGCATTTAAAATTATTATAAAACCATACTCACTTTATATTAATATTTATCTGACTAGGAATTAGGCTGTGTTTACTGTTTATTGTAGTTGTGGAGTCAGAGGCTGACATTTCCTTTAGTGTCTTTGCTTTTGCCTCCGCTGTTGTCTGAGTTTTCATAGAGACTCCTTCAGTAGGGCCTGAGACTTACAGCTCTTTGAGCTGTAATCCCCAAGGAGGGAAAGCATTTGAGTCCTATGATTAAGTCTGTCTTATAGTGAGCTTGAGTTGGGTGTTCCCTTCCTCCATGCAGGTTATGGTTTAGAAAAACCTCAGCCAGTTAGGATCTGGTAAACAGTTTCCCTTGAGGGTAGGTTTTCTTAAGAGGAACAGATAACTCTGGATGTATTTTTAAAACAATTACTCTTCCTTCTTCCTGCATGAGGGGATTTTTCTTCCATCTTTACAATGAGAACATGGTAGGGCTCCTGGAGGTAAAACTCACAAGTGTGTGGAAGTCCACTTAACATTGGATGCTTGAAATTTTTAACTCAAACTAGTCTACACTGAACAGCCAGCAATTCATCAATTACAGTTTAAAATATACCTACCAATAATGGCTCCAGCTTCCAGCTTCTCCTGTTGAGTTTCTGCTCCTGGTAAACTGTGATTCTCTATATCCACCTGTCTGTCCCTTTAGTTTTGGGGGGAAGCAATTTATCTTTTCACATCAATTCTCTGATGAATCTAAGAAGAATTGATTTTCAGTTTGTTCAGTTCCTTTTTCTTATTGTTATATGGGAATGAAAACTTTCAAGCTCTTTTAATACTTACTTTGTTATGTGCAATGCATGCTATTATTTTCTATTCTATATTATTGTATTGTATTTTATTTTAAAAGTTTCTGCTTATGCCCCATGAAACTATTATGGTTAAATAAGTGCTAAAAGGAAACACAATTGAATTTTTCTATAGCCTGAAAGTGGAGAAAACTATGACTCTAGAAGCAATTAAAATAATAAATTTGATTAGATAATAATTTTAAATGTGACAATTAAAACATGTAAAAATAAAGGCAAATGACTAACTGGGATAAAAATTTGCAACATACATCACAGATAAAGGGTTGCTATCTCAAATATATATATAAACTTTTAAAACTAAAAAAATGACAAAAATGAGCTAGAAATAAGAACAGAGCTTATAGGGAAAATAAATATATATGGCTCTTAAATGTAAGAAAATATTTTACCCCAAGTCATACCAATAGAAGTGCAATTTAAAACTTCACTGAGTTATTATTTATTTCTTATCAGATTGGAGAAAATCCAAAAGTCTGATAACATACTCTGTTGACAAAGCTGTGATGAAACAGGAACCCTAATATGCTGTTTATGGAAATACAAAATGTTACCACTCCTATAGAGTACAAATACATAGCAAAATTATGCATAATTAGCAATCCCATTTCAAGGAATCTACCACAAAGTTATACTGGCAAAAATTCACAAAGTTAGGTTCCCAAGGAATTCACTGAAGTACTATTTGTAATAGCAAAGACTAGAAATAACCCAAATGTTTATCAACAGGGATGGGTTAAATGAAACCATCCTACATCAACACAATGGAGTACTCTGCAGCTATAAAAAGGAATGAGTAATATCTCTAGATATTATGATCTCTAGGATGTAATCAAGTTTTAAAAGGAGTGTTTATGATATGCTGACATTTATGAAAGTGAGGAAGAAACAACAAATTCCGGTGAGAACGTAGAGCAACAAGAATTCTCATTCATTGCTGCTGAGAATATGAAATGGTATAGCCACTTTGGAAAACAGTTTAGCAGTTTCTTACAAAACTGAACAAAATCTTACCATACTCTTCAGCAATCACTCCTTAGAGTTTATCCAAATGAATTGGAAAGTCCTGTCCATACAAAAACTTTCACACAAATGTTTATAACAGCTTTTTTAATAATTGCTGAAACTTGGAAGCAATCAAGATGTCCTTCAGTGGTGAATGGTTAAATAAACATTGGTACATTCAGACAACAGAATAATATTGAGCATTAAAAAGCAATGCACTATCAAGCCATGAAAAGACATGGAAGAAACTTAAGTGCAATTTACGAAGTGAAAGAAGCCAATCTGAAAAGGCTACATACTGTATGATTTCAACTATATAAAACTCTGGAAAAAGCAACACTGTAAAGAAAATAAACGGGTCAATGGTTACCAGGAGTTGGCAGATGCAGAGGGATAAATAGGTAGAGCACAGATAATTTTTAGGGCATTGAAACTAGTCTGTATGACATTCCTGTCCTGAGTAAAATGATGAGTGCAGGTCATTCTATGTCAAAAACCCATAGAATGTACCAAGAGCACACCATAATGTAAACTATGGACTTTGGGTGAAAATGGGTCAAAGTAGTTTTATTGATTAAAACAAATGTACCATTCTGGTGCAGGATTTTGATAGTGAGGGAGGCTGTGCGAATGTGGGACAGGGAGGATATGGGAAATCACTGTGCCTACTGCTCATTTTTACTATAAACCTAAAAATTCTCTAAAAAAGAACAGTCTTTCTAAAAAAAAAAGTCTATTTTTTAAAAAACAGAAAATGAAAGAAGGGAATCATAAACCATACAAATGGTTACCAACAACAGCAAAAGAGAATAGAGTGGAGAGGATGGAAATAGAATATGAATTTCTTTGAAAATTCCTTACTATATACAGTTGATTTTGGAAGTATGTAAATATTTTATGTAATTATAAGACAAAAATAAAGTTGAGAGGGAAAATCAAGTTTTAAAAATAAAAAATAAAGTTGAAGAAACAAGTGGGGTAGGTGCTGTGGTTCACACCTATAATCCCAGCACTTCGGGAGGACAGGGTGGGAGGATCACTTGAGCCCAGGAGTTCCAGACCAGCCTGAGTAACATGATAAGACCCCATCTCTACAAAAAATTAGAGAAATTGGCTAGGCATGGTGATGCCTGCCTGTAGTCCCAGCTACTTGGGAGGCTGAGGCAGGAGGATCCCTTGAGCCCAGGAAGTCAAGGTTGCAGTGAACCATGGTTGTGCCACTGCATCCCAGCCTGGGTGACACAGTGAGTTCCTGTTTCAAAAAAAAAAAAAAAAGTCAAGAAACAAATGAGTGTAACATACCTAGTTTACTAACATAAACATACACGGAGGAACTATGTCAAGTGATTTAAAATACAGTAATTTGACTTTATATCTTTCAAATTACATGACCTAAGAACAAGGACAAAGGATCTGCAACGAAAGGTCTGACATATTTTATTAATCATATTATGTGTAGCTAAATTTATATTATTATTTTGTAGTGTACAAAAGCAAATGAGTAATTATGTTGGCATAAGAGATTTTTTGCATAGAAAAAGATACACATTAAGTTATAAGAGGTTAAGGAAAATCTCTCTAGCCCAAAATTTGAATTAAAAACATCAGTATGAACTCATCTATTTTTTAAAAATGTATTTAACTTTTTTCTAGTTTTCTAATTGTGTCTACTACAAAATTTCAGAAACAACAAACCTAGTGTCAATAAGCATCCTTAAAACACAGAACATGGTGTCTTAGCACCATTTTCCAAAAAAAAGAAACTAGCACTCTTTGGATAGATGGGTAATTCCAGATCTGAAACAGGAAATGTATTGATGAGCCTGCAACATCTTGTCAAGCAGAAAGCAATGAAGTTATCAAAGACTACTAGGGACTCTCTAGAGAGAGAGAGAGAAGAAGAAGAAATGTTCAATAAAAAGAACTTAAAAAGAAACCTGTATTTTAAAAAGAGAATAAAAAGACATATCAACTAGTTGTAATATGTAGACTTCATTTGAATCCTTATTCTTTCTTTCTTTCTTTCCTTTCTTTCTTTCCTTCCTTCTTTCTTTCCTTCTTTCTTTCCTTCTTTCTTTCCTTCTTTCTTTCCTTCTTTCTTTCCTTCTTTCTTTCCTTCCTTCTTTCCTTCTTTCCCTCTTTCCTTCCTCCTTTCCTCCTTTCCTCCTTTCTTTCTTTCTTTCTTTCTTTCTTTCTTTCTTTCTTTCTTTCTTTCTTTCTTTCTTTCTTTCTTTCTTTCTTTTCTTTCTTTTCTTTTCTTTTCTTTTCTTTTCTCTTTCTTGAGAAAGGGTCTTGTTCCATCGCCCAAGCTGGAGTGCAGTAGTATAATCACAGCTTACTGTAGCTCTAATCACCGAATGGGTTCACCTTGCCCACTACCCAGACAGAGCCAATTTCTCAAGACAGGGGAATTGCAACAGAGAAAGAGTAATTCATGTATTGCTGGCTGTGTGGGAGATCAGTTTTATTATTACTCAAATCAGTCTCCCCGAGCATTTGGGGAGCAGAGTTTTTAAGGACAACTTGGTGGGTGGGGGAGAAGCCAGTGAGCTTGGAGTGCTGATTGGTCAGAGATGAAATCATAGTGAGTCAAAACTGTCTTCTTGTGCTGAGTCAGTTCCTGGGTGGGGGGGCCACAAGGTCAGATGAGCAAGTTGATTGATCGGGGTGGTGCCAGCTGATCCATCAAGTACAGGATCTGCAAAAGATCTCAAGCACTGATCTTAGGAGCATTTTAAGGAGGGTCAGGATCTTGTAGCTTCCAGCTGCATAACTCCCAAACCATAATTTCTAATCTTGTGGCTAATGTTAGTCCTACAAAGGCAATCTAATCCCCAAGCAAGTAGGAGGTCTGCTTTGTGAAAGGAATGTCTTTGTTTTACACTATAAACTAAATTTTTCCCAAAGTTAGTTCGGCCTACACCCAGGAATGAACAAGGACAGCCTGGAGGTTAGAAGCAAGATGGAGTCAATTAAGTTAGATCTCTTTCACTGTCTCAGTCATAATTTTGCAAAGGTGGTTTTGTAGCCTTTAATTTCTGGGCTCACGCAATCCTCCTGCCTCACCTTGGCCTTTCAAAGTGCTGGGATTATAGGCATGAACCATCATGCCCAGCCTGGACCTAATTTAAAAAAACAATTTTTAAAAATTACATTTATGAGACAATTGAAAATATTTGTAAGAATATTTCTGATGTTTAAAAATTATTTGCTGAGATAATGATATTGAGATATTTGAAGAAAAATATGCATAGATACATACATTCATATATAAACACACACACACACTGAAATATTTGCAGATAAAATTATATGAGACTCAGAATTAACTTCTAAATATTTTAGGGGAGGGGTAGAAAAGAATGTGGGTATTTAAATGAAACAAAATTGGCTATGAGTTGCTAACTGCTAGATTGTTGAAACTGTGTAATATATACTGTCTCATTTGTACCCAAGGGATTTTAATTTATGGAGGTGACTAAGTGCTGGCACAAAAAGGCTAAAGCCATGGAAAGATTTTTATTACTTAATTTTCTGAAAGGAGGGGGCATGTTATGCCACACAGGGCCATAGGGGAAGCACCAGTGTGGTCAGGAGGCAGAAGACAGGAGCAAGAGAAAAATCTAGCCCAGAGCCTTTATTTGGGGTTTCCATGGAAAAGGCAAAGTATAGCAGAGTAAACAGCTTAAGACTGGCCACTTTGAATAATTCTGGTGGGCTCCGAGCTATAGAGATGGTCTCTAGTTGACTGGTACCTGGCCTTGGGATGATTTTGAGCAGGGGAAATATTGGCTTAATGCATGAGAAATAAAGAGATGGTTGGTTTACATATAAGAGTCATGCTCCCAAGTAAGTTGTTTATGACCTTTAAGTATTAACAGGTCTCGGCTGGGAGTGGTGGCTCATGCCTGTAATCCCAGCCCTTTGGGAGGCCAAGGCAGGCGGATCACCTGAGGTCGGGAGTTTGTGACCAGCCTGACCAACGTGGAGAAACCCCATCTCTACTAAAAATACAAAATTAGCAGAGTGTGGTGGCGCATGCCTGTAATCCCAGCTACTTAGGAGGCTGAGTCAGGGGAATTGCTTGAACTCAGGTGGCGGAGGTTGCAGTGAGCCGAGATCATGCCATTGCACTCCAGCCTGGGCAACAAGAGTGAAACTCCATCTCAAAAAAAAGAAAAAAATAAAGAATTAACAGGTCTTGGGAAGGGCAGTCTCTCCCCAGGTATGTAAGGCCCCAAATGCCAGAGCATTGAGAACACAGGAAAGAAAATATAGATAAGAAAGTTGGTCTGTGCTGGGCGCAGTGGCTCATGCCTGTAATCCCAGCAGTTTGGGAGGCTGAAGCAGGTGGATCACTTGAGGTCAGGAGTTTGAGATCAGCCTGACCAATATGATGAAACCCTGTCTCTAATAAGTACAAAAATTAGCTGGGTGTGGTGGTACATGCCTGTAGTCTCAGCTATTTGGGAGGCTGAGGCAGGAAAATCGCTTGAACCTGGGAGGTGGAGGTTGCAATGAGCCAAGATCACACCAGTGCACTCCAGCCTGGGCAACAGAGCAAGACTCCATCTCAAATAAAAAATTTTAAAAAAAAAGTTTGTCCTGTGATAAATGTATGCTAAATAGATAAAGAACCTAAGAAAACACAGACCACATACATGATGTACATTATACTGTTTTCTCTAGTATTATATATTTTGAGATTTTTCAAAATAAAAAGTTTTTAGTAAACTAGGAAGAGCATTAGATAGCATGAGTGGACTGTGTTTCCAAAGAGCGTTACAATAGCACCCATTATATTGGGAAAAACTCTCAAGCCGCATCTTTCCTCCACTCTCACACCAACCACAACAATCAATACAGAAGACTGCCATGATCAAATATGTGTATGGGTTTCTCCTCCCAACACCAAGCAGCAGACACTAGCTAGATGTCCTCCAATTCAATTCTGACACTGTTTACCTGGAGAGAGTGTCAGGTTCCACAGGCCAGGGTCTCAGTTCACAAGACTGCACCTGCTCCCTTCAGACACCAGTCTCAAATCTGAGCTTCTGGAACTTCTGACCTGTTGCGGGAAGCCAGGGACCCCAAACGGAGGAACTTTTGAAGCCGTGACAGAAGAATATAAATTGTGAAGATTTCATTGACATTTATCACTTCCCCAATCAATACTCTTATAATTTCCTATGCCTGTCTTTAATCTCTTAATCCCGTCATCTTCATAAACTGAGGATGTGTGTCGCCTCAGGACCCTATGATGATTGCATTAACTGCACAAATTGTTAGTAAAGCATGTGTGTTTGAACAATATGAAATCTGGGCACCTTGAAAAAAGAACAGGATAACAGTGATGTTCAGGGAACAAGGGAGATAACAAGGGAGCCAGGCAGGACAGAGCCATATTTCTCTTATTGCCAAAAACGGGTTAGAGAAATATCGCTGAATTCTTTCCCCAGTAAGGAATATTAATAAGTAACAGCCCTGGGAAAAGAATGAATTCCCGGGGAGGCCTCTAAAATGGCCGCTCTGGGAGTGCCTACCTTATACAGTTGTGGACAGGGATGAAACACGCCCTAGTCTCCTGCAGCACCCCCAGGCTTATTAGGATTAGGAAATTCCTGCCTAGTAAATTTTAGTCAGACCAGTTGTCTGCTCTCAAACCCTTCTTCCTGATGTTTATCAGTAACAATGCCTGCACAGCGGGACTGGGAACCTCATTAGTAATACTAGTTTCACCCTGGCCTTGTGACCTTGCCCTGCCCATTTGCATTGTGATATTTTGTTACCCTTGAAGTGTGTGATCTCTTGACCCAAACCCTATTCATACACCTCCTCCCTTTTGAAAATTGCTAATAAAAACTTGCTGGTTTTACGGCTCAGGGAAATTACAGAACCTGCCGACATGTGATGTCTCCCCCAGACAACCAGCTTTAAAATTTCTCTCTTTTGTACTCTTTCCCTTTATTTCTCAGAGCAGCTGACACATAGGGAAAATAGAAAAGAACCTATGTTGAAATATCGGAGGCCAGTTCCCCCAATAGACCCACTGGCTTCAAGTTGGGGTTCCCATGACCCCCTCTTTGGGTTCGATTAATTTGCTAGGATGGCTCACAGAACTCAGGGAAACACATACTTACATTTGCTGGTTTATTATAAAGGATACTACAAGGGATACAGATGAAGAGATGTGTAGGGTGAGGAATGGGGAAGGGACATAGAGCTCCATGCCCTCCCTGGGCCCACTACTCTCCAGGAACCCCCACATGATCAGCTGTCCTGAAGCTCTCTGAACCCAGTTTTCTTGGGTTTTTATGGAACTTCATGACATCAGCATTCCTTCCCCCAGGGTATAGGGCAGGACCCTCTGAGGAGGGCCTTAAGACTCACGATCAGAAAGGCAGGGCAAGAGTAGAGTCCTGCCTTGGGGCAGGTGAATGGCAGGCAGGAGAAGGTCATAGGCCTGTCCCTGAAGTCTAACACACCCAATATTATTAAAAAATGACTGTAACAAGGGCTATGGGGGTTAGGAGCCAGGAGCTATAGATGAAAACCTGTATATACATATAGGTTTATATATATATAGATACACACACACACAAACACACACACACATATATATGTTTCTCGTGTAATACCCTACAAGCACAGGCAAGCAAAGCAAAAATGGACAAATGGAATCCATAAAGTTAGAAGACTTCTGCACAGCCTTCTAATTTATATATATAAATGGGTATATATATCATAACACATAACCATTTGACATGCTCTTTTGGAATATGACTGCTATGGTTTGAATGTCCTCACCAAAACTGATGTTAAAATTTAATTGCCACAGTAATGGTATTGGGAGTGGGAGTTTTAAGAGGTGATTAGTCATGAGGGCTTTGCCTAGTTCCTCTGCCAGTGAATTTGCACTAGTCTTAGTACCTATTTTGATCAATGGCAAATGTTATGCTTTGTGACTTCTGAAGCTGGGCCTTAAAAGTTATACATCTTCTATTTTTACTGCTTATAATGCACCTTCAGTGAATTCAGTCACTATGCTTTGAGGAAGCCCAGACAGCCACATGGAGAGAATTCTGTGGGGAAAAATCAAGGTCTCTGATGACAGCTACAGCTGAGTGCTGAGTTCCCAGTCAGGAATCAGCAAATCTCGCACCATATGTGTGAGACTATGTTAGACCTCCAGCCATTCCAGCACCCTCATGACACCAAGACACCTCATGAAGAAGAAAAGCTACCTAGCCAATCCCTGACTTCCTGATCCACAGAACCATGGACAAATGAACTATATTTTGTTTTAAGCAATTAAGTTTTAGGTAATTTGTTACCTAGCAATAAATACTTGAATGAAAAATCTAAGACTACCTTGCAAATAAAATTATTTCCCTATGAAAAGAAAATAAAGAACTCTAATACATGTGTAATCTTTAAGCAAATTAATGAAAATAAAGAATTTCATTTAAACACACATAAAACATTTACTTCATGATCCATGAAATTTAAGCATTCAATTTAATTCTTCTGCATATAAAGATCCAGTTTTCCCAGTATTACTTATTGAAGATACTGTTCTTTTCCTATTCTGTGTTCTTGACATCTTTATCAAAAATAAATTGACTGTAAATGCATGGGTTTATTTCTGGACTTTCTATGCTGTTTTATTGGTCTATGTATGTGTTTTTATGCCATTACCATGCTGTTTAGATGATAATAGCTTTGTAATATACTTTGAAATCAGGTAGTGTGACGCCTTGAGCTTTGTTCTTTTTGCTCGGCTGCTTTGGGTATTTAGGGTCTTTTTTGGGTCCATATGAATTTTAGGATTGTTTTTTCTATTTCTGTAAAAAACAATGTTGGAATTTTGATAGGGTGGCATTGAATCTGTAGATCACATTAGTTAGTATGGACATCTTAATTCTTCCAGTTCATGAACACCAGATATCTTTTATTTGTGTCATCTTCTATTTTTATAGTTTTTAGATAACAGATCTTTTACCTCTTTCATTAAATTTACTCCTAAGATTTTGATTTAAAAAAAAAATTTATGGGTACATAGTGGGTATATATATTTATGGGCTACTTAAGATATTTTGGTATGGCATACAATGTGTAATAATCACATCAGAGTAAATGGAGTATACACCACCTGAAGGATTTGTCATTTCTTTGTGTTACAAACATCCAATTATACTATTTTAGTTATTGTTAGATTTATAATAAATTATTGTCGACTAAAGTCACCATGTTATGCTGTCAAAGACTAGATATTATTCATTCTATCTAACTATATTTTATACTTACTATCCAACCCCACTCCCCAACACCCACAATGCTTCTCAGCATGTGACAACCCTCATTCTACTCTTTATCTCCATGAGTTCGATTGTTTTGATTTTTAGCTCCAGCAAATGAGTGAGAACATACAAAGTGTGTCTTTCTGTGCCTCACTTATTTCACTTAACATAATGTCCTCCAGTTCCATCCATGTTGTTCCAAATGATAGGATCTCACTCTTTTTTATGGCTGAATAATACTCCATTGTATATGTATACCACTTTTTCTTTATCCTTTCATGTGTTGATGGACACTTACCTAGATTCCACATCTTGGCTATTGTGAATAGTGCTGCAATAAACATTGGGTGTGCAGATATCTCTTTGCTATATTGATTTCCTTTCTTTTGGGTATACACCTAGCAGTGTGATTGTTGGATCATACAATAGATCTATTTTTAGTTTTTTGAGGACCCTCCAAGCTATTCTCCATAGTGGTGGTACTGATTTACATTCCCATAAATAGTGTATGAGGGTTCCCTTTCTCCACATCCTCACCAGCATTTGTTAATTGCCTTTCTTTTGGATATAAGCCATTTTAATGGTCATGAGATAATATCTCACTGTAGTTTTGATTGCATTTCTCTGATTATCAACAATGTTGAGCACCTTTTCAAATACCTCTTTGTGGTCTTCTTTTTAAAAATGTCTCTTCATATCTTTTGCCCATTTTTAAATCTGATTGTTAGATTTTTTACTGTAGAGTTGTTTGAGCTCCTTATACATTCCAGTTATTAATCCTTTGTCAGATGGATAATATGCAAATATTTTTCCCATTTTCTGGGTTTTCTCTTTATTTTGCTGATTGTTTCCCCTGCTGTGCAGAAGCCTTCTAACTTTATGAATCCTATTTGTCCATTTTTTGCTTTGCTTGCCTGTGCTTGCAGGGTATTACACAAGAAATATTTGCCCAAACCAATGTCCTAGAGAGTTTCCCCCAATGTGTTCTTTTATAGTTTCACAGTTTTGAGGCCATAGATTTGTCTTTAATCCATTTTGATTTGATTTTTGTACATGGTGAGAGACAGGAGTCTAGTTTTATTTTCTGTATGTGGATGTCCAGTCTTCCCAGCACCATTTATTGAGGAGACTATTCTTTTGCCAATGTATGTCTTTGGCACCTTTGTTGAAAATGAGTTCATGGTAGATGTATGGATTTGTTTTTGGTTTCTCTATTCGGTTCCATTGTTCTACATATCTATTTTTATGCCAGTACCATGCAGTTTTGGTTACTGTAATTCTGTAGTATAATTTGAGCTCAGTAATGTGAGTTTTGCTGTTTTTGCTCAGAATTGTTTTGGCTATTCTGGGTCTCTGTGGGTCCATATAAATTTTAGGATTGTTTTCTATTTCTGTGAAGAATGTCATTGGTATTTTGATAGGGATTGCAGTGAATCTGTAGATTGGCTTAGGTAGTATGAACATTTTAACCACACAATATTGATTATTCCAATCCATGAACGTGGAATACCTTTCTATGTTTTTAGTGTCTTCTTTAATTTCTTGCATCAAAATTTTATAGTTGTCATTGTAGAAATCTTTCCTTTCTTTGGTTAAGTTTATTCTTAGGTATTTTATTTTATTGTGGCTATGATAAATGGGATCACTTTCTTGATTTCTTTTTCAGATTTTTCACTGTTGGCATACATAATAGAAATGCTATTGGTTTTTCTATGTTGATTTTTATATCCTGAAACTTTATGAATTTGTTTATCAGTTCTAATAGTTTTTTGGTGGAGCCTTTAGGTTTTTCCAAATACAAAATCATATCCTCTGCAAAAGAATAATATGACGTCTTCCTTTCCAATTTGATGCCCTTTATTTTATTTCCTTCTCTTGTCTGATTTATCTAGCTAGGACTTCCAGTACTATGTCAAATAACAGTGGCAAAAGTGGGCATCCTTGTCATATTCCGGAACTTAGAGGAAAGGCTTTCAGTTTTTTTCCCATTCTGTATGATACTAGCTGTGGGTCTGTTATGTCTGTTATGTCATATATGGCTTTTATTATATTAAGGTATGTTCCTTTTATACCCAGTTTTTTTAGGCTTTTTTTGATAAAGAAATGTTGAAATTTTTCAAAAGTTTTTTCAGCTTCAATTGAAATGATCATATGGTTTCTGTCCTTCATTCTGTTGATGTGATGTATCTCATTGGTTCGCATATGTTGAACCACTCTTGCATCCTTGGGATAAATCCCACTTGATCATGGTGAATGATCTTTTTACTATGTTGTTTAATTAAATGTGCTAGTATTTTGTTGAGTATTTTTGCATCAATGTTCATCAGGGTATTGGTGTTTAGTTTTCTTTTTTTGACATGTCTTTGGTTTCAGTATCAGGCTAATACTGGCCTCATAGAATGAGCTTGGAAGGTTTTCCTTCTCTGTTTTTTTGAATAGTTTGAGTAGGATTGGTATTAGTTCTTATTTAAATGTTTGGCAAAATTCAGCCATGAAGCCATTGGCCCCAGGGCTTTTCTTTGCTGGGAGACATTTTATTACAGCTTTTTTTTGCCGTTGTTGTTATTTTGATTCTACAGTAAAAACGAAATCAACGGCCAACTCAACTGCAATTGTGCCAGTGAGAACCTCAGGAGCCTAACAGAAGATAACGCTAGGAAGGGTTCAAGGAGCTGAGCAGAGATTTTTGGCTGCCTACCACAGGTAAGATAAACTTTGAAGTTTAAATCTAACCACGTTAGAAGGACTTGGTAAACATGTTAGGCTTTCCATTGAATTAGGAATAGAGACTACATGCATCAAAAGAGCATCAAGACTAAAACATAGACTTGTCTTGACAAGGAAAAACCAGACCTCCCCAAGTTAAAAGCAATCTATCTGTAACTTAACTGCCTGCTAGAACAAGACTCACCACTTTTCAGAGAAAGATCTAGAGTCTCTGCAACCTATTACTCAAAGCATAACAATAAAAAATTACTAGACGTGATGAAATGGGAAAATGTGACTTATACTCAATAGAAGGTGACCAACCAAGGACATAGGTGTTAGAATTGGCAGAGAGAGACTTTAAAATAACTATGACAAATATGTTAAAACATCTACAGGAAAAGATGGATATAACATATAATGAAATGAGTAAATGAAGACTAAATATTGGAAAAGCAGAAATTAAACTGATTTTATTCACTGACAACATGATTCTATATGTCTCCAAAAATCTATTAGCTCCAGTAAGTGGATTCGGCAAGGCTGTAAGATACAAAGTCAGTATTTCTATATTGTTTCAATGAACAATTGGAAAATAACATTTTAAAATAATATAGTGTCAAAAATATAAAAATTTATAAGAATAAATTTAAGAAAAGGTATAAAATATCTCCACTTTCAAAATCACAAAGCAGAAAAAAAGAAATTAAGAAACCTAAATAAATATATGTATATGTCATGCCCTTGGTTGGTTGCAAGACTCAATATTGTAAAGCTGTTCTTCTCCCCTAAGTGATCTGTAAGATTGACGTATTTCTAACTCAGAATGGGTTTTTGGTGGAAATTAATAAACTAACATGGAATGTTATGTTATATGCAAATGCAAGGACCTAAGATAGTCAAAATCTTGAAAAAAGTAAAAGCAAAATGTTGGAGGACTTAGGACAACTGATTTTAAGACTTATAACACTACATTAATTAAGACAGTGTGTTATTTGCTTAAGAAAAGGCCAATAGATGAATTAAACAGAATAGAAAATCCAGAAATAGACCTTCCCATATATTCAGCCAATTGACAAATATATCAGCAATTCAATAAGGGAAAGAAAATCTTTTCAGCAAATGATGCTGGAACAACTGGATATCTGTATATTCTGACCTATATATCACAATGTATTAGAATTTTACATAAGCCAGGCTCAGTGGCTCATGCTTGTAATCTCAGACCTTTGGGACGTCCAGTTGGCAGGATTGCTTGAGTCCGGGAGTGCAAGATTAGCTGGGCAACATAGTGAGACCCTATCTTTAAAAAAATTAGCCTTAAGTGGACTGTTAATCTAAAAATAAAAGAGAAAACTATAAAGTGCCTAGAAGGAAGCATAAAGACTATTTTTGCAATCATGGAATAGGGAGTAATCTTTGGTATATAAAAAGCACTAACCATAAAAGAAAAAAAAATGATAAAATGGACTTTATCAAAATTAGAAACTTCTGCTCATCCAAAGGTACTTTTAAGAAAATGAAAATGTAACTCACTACCAAGGCTTAGCAGAATTATATTACACAGGTTGGATGTAATGAAGAGAAGGGTTTAATGAAGGTTTCTTCATTTTAGACTTCTTGCAGAAGAAAAATAAATAAATATGATAAATCTAAAAAGTGAGACTTGAGAAATGGGCAAGAGAGGTGGAAGTTTGAATACTAATGTTAACGTCATCTTACTCACATGAAAAGTGTACAGATAAATTTGACAGTTGATGGAATAATCAGTAGCAATTTCAGTATAATATTTAAAGCTAGAAAGTAACAAATAGAAATCAAAATAGTGATACAATTATTAAAACTGATAGGAAGGAAAAAGAAATAGGAAGTAAATGAGTGAACTAAATCTTTTTTTTTTTTTTTTTTTTGAGAAGGAGTCTCACTCTGTCACCCAGGCTGGAGTGCAGTGGCGCGATCTCGGCTCACTGCAAGCTCCGCCTCCCGGGTTCACGCCATTCTCCTACCTCAGCCTCCCAGTAGCTGGGACTACAAGCGCCCGCCACCACGCCCGGCTAATGTTTTGTATTTTTTAGTAGAGACGGGTTTTCACCGTGTTAGCCAGGATGGTCTCGATCTCCTGACCTCGTGATCCGCCCGCCTCGGCCTCCCAAAGTGCTGGGATTACAGGCGTGAGCCACCGCGCCTGGTCTAAATCTTTATTATCTACAGCTGGGAGTCAATAAATGATATTCAAAGTTGATAAACCACGAAAATATCAGTAAAATCATGTTATTTGGAGTCATCTGTGTAAATAATTCTGAGAAAACAAATATTTAACCTCTGAAAGACCGGTTTAGGAATGGAAAAGAACAGAGAAAGGAACTTTGCTTTTTGTTTCATGTCATTCTCTAACATTAGGGTTTTTTCCCCATGCATGTGTATATATTGACTTTTTTTTTTTAAGACAAATACGGTAGATAAATAGAAAGATAATAGGAAGGGGGAGGATAGGATGAAGAGAGGAAAACCTATATACCTAGAGGTTATCACTGCATAGTGAGATTTCAGGTGATTTTTTTTCTTCATTATACCTTTTTGTATGGCTTGGATATTTTACGAAGAGTAGGTAATATTTTTATAAACATAAGAGGAAAATAAACTGTTTCCCCTTTGTAAAAAAGAAAATCTTAAATTAAAACAAAAATAAACCTTGCTGAGTATTTTATTGCCTCCTGGAAAATAACATCTGGTGGTTTTGGAGCTATCTTGTGGGAAAACACTTTTCATAATGTCAAAGTATTATTAACTTCTCGATTTGCATCAGTATGTTACATTAAATACAAACCACTGTTCTTTCAGTGGATGAAGTCTGGAGAGTCCTCAGCCTCAAAGTGCCAGGTAGGACTGAAGAATAGTTGCCTACTACTTAAGCAGAAAGTTCTCACAATAACAGAATTGCTGTCAAATAACATTGAGTTCTTTTCAATTGCTATGGAAGTAAAGAAATCCAAAAAATACCCTTATGGCAATGTCTTTACAATTTGTACTGACATAAGCTCTTTTGGGATTCTTCTCTAAGATTAGGTTTACACCCATAATTATGTCATCATGTATGCAGAAGTGTCATTTTTTGCTCAGTTCATGTAACTTGTTTATAAGCCTGGAAGAGCAATAGTCAATGGTGATGTTCAGAGCCATCTGCCACTTAGATACCAAAACCTGTCGTAGTGTTCCCACTAGAGCTGTGATGTTGGTTCATCTATATCTTAAATTAGGTGTGTAGAGAGTAAATTTCATGCCCATAGGAATGCATTTTATAGCAAACAGAGTAGTATTCCAAAAACTAGTCATCAGGTTATCTTGGCTATTGTACATGCAGCACATCTGGGAATTATTCTCAGGAAAACATTGGGTAGAAGCTCTGACTAGTGGCTTGGACTTTGTTTGACTACTGCAAGGACTGGAAAAGAAATAAAGCACATATAAAGCTACAGTGTGTAATCTACCAAAGTTAACTCCAGGATACTAATACTGAAACCCTGATCATGAATTTTCACTGATTTTGTTAGATTATATTAATGGATTATGATACTCATTCACGAATGCCATTAAAATGTTTCCAATTATCTCATTTCTTTAGTCACAAATCTGGGCCAGGTATTTACAATACAATTTTTGTTATACATTGCATTTTCTAAAAATTGAATTTCTAAGAACATTGCTTAAAGAAATATAGCAAAATAGTTAAAAGGAGGGATTTTGAGGTCTGACAACCTGAGTTTAAATCCTTTAAGCTCCATTTGCTGTATGACTCTACTTAACACACTCAGTGTGAACCTCAGTTTTCTCATCTATAAAATGGAAGTAAATTATAAGTTATAGAGTGTTATAAAATTAAGGTGATTTATATAAATCAACTAGGGTAATGATTCCCAAGTTGTGCGCACGTTGAATATTCCTGAAGAGTTTCAAAATATATTGAGCTCTGTGTCTCATCCCAAGTAATTGTCTTTAAAATTTTTTAAGGTCCCCAAGTGATGCTACTGTGCAGGCAAGTTTGGGAATCCTTGACCTAGTGCATAATAGTACCTGCATACAGGTGCATATGATCCAAGTGTTTTATAAACGTTATCTAATTTAAATGTTTGCAACAATCCTAACAAACATGTACCATAGTATCCTCAATTTCCAAGTGATAAACTGAAATTTAGAGATATTTGGTAACAGAAGCAAAGCCAGATAGCTACTGCAGGGCAGAGTCAATATTTAAAGCCAGTTCATCTGAATCCAAAGTTTAGGCTCTCAGTTATAATGCTGTCTAGCCCCAAGAGAATTTCCTATTCGTATATTTTTCACACTCAACTGAGGTAGAGTATATTGACAATGTCAGTTTCACAAAAAGGAAAAGAAGGACCCAGAGTTAATAGTACCTACTCAGTAAGTCATAGAAACAACCCACTTTTTAATCACTTCTCACAATGGTCTCACGCTAATGGTGAGGCTGAAAGGATGGCAAAGACTACTGAGGATTGTTGCAGAGAATTGAATAAGAAGATTAGCTATGTTTCTCATTTATAAACATGTCATTTCATGTTACTAAATAGTCCTCAATCGTATTGAATTTTTAATGGGTTTTGCATTAAAACTCTCTCAAGTTTCTTTCTAGATGCATCAGGGACTCAAAAGACAAAGGTAACTTCTGAAAGTTATACTTAGCACTTACTTGTCATGTATCTTACTTGTCTACAGTAGTTATTATTTACCAAGAACTGGACTAATGTGGGTTCCAGCCATAATAATTGAAACATGGTCTATGTTCAACAAAGTCCAAGATACAAGTAATAAAACGTCACCGTATATTACCTGTGACCACATCCCTCACAGAGCCATCTTGAACTGAATTTTTGATTCCATCTACTCAGGACCAACTAGAATAACTGAGAGATGTTTTCTATTCTCTGCCATAATAGCTGGGTAACCAACTAAAGAAGAACAAAGTTGGAAGACAAATACTATCTGATTTCAGGGCACAATGGTACTCAAGATAGTACAGAACTGGCATTAAGATAGACAAACAGATCAATGGAACAGAATAGAGAGTCCAGAAATAAATCCACACATGCATAGGCAAATTTTTGACAAAGGTCCAAAGGCAATGCAATGGAAAAAGGATAATTGTTTTCAACAAATATTTCTGAAACACATGAATATGCATATATAAAAAACCTACTCTGATTCATACTCTTTACCATATACAAAAATTCACTAAAAATGGATCAAATATTTAATGTAAAACCTTAAAACTAAAAAACTTCTAAATATCAATATAAGATAAGACCTTTGAGATCTTGGGCTTTGGGTTAGACAAATATTTCTCTTTTTTGAGACAGGATCTCACTTTGTTGCCTAGGCTGGAGTGCAGTGATGCAATCACAGCTCACTGCAGCCTGAAATTCCTGGGCTCAAGTGATCCTCCTGCCTCAGCCTGCAAAGTACTGGGACTACAGGCATGCACCACCACACCCACCTAATATATTATTATTACATTATTATCTAGAGACAGGGTCTCACTATGTTGCCCAGACTGATCTTGAACTCCTGGCCTCAAGCCGTCCTCCCACCTTGGCCTCCCAAAGGCACAATCCATAAGAGAAAACAATAAAATGAAACTTAATATTTGCAAATCACGTATCTAATATGGAACTTATAGTCAGAATATAAAAAGAACTCTCAAAACTCAATAATAAGAAAACAACTCATTTGAAAAAAAGAACAGAAACTTCATCAAAGAAATATATGAATAGGAAATGAGCATATTAAAAGATGCTTAATATCATTAGTCATTAAGTAAGTGCAAATTAACACCACAATGAGATACCACTGCCCACCCAACAGAGAGTCTACAATGAAAATGACCATATCAGGTATTGGTGAGGATGTGGAACAACTGGAATTGTCATTCACCACTAGTGGAAATTGAAGTGGCTCGGCCACTCTAGAAAAACTTTGGACAGCTTCTTAAAAAGTTAAACACACACCTACTATACAATCCAGTCATTTCACTCCTAGGTATTTACACAAGAAAAATGAAACATACGTTTGAATGGAACCATACAAAGATTTGTATACGACTATTTACAGCACTTTTATTTGTAATAGCCAAAAACTGGAAATTATGCAAATGCCCCATCAACAGGTGAGTGGATCAGCGAATGTAGTATATCCATTCTTCAGGAATGAAAAGTAATGGATACATACAGCAACATGAATGAATCCCAGAATAAAAAACTAAAAAAAAAAAAAAAAGCCAAACAATAAAAGAGTAAATACTCTGTGCATAATTTCATTTATATAAAATTTTAGAGAATGCAAACTAATATATAGTGACAGAAAGCAGATCAGTGGTAGCCTGGGCTGGGGAAGGAGAGGTAGGAAGAATTAAAAAGAGGCATGAGTATTATCCGAAGCAAAATTAATGCAGAAACAGAAAACCAGATACCACATATTCTCACTTGTAAGTAAGAGCTAAACAGTGAGTACACATGGACACAAAAATGGAAACAATAAACACTGGAGATTTGGAAAGTGGGAGGGTAGGAGTGGGGTAAGGGTTGAAAAATTACCTGTTGAGTACTATGCTCATTACTTGGGTGACCAGGTCATTAGAAGCCCAAACCTCAGCATCACACAGTATACCCATGTAACAAACCTGCACATGTACCCCCTGAATCTGAAATTTAAATAAATAAATAAAAAGAAGCATAAGGAAACTTTTGGAGGTAATGGACATGTTTATCATCCATCTTGTGGTGATAGTTTTACAGGGGTATGCATACATCAAAATCTATACACTTTTTTTTACTTTATTGTAGTAAGAGCACAACATGAGACCTACCCTCTTAGCAAACTTTTAAGTGTAAAATATATTACTATGGACTATTACTTATTTTTATGCACTTAAATATATGCAGTTTGTTTTATGTCAATTATACTTCAATAAAGCTGATAAAAATAAAAATTTTAAAAAACCCTTTTTGCTTAAAGACTTTATGAAGCATTGCCAAGTATGGCGAGGATATTTTTGTTTTATATTGTTTCTTTTGATTATAAGCTGCAGTGATTTCTGATAGGGTTAGATTTCTCATTTTTCAGCAGTAAAAGATCACTGTGTTAAAAGCCTGTTTTATTATTTAAAGGCACTGCGAATATTTTAATCAATTGTCTGGGAGAAAATAAAAACTCCTTCTACCTCAAAAAAAAAAATAGCTGTATCACATATCAAAGAAGGTTGCATATAATTTTACGATGCCAATTGTTTTAAAATTCAGTAATTGGCAAGTGTATTCCACAGTTTGCAGATTTATCTCAGATATTCTGACCCATTTATTAAATCAGGCAATTACAAAAGAGCACCCCCAGTTAAAACATGCGTTCTCATGAATAAAGATATATCCGCCACACTCAAGTACATTTAATATCAGAGCTTCCATTTCTGAAGCTTTGTTTGTCCTTTTTGGCCTTTCTTTTCAAAAGGTAAATGGCACAGCAGATTCTTTAAAGACAAAGTTACATTTCAATAAGCTGGTCTTGGGATTTGTTCATGTTCTGTGCTTGCAGTTATTTATTGCTTTATAAAGGTTATAGGTAGGTAAATGTGGCTAAAGGTTGATAAAACAGAACATTTTACAGAACACCCTATTGGTTTAACATATTAAAACTTTTAGCATTTACAATTATGTTAAAGGATGAATATCTTAGAGTTATGAGACCTGAGATATTCATGGCATATCTAAATGGGAATAGATGTTTTTCAAATACTGACAGAGAAGATCCCATCACTTGCTTTTGTAATCTAGCTTATGGTAATACTATCCTAAAAGAAAGGTCTAAAAGTAAAATCCTGTTTATTCAGAATTTTGAGTAATGAGATTATAATAATTAAATATTGTGGCTTATAGGAATTGCCATATATTATATACCTGGATTTCAAATTTTTCAAATAAGTCAAATATGAAAGGCACTAAAATGAGACTCTATAATACCTAAAAAATTTTTGAAAAAAAAGATAAAGTGAGAGGAATCACTCTATCTCAATGTTAAGACCTATTATATAGCTATAGTAATCGAATGGTGTGCTATTGATGGAGGAAAATGTGGGTAGTTTGATGGAATAGAATAGAGAACCCAGAAATGGCCTACCCTATGTCAATAGCCATATCCTGGTTGTTATATTACACTTTTGCAAGCTACTGCCATTAGGGGAGACTGGGCAAAGGGTACAAGGCAAGGGATTTCTCTATATTATTTCTTACAACTGAATATGAATCTCTAATTATCAATATAAATGTTTAATTTTAAAAAGATAACAAAAATAATTTAAAAAATAAAATATGTTTCTGGTTTGTTTTAAAGTAAAATACAAGATTTTATAGCTTTGACAGGGGCTTTCATTATGAGGACGAGTTATACATAGGACTATAAAAAAGGTCTTTTTTTTTTTTTTTTTTTTTTTTGAGACAGAGTCTCACTCTGTAGCCCAGGCTGGAGTACAGTGGCACAGTCTCGGCTAAGTACACCCTCCGCCTCCTGGATTCAAGCAATTCTGCTTTAGCCTCCCGAATAGCTGGAATTACAGGCACACACCACGCCTGGCTAATTTTTGTAGTAGAGATGGGGTTTCACCATGTTGGCCAGGCTCGTCTCAAACTCCTGGCCTCAAGTGATCCACCCACCCCGGCCTCCCAAAATGCTGGAATTGCAGGTGTGAGCCACTGCACTCAGTCAAAAAGGTCTTATTATTTGAAAGTTCTAGTTAATTGGGTTTTCAATGAATGGATATTACTATACACATAATTACATTAATAAGACCTCTGGTAGTTCTGACAATTACCCCGTAATCTTTTCCAAGGGTCAGGAAGGTGAGCCTTAGTTAGTTGTCAACCTGGAAAGCTACTGGTGTCTCCATGTGCAACCTGTGTCTAGGTCATCTGTGCAGTTATCATGTAATGCAGTAAGAAAAGATATTCTTCATCAGAGCACCAGAATACTTAGATTTTGCCTGTATCTATTCCATAATCTTCAAATATATAAGTAACATTGCTAAGAATACACAAAATGGAAAAAACTCATTAAAATATTTACATGAAATTACTTTTGCACACTATGTAAGCAAGTAATCCAACCCGAAATGTTATAATGGATGTTATATTTGTGAAGGTTTGTTTTGGTTTGGTTTTTCCCTAAAGTAAGATCTTTCCTGTGTTTTAGAAGAGATTAATATTATAATAGTGAGCTGGTAAAAATGCAACACATTTTGAATTAGATAAAAAATTTTAAAACATAATCTCTTAAACTTTTAGAGCTTTATCATTTTTTTCTCCCACTCCATTCCCACTTCGACAAACTTGATTCATGCCCTCACCTCACTTGACTTGTCTGAACAATTTAAGCAGCTTAATGATTGTTTTGCCTCTGACCTATTTCTCACCTCTCACCCCTAATCCATCCTCCAGACTACCCTGGGTGATTTTCCTAATAAGCAATCTGCTCACACCCTCTCTGCTGGAAAACCAGTCATTGCTTCTGATTGCCTAAAATGCAAAGTCTAAACTTTGCTTCACATTCGAGGTCCTCAGAAATCTAGGCCCAACTTTCCTTGCTAGTCTTATACGTGCCACTCCTAAATGCCCCTTCTATACTCTGTCCAGGTTATACTTTGTGTTGTCACAACACACCATGCTTTTCCTCATGCAAGTTCTTCCATCTAGAATGTCCATCTTTGTCTCTGCCTGGTTAATTATCTCACTTCCTCACTGAAGCTGTCCTCAACATCCTAAGACAGTTCATCACTTCTTTTTGCTCTCACAGGATTGTGTATGGAATAATAACTACTATTTACTGAGCGCTTACTAGGTACCAGGCACTGTGCCTAACTAAGCATTTTACAGACGTGATCTCATTTAATCTTCCCAGCAGCCCTATGAGGTAATCTGGCCTTTTTATGGTGTCTTCTCATTCATTGTTTTCCTGTCTACATCCTCATTAGAAGAGACTAATCTTACTCATCTTATCTGAACCACCTCCTACTATAAAAGTCTGATCAAATTGGGCACTCAATAAATGTTTGTTGAGTGAATGACTATTGGACTGAATCTAGTAAAATACACAAATTCAATAGGGCACTTTAAAAAGTAACTTGTTATAGAAGATTGACTTTACCGTACTCGAATGAAGCCACAACCCTGAGAATATGCTTCCTAATCCAAGCAGCTCTCTCCTTGCCTCTGGCATGCTGCTTGATATTCCCACTGTCCTCAAAAATGCCTTCAATCTCTTTATTTTTTATTCTTACTGCCACCAACCTAGAAGAGACCCCGTCTTGTCTCTTGCTTGATCTACTCATCCACTTTCAGAATCTGTCATCTTTGTTACTTTATATCTTAGAAAAGATCCGTCCTCCTAAAATACAAGTCAGATTATATATTTCTCAGCCATATGTGGTGACTTGCACCTGTAATACTCACACTTTGGGAGGCCGAGGCGGGCAGATAGCTTGAGCCCAGGAGTTCAAGACCAGCCAGGCCACACGGCGAAACCCCGTCTCTACTAAAAAAAAAAAAAAAAAAATACAGAAATTAGCCAGGCTTGGTGGCGGGTGCCTGTAGTCCTAGCTACTCAGGAGGTTGACGTGGAGGTGATAAGGTAGAGGATCACCTGAGCCTGGGAGGTCAAGGCTGTGGTGAGCTGTGATTGTGCCACTTTGCTCTAGCCTGGGTGACAGAGTGAGAGAGACTGTCAAAAAAGAAAAAGGAAGGAAGGGAAGGGAAGGAGGGAGGGAGGGAGGGAGGGAGGGAATGAAGGGAGGGAAAGGAAAGGAAGAAAAGAAAAAAAGAAAAAAAGAGAGAGAGAGAGATTATATATTTCTCTTGCTCAAAAAACATACCTGTTCTAGAAGGAGTCTTTTCTTCCAGCCTGAATTTTGGAAATCTCTGCAGTTTGGCCCCAGATTTATCTCCCACTACATTCTAAATCGTATAGTCCAATCAACCTCAAAGAGTCCCCATTCTTACCTCTATGCCTTCATTTATTGTAATCATTCTGCCTATCCGGGCTGCCTGTTTCTCCACATTGTCTATAAAATTTCTATCTCTTCCATGATGCTTTTCTAGAACACACCAGTCAGATATAACCACTTTTTCCCCCATATGCTTATTCCACTGACAGCTTATAAGAGATATTTTGAATTTTAAACTATCTTGCATAGTCTAAAGTTAGCTCTTTGAGCAATCAAGTAGACCTTTTCAGTTAACTGCCTGCCTCATAAATGATCTCCTTTTTTGAACATGTCTTCTTCCTCATACCAGGTGAGTCCTCTCCAACTGTGCTTCTACCAGATTAGCCTCTTTCTTGGAACATAAGCAAATCAATCAGGAATGGGAACCTGATCATGCTGGGCTGGCTAGATTCTCTCTCCAGAGTCGATGTTCTTGGGACCAAAAAAAAAAAAAAAAGTTTTTAAACCTAAGTCTGTCTCCTAATGGAGGAGCTGGGAACTAGAGAATTGTTGCCCATAGCCAGTAGTGATATACCTGTGAGGGTGGGTCCCACCAGACTGACCTCTTTGTTTACATTGATATATATCTAAAGGCAGCCCTGGCTGGGCATGGTGACTCACATGCTGGGAGGCTGAGGCAGGCAGATTGCTTGAGCTCAGGAGTTTGAGACCAGCCTAGGCAACATGGAGAAACCATATCTCTATGAAAAATGCAAAAATTAGCCAGGCTGACTTGGTGTCACGTGTGCCTGTTGTCCCAGCTACTTAGGAGGCTGAGGTAGGAGGATCACTCGAGCCCAGGAATTTGAGCTGCAGCGAGCTGTGTTTGCACGACTGCACTTCAGCCTGGGTGACAAAGTGAGACCCTTGTCTCAAAACAAAACAAAACAAAACAAACAAACCAACAGAAAAAGGTAGCCCTCTAGGTAGGTGCAGCTTCAGATGCTGGGCCCAAATGTATAATGTATGCAGTGACCTTGGGTAGCCATAGCACTGTCCTTTATAGCTGAAGAGGCAGAGAAAGCTGGGCTGCTGAAAGAGCAGGATGGACCAAATATATGAGGGAAAAAACAAAGAATAAACAGAGAGAGAGAGAGAGAGAGAGAGAGAGAGAGAGAGAGAGAGACAGTACATGAGAGTATGCTGCTGTCGGTTCCTGTCAGCTTTCCTGATACTGGATATAGACCCTATAGAAACACCGTTACTTGTGTTTTTCTTGGGAAAATCCAGTATTCTTTCAATAAACTCCCTTTTTAGTTCAAGGGCAAAATGATTCCTGTTTTAGGTGTCTAATCCCTCAAGACCCAGGGTAGCTTTTTAGAGTAACTAGCAATGTCAGGCACCTGGTGGACACATGTTGAATGTAGATTGGACCACTGGTTTTTAACCTTGACTGTACATTAGCAATACCTGGGATGCTTTTAAACCTACCCATGCCTATGCTCTGGTTTCTCTTCAAAACGAATAAACCTACCCACGCCTGCATCACACGGGAGACCATCTGAATTCAAACCGGGTTAGATGAGAGGACACACACATTGGCATTTTTTAAAGCTTCCTTTAACCCATTTGAGATCAGGGTTTATCTTCATTTGGTTATATGTTATAAAACTATATATACTGAGGGAGAGCTGGCACCATACTAAGCCATTTTCATTTACTAACTCATCTATGTTGAATCAGTTACCAGATTACACCATCTGGGGAAAGAATCGAATAGTTAGGGTAAGGGTTGCATTGGGAGTGTTGGAGGCAAGTGTGTAAAAGAAAGGAAGGACAGGCATGAGTTTAGTACATATTTGTACCAAACAGCAAATTACCAGGGCACAAGGAGTAGCTGTATAAGCCAGCAGCTGATCAAGCAGAAGGAAATGGGGTTACCATAGTCTATTTCGTTTCAAAAATATGAAATTTTAATTTTAAAAACATTTTATTTTTTAAAAATTTGCTACAATTTTAGTTTGAAGGTCAAGCCAAGACAATCTAACATCCTAGTGAGATCAGCATAATATATAGGTCAACATTAAAGCCCTATATCTAATTATTAGTTCTATATTGATAATCTAATGAGAAAAGATGTCATTATTAGGAGGCAGCATAAACTTCTAAGAATACTAAATGTATATTTTTAAGGCTCTTTTCTTAATTTTTCCACACCTCTCCTTGAAAGCAAATATGACTACATCCTGCTTAAAATGTTAGTACTGTGCCTCTTCTTAATGTATTATCTTGTATTGTGGCTGTTTCAGTGCTTCTCTTTTGTTTTCTGTTAATTACAAGCTCCTAGAGCAAGCAGTCATGGTTTTAATCTTTGTAGCCCCCATAAGAATCATTCTTCAATTTACAGCATGTTACTTTTGTGTGTTGTATTACATATATCAGTTAGGCATAAGTTCTGTTGCAACTAATGGTAAATCCTACCACAGTGGCTGAAACTGTGGCTTTATTTTTCTCATATAAAAGAAATCCAGATATAGGCAGTCCAGTGTTGGTGCAGCTTCCCAAGGAAGCATTAGGGACACACATTCTTCTCATCTTCCTGCCTCTGCTGTCCTAAGTGTTAGCCTGTCACTTCACGGTTACAAGTTACCTGCTGTCCCTCTAGGTACTGCATTTGTTGAAGGCAAGAAGGAGACAGGTTCAAAAGACCAAAAGGGGCTGGGCACAGTGGCCATCTGTGTAATCCCAGCATTTTTGGAGGCCAAGGCAGGAGGATTACTTGGGCCCAGGACTTCAAGACCAGCCTGGCCAACATGGTGAGACCTCATCTCTACAAAAAATACAAAAAAATTAGCCAGTTGTGGTGGCACAGGCTTGTAGTCCCAGCTACTCGGGAGGCTGTGGTGGGAGGATCACATAGGCTTGGGAGGTAGAGGCTGCAGGGAGCTGTGCAATTGCACCACTGCACTCCAGCCCAGCTGACAGAGAGCAAGACCCCGTCTCAGAGAAACAAACAAAACAAAACAAAAAAACCAAAAGGAACATTCCAGTCCAGTCTATCCTAAAAGTTTTCCTGGAGTCACAGCCAGTAACAGCTCATTGATCAGAACTAGACACATGGTTACTCCTGGGCCAATACTGGAAGATGTCTAAGAAGAAAGAAATTGTAGATAGGGGTTGGGTCAGCCAGAAACATTGTACCACAAGGTTTGAGTCTAATTGGAGCTGAAAGGAATACTTAAGATTATTTGGCACCCCCTACTGAGATCTGACAGTTGAGAAAACAGCGGCCCAGAAATGTCTGAGATCCATAGCCAGGTAATGGCAGAAGAGAGACTAACCAAAGATTCAGTTATTATAATTCCTAGGCCATTTCACATTCCATATATACATGGACCATTAGAACTACCGATTTTAGAAGCTACAATTCATTTCCAAAGATGGAATTTAGAACATTGGAACTTTATTTCGGCTGTCTGCAAAATAACCTCCCCCTCCCTATAAATTTTCAAAGCAGCAAGTGGGAAGAAAGATCCTCCAGTCCTTTGACTTGAAAGAAGATAAAATAAACTGTTCGAAATTTCTGTAGGACATGTCCTTTGTCAGCTGTCCTCTTGCTCTTTATAATATGGGAGGTTGTTTTTAAAATCTCGAATGCATAACAAATTCAATAAACAATGACAATTCAAAAGTGTTCAAGTATCCAGTTTGCTCTTCTTCCTTAGTATACACTGCCCTTTAAATTTTTTCCTAGAAAAAAATTTTAAAAATGTGTTGTTGCTATCAAATGACCGTAATCCTGGTCCTTGGCCAAAAACTAAACAAAACAAAAAAGGCTTTGCTAAGTATATACATTGAAAGAATTATCAATCATAATTTTTTAGTTTCCCTGCACGACTAGTTCTAGCTCCCTAGACATGATATGCACATTGCAGCAAGAAAAATAAAAATATGTCTCCATTTTAAACAACAAATTTTCTACAAAAGTGTTAATTATTACTTCTCTATAGCTGTGTGATTTTTAATCATTATGAGTAATCATCAAGCACCACTTATACATCTTTCTTTGTGAAGTATGATAGTTTCAGTTCCTATCCTCTAAGAGCTTACAATACGATATGTCAGAAATAGAAGCATGCAAGCTAAATTTAATCTGGGTATAGTAGAGGCTTTTTATATAAACATGTCAGTGGAAGCTCTCCTAATACCACCATTATAGGCTACCAGTGTTATAATAAGCTTTTTTCATCATAGTAAAAATGAGAGTCAATAAAGTGAGGTTTATACAACTAAAGTTTAAAGCTACTCAGACCAAGGTTCACATCCCATACTATTATAGACCAGGATATCTTGCTTCTTTGAGATCAGTTCTCATCTACTGTGGGGGTAAAAATAAAAGGCTCCAGTTATTGAATTATAGCAAGAATTAAATAAAATAAGCTTAACATAGTTTACCACAAATAGTAAGTGCTGAATAAGTAATAGCTATTGTTATGTTTAAGTTGATATAATTAAACAAGACAGTATATATATGTATCTGAAATAGTAAATCATGTTAAAACAAATCAGTTATATTTTTATCATGTTCAAACATATTTGGGCCTAGATTATGTGGACTTATAACTTTTCATAAATATGTCAGTAGCCTTATACATATATGTTTAGCATATGTGTTTTTCTATCATTCATCCATCTGCTGTAGCGTGCAGCTATTTTATGCCACTTTAAGGATTGATTCAGCAATAATCTGGCTGCTACCACCAAACTCTGTTAGGGAGAATGATTTCTACAAAAATTTTACTTCATAGGCTATCATTTTAAATAGAGGGAGGTGCAGCAAAAAGATGGTTTATCATAAATTTTGTAATAACCCTACATAGTTTTCCCAAGTCAATTTTAATCTGTTTGGGGTGTGTAGTTTATCGGTTATATTTCAGTTTCCATGTCAACAGATGCAATCATTGCATACACATTCTGCAGCTGGGTAGACAGGCAGTCTCCTCTGAGACTTCAACTTGCAAATAAAGCAGTGTGTGAGTAAGAGGCAAGCATTCTTCTCCAGGAGACTTAGCACTGCACTTCTAGGATACCAGTCTCAGGTGATAGCCAAAGCAAGGCTTCCAAATCCAGCTCTTTCTCCATGTCTCTCATGGAACAACTGAGACATCTTTAACCAGGGCATAAAGACACTTCCACTTCTGCTTTTAGAATTTGGTACTTAGGTTAAATAAAACACAATGAAAAACCATACACTCAGTACCTGGTTCTCATCCATCTTTTAGGATTTCCTGTGTTTCTGAAGTGGAAATTTACAAAAACACAGTTGAGCTGTTCTGAAAATAAAATTTGGATGATGAAAAATAAAGTCATACAAATCACCGCAAAAAAGTAGGAATCAAAGAAACTTCTGTAACAAAAATTACCGAAGATTCTTTCATGATGCTGTGAAACTGAGATTCTGCATTCATTTGAGCCACTTCAAAACACAGTGAAATATTTTATATGTAATTGACGCAGTTAAAAGAAAAATAATTTAACCTTTTGTTATGGAAAATTGTCAAACATACACAAAATTAAAGAGAATAATGAAATGAGCCTTTATGTACCCACCTCCCAATTCCTCAATTATCAATATTTTGGCACTTGTTTTATCTATATACCCTGCACAAATTTTTTACCAGATTTGATTAAAGTGAATCATGTAATTTCACTCATAAATATCTACATCTCCAACTGATAAAGATATTTTTTAAAAAGTAACAGTTATGCTGTCATCTATAACAGCTAAAAAATGAACAATACTTAAATATTTAAAAATTCTATTTTAAGTTAATAATATAAAAGAGATTGATGTTGACAGTTGTATACATTTTAAAAATCATAAATAAATTACTTCCATAAAAATTTTTAAATTATTTCTTTTTCCCACAGAGAACAAAATATTTTGTAAACATTGTTTGTTGTCCTGGGTTTTTCTCACTCTTTTTCTGGAGGAGGGATATATAAACTTCTAGTTAGTTCCTGTCATTTTATGATAACAAGGATACTCATTAAAGAAGCTAATCTTTGTTAACTGACATAACATCAGGGATTCTATGATTCTGTCGTCAGTTCCTCTTCAGTTGGCCCAGAAGTAAGTACCAAGAAGTTATCATTTCCATGTCTGTCATTACTTAAAACTAGCTAGTATGAGCAGGACAGAGGCCATGAAAGTTGAAATCCGCTAAGGAGTATCAAACAACAAACCTGACGAATCAACTAGAAGAGAAAAAGAAAAGAAAAAACAAACAAACAAAACTAGCTAGTATGTTTATGAACTCTATCTGTTTCATTAAAGGCCATTGACCAAGCTATTTCTCCATGAACACCTTTCTCTTAGAATGACTCGTGTTCCATTTGTGGAGTACCAGTCTGCCTTTGCCTTTCCACTTACCAACTTTTGTAGGGGGTCTTTCTGATGTTTCCCGTGCCGATCTGTTTGTGGCTTCTCTGCCTCTTTCTCTAGCTTTGGGGATGTCTTTATCTGCCTCATTTTTCTTTTTCCCCATGTTCATCTTTTGTTTCCTCTCTAATCTCTGCCTCTCCTTCATAGTTGTTAAATTTATTGAATATAAGGTGATATTTCCTATTCTTAATCTTCAAAATAGACAGAGGGTAACAGACCTAAATGTAAAATGCAAAACTACCAAACTCCTAGAAAATCAAATCGGAGAAAACTTACATGACCTGGGGTATGACAATGAGTTTTTAAGTACAACACCTAAGGCACAATCCATGAAAGAAATAATTGATAAGACAGACTTCAGTAAAATTCAAAACTTCTGCTCTAAGGAAGACAATGTCAAGAACATGAGAAGACAAGCCACTGAATGGAAGAAAATATTTGTAAAAGACACATCTGATAAAGGACTGTAACCCAAAATGCACAAAGAACTCTTGAAATTCAACAATAAGAAAACAACCTGATTTTAAAATGGACCAAAGACCTTAACAGACACATCATCAAAGAAGCCATACAGATAGCAAATAAGCATATGAAAAGATGCTCCACATTACATGTCATTAGGGAAATGGAAACTTAAGAATGAGGTAACACTGCACATCTATTGATATGGCCAAAATCCAGAATACCAATGACACCAAATATTGGCGAGTGGAGGAACAGGAATTCCCATTCATTGCTGGTGGGAATGCAAAATGGTGGAGCCACTTTGGAAGAAAATTCAATGGTTTCTTACTAAACAAACTTTACCATATGATCTAATGATCACAATCCTTGGTATTTACCCAAAGGAGTTGAAAAGTTATGCCCACACAAGAATCTTTACACAGATATTTATAGCAGATTTATTCATAATTGCCAAAACACAGAAGCAACCAAGATGTCCTTCAGTAGGTGATTAGATAAGTAATCGGTAATCTATGGTACATCCGGACAACAGAGTAGTATTCAGCACTAAAAAGAAATGAACTATCAAACCATGAAAAGACTGAAGGAAACTGAAACGCATGTTACTAAGTGAAAGAAGCCAAGCTGAAAAGGTTGCATACTGTATGATTCCAACTACATGACCTTTTGAAAAAGGCAAAACTATGAAGACAGTAAAAAGATCAGTGGTGCCAGAGTTTGGAAGAGGCGGGAGGGATGACTAGGTGGAGTACAGGGTATTTTTAGAGCAGTGAAGATACTCTGTGGGATACTATAACGATGGATACATCTCATTAGACATTTTTCCATAGAATGTATAACAATGAGACTGAATCCTGGGACTTTGGGTGATTGTGGTGTGTCAATGTAGGTTCATCAATTGTGACAAATGTGCCAGCCTGGTGTGGGATGATGATAATGTGGGATGTGGTGCTTAAGTGGAGGCAGGGAAGTAGAGGAATTTGTATAGGAGATCTCTGTATCTTCCTCTTCACTTTGTTGTGAATGTACAACTGCTCTGTAAAAGACTCTTTAAAAATAAGAAATAGATAAAACAAAGTCCTTTAAAAAATTAATTTCATAATAGATGAGATAAACATTTGGGGCTTCTCTAAAAGAAAATAAAATTGTTTTTCACTTAATTTTTTTTCTTCTTTCAGACTGGTAGCTCTCTTAGCATGTTTTGATAGAATACATATTTAAGCATTCTTATAGTTAGCTACCTATACAATGTATGTTCACTGAAGATTATTTCCAAAGAGCTCTAAGCAGTTTTGTAACTGGGAATTTTACTCATTCTCATGGCATGCGTGCTCGTAGGATAAAATGTATTGTATGATGCTCTGATATTTGGGAAGGGTAATACAGTTTAGAGAGCTTCAAAACATCACTCAGCAGATGAGTGCAGTCCCCTTGCTAGTACTCAGTGTTTTACCTAGAAAATTTGTAGTTATTCCAATTGGATTACGTCATTAAATACAGATTTTTGTCAGCCTTGTTAAAAACCCTTACATCTAGAAGACGTCTTAGAGACTAACCTAAAATTCTTTAATTTTACTCATTGGGAAATTAAGACTAAGGGAGGCCAAGGATTGCCTAATAAGTTAGAAATGGAGTTAGAACTAGAACCTCAGTTTCCTGACTACCAGTCCAGTACTTTCTAGAACTTTCCCTATAATTTTGGGAAATAAGGAATATGTTGCATGGTGTGAGAGGGCGGTGCTTGCTCTCATCAGTATAACATGCTCTGTGAGTTGTTTTCCCAGGGTCCCTGATCCTCCCACATGCTTTAAGCCAATGGGGTCTAGAACACAGGATTACATTAGGACGGTGGCTGGAGCAAGAGTATGATGGAAGAAGGTTTAGTTGGCTTTTGTTAGCATCATGCTGGAATGCAGCTAAGGGTAATATATTAATATGTCAGGATACACTTTCAAGGCAATTTCAAAATAGAAAAATCTCTCAGTGGAGCAGAAAATATTGAAATAACTTACAAAACAGCGTTCCAGTTTACATCTGTGAAAGGGAAAAGATGTCCATTCTTTCCTCCGCCTTTAATGATTCACTGTATTTGTTGGCCTAATGAGTTGTTGTCATTTTTATTCTCTTGCATTAGTAAGTTCCCAAAGAGCATGTCAGTAGATTTGATTATATGATGACATATAAATGAGAAAATATGCCACATTCTTTTTTGTGTGAATAAAGCATCTTGCTAATAACAATGGGGAAAATAATAATATGCAGGCCCTAAATACTTGTGGAAGTGCTTTAATACCAATGCCTTTTGCTCTCCAAAAGCAATCTCAGGACATATGTTTTGGTTTTCAACCCTCAAAATGGATAAGCTCTATTTTAAGGCACTATTAGCATTATTTATTATTAGCTCTTTCTCTCATGTATTTTCAAAATTATTTACTTTATATTTATGTTTAAAAGAACACCCTTTAATAATATCATTTCAGAAATAAATAAATAATAATAAATGGCATCGTTTCATTAAGAGAGTAGTCAACAATTCACTGTACTTTTTAAATAGGTTAGAATTAGAATTACTGCTGAAAAACCACTGTTCTTCATTCTGTGTTTCCAATGAGAAAAATAAATCAATATTAGAAAATGTCACTTTGGTGAGGTTATTAACAACCTTAAATTACAGGGAGGTTCCTCTAAAGAGGAGAAAAGGATGATAAAACACGTCTACTTGAAATGGCTTCATAGTTTAAGCAAACAGCATAGCCAAAAAATGTCCCACCCAGCAGGAAATGGTAACATCCTTAAAATATTCCAGAGAAATAGACTGTTTCAACAAAAAGGAAAAAAAAATCAACCCATGACATCAATTGAATTTTGACTGAGACTGTTGAAGACTTCGGCTGGAAAAACACAATACTAGGGAATCTAAAACTCTTAAACAGCATTGGAAAATGCAGACCCTTGGGGAAAAAAAATGTAGGATAATGCATAAAAATAAGGTATGGATACTGATCATATGTTGTAATTCAGTGTTTTTCTCCCACATTAAGCTTTGAGTATAAAACTGAACAATGTCACAATATAGCTACTTTATTCACTCTAACTAAAATACACTCACTAGAAGATATACTTCCAGATCTTTATACTTCACATCTAACTTATGCTGTGAACTACTAAAATTATCTTTACAAAAATATCCCATGACACCCTAAAAATTGTTTGTAAATTGTAGTAGCTCCCCCCTCCCATTATAATATCAAACAATCAAGAAATATAAATAGTATGTAGTCATAGAAGTTTATATAATTGAAAGAACTGAGAACTTCAAAGTTGGTTTAAATGTTTATATCCTAGTTACCAGTCCATGGGCTTGGATAGGTATTTAGTTTCTCTGAGCCTCAGTTTTCCTTATCTATCAGGTGGGACTAAGAATATTTACCCTGTTGGGTCTCCTTTACCACTTAAGCAAGATGACAAATATCTTAGTGCATGGTAGATGCTCAATTAATGTTTGTTTCTTCCATTTTTCTGATTAGGATGCAGCTTGAATTAAAACCTAGAAAAAAAATTTTTTTTTGAGACAGGGTCTCACTCTGTTCCAGGCTGGAGTGCAGTGGCATGATCTTGGCTCACTGTGACCTCTGCCTCCTGAGTTCAAGTGATCCTCCCACCTCAGACTCCCCAGTTGCAGGGACCACAGGCAGCGCCACCACACCTGGCTAATTTTTGTATTTTTTAGTAGAGATGGGATTTCACCATGTTGCCTAGGCTTGTCTGTAACTCCTTAGCTCAAACCATCTGCTGGCCTCAGCCTCCCAAAGTGTTGGGATTACAGATGTGAGCCACTGCACCCAGCCTAAAACTTGGACATCTTAAAAAGGAGACCAGGCTGGGCACGGTGGCTCAGGCCTGTAATCCCAGCACTTTGGGAGGCCGAGGCAGGTGGATCACAAGGTCAGGAGTTCAAGACCAGCCTGGCCAATATGGCAAAACACCATCTCTACTAAAAATACAAAAATTAGCCGGGCGTGATGGCAGTCACCTGTAGTCCCAGCTACTCAGGAGCCTGAGGCAGGAGAATCACTTGAACCCAGGAGGCGGAAGTTGCAGTAAGCCGAGATCGCGCCACTGTACTCCAGCCTTGGTGACAGAGGGAGACTCCATTTCAAGAAAAAAAAACAAAAACAAAAACAAAGCAAAAAAAGAAACAGGCCAGTACTTTTTCCCCACAGATTACACAGACTGTTGTGATAAGCTGGAGGGCCACCCTGGGAAGAAGCCTGGGGAATAAAGATTTGTCTAAAGAAGAAGCCCTAAAAAATTTTAGACTCTTCAGATGGATAGTGTGATAAGCAAGAAGAAGGCTGTGTATGTATTAAGCGTGGAAATGATGTAGTACGCCCTGTCTCTCTGACATCTAGTGTATCATAGGAATCTTGGTGGGTAGACAAGTACTCTAACACACTGGGCTGGGTTGTGTTCTGTATTGCATTTTAATCTTTTCTTGCAAATCTCAATTTTTCTCAGTGAAGCCTGGTAACACTTTTTTTTTTTTTTTTGTGGGGTGGGGCTGTCTTTAGCAATTTAATTCTCAATGTAGGCTGTTGTGATATTTGTTTTACAAAACGTACAGGTAACAGTTAAGGGACTAGTTAGCATTTGTATAGAATACCGCCACCTTTTGGTTAGATTTCAATGAGAAACGCAGATGTTTTAAGTGAACTGTCTGAAAATACATTTTTACAAAACTGATCAGGCAAGAGCTATCTCAAATATATTTACTTTTATTTAACAATCCTATTAGTGATTGAGTATAGTATTGTCTGGTCAAGATAAGAGTGTTCCCTCTTATTTTCTACATACTCAGTTTCTGAAAGTGCTCTGGGAATGCCACTCTTCGGCAACAACTGGATAAGCCTAAATTCATAGTTGTTTTCCTATGATATGGAAGGTTAAAGTCACTGCGGATGGCCATTCCTACTTAAGAGGTGATGTTTTGAGAAAACTAATATATCTTCATCAGCTAACTGAAGCTTCACCATTCTTACTGCATGTCATCACTCAGACATTGCCATGTGAGGTTTGTATTTTTTTTTTATTTTATTTCTGGGCCTATCTTTAAGAGCTTGCTTTACTTTTATCACCAGCTTTTTACAGATGAGAAAATTTCAACTTAGGTTAAACACAGGAAAAGTCACAGCTTGAGTGGGACAGAGGTGTCCTGGAAACTCTGTCTGATGACACCAGAAACCATTCTCATTAGACCCACGTTGTATTCCTGAAAGAGTCATGATTTATTTCCCCTGATGTCAACTCATCTTCTAAAGTAGAAAACAAGAATTTGCCATGGCAAATCAGCGGGAGGCTGACCCTGTCTTCCATTCTTTCTTTACCTACCCACTCTTGAAAATTTTATTTGGTCCAATGACTTCAATCTACCCACTTATTTATCCTGCAACACCTACCTTAGCCTCTCTTTCTCTCTCTCTCTCTTTTTTTTTTTTTTTTTTTTTTTTTTTTTTGAGACGGAGTCTCACTCTGTTGCCCAGGCTGGAGGGCAGTGGCACCATCTCAGCTCACTGCAACCTCCGCCTCCCAGGTTCACGCCATTCTCCTGCCTCAGTCTCCTGTGTAGCTGGGACTACAGGCGCCCACCACCATGACCTGCTAATTTTTCCTTTTTTTTTTTTTTTTGTAGTTTTAGTAGAGACGGGGTTTCACCGTGTTAGCCAGGATGGTCTCGATCTCCTGACCTCATGATCCACCCGTCTCGGCCTCCCAAAGTGCTGGGATTACAGGCATGAGCCACCGCACCCGGCCTCTTTTTTTTTTTTTTTTTTTTGAGACAGAGTCTCACTGTCGTCCAGGCTGGAGTGCAATGGCATGATCTCGGCTCACTGCAACCTCTGCCTCCTGAGTTCAAGCGATTCTCATGCTTCAGCTTATCAAGTAGCACGCCACCATGCCGGCTAATTTTTGTATTTTTAGTAGAGACAAGGTTTCACCATGTTGGCCAGGCTGGTCTCAAACTCCCAACCTCAAGTGATCTGCTCGCCTCAGCCTCTCAAAGTGCTGGGATTATAGGCATAAGCCACCGTGCCCAGCACCTTAACCTCTCCCTTAAATTCAAATTCCAAACCCATATCGGTAACTTCTGGCTAGAATATTTCACCATTACAGAGATTAAACTTGACTAAAGTGGATGCTCCCTTTTCTGAAATAATTTTCTCTTCCTAACCCTCCCTAAATCACTCCTGATTTTTCCTTCTTCCTCTTCCCCCACATCATGTCAGTTACATAATCCAATTAGTTGGTTAATTGATTTAGTTCTTAAATATTTACTGGATGCTCATTGTGTCCCCAAGCACAGGGCTGGGAGCTAAGAATTTATCAACATAAATCCCTGCCCTTGAATGGATTTCAGATTATTACTTAATGTCTTTCACATTCAATACTTTCTTTCCATTCCCACTGGCAATGTTTTAAACTAACTCATGTCTTGTCAGGCCTGGTCCCTTGCAGGAGTTTCCTAGCTGGTGGTTTATCTGCTTCTATTCTCCCTGCTTGTCCCCAGGCTCACCCCCATCCTTAGACAGTATCTAACCTTTCTATTTGTTACCAACAGGAAACTCTTTCTGAACCCTACTTGGCAATGTTCTTCTTTGCTCATATGCCGTTAATTGTTGTTATTGCTGGTAGAATTATGTTCAAACCTATTAGTCTGTGTTTTAAGGATCTTTACAATCTGCTCCTCCATTTTCAGTCCTCCTTCTTACCATAGGAATAGTTATTAAAGCATGGTCTTAGATTCCTTCAATCAGAATCACATAGGTATCTTATTAGAGATATAGATTTCTTGTCTGCCAGTGAATCACTATCTTGCGCTACGTCTGAGAAATTGGAAAGTAGTCTCCGACATCTAGGAGCTGGCTGGGCTTCGTAGTGAGGCCATGATGTACTTCTGTTGAACACAAGTAATTTCACAGAATGCCAACATTAGACAAGGTTGTTTGGTGATCATGATGACCAATCTGTAATCAAGAAGAAACACAGACAAAAACAAGAACATTGTGCAAACCAGAAGAACAGACAAATATCCCCCATCCTGGCGAGTATGACTGCCTGTTGCTTTGCCAACTACAGTTTTAGCATTCTTTGGTTTGTCCCACCTTCTAGATAAAAATTATTAAGATACTCAATCATAGAAGTGCCTCTGCTTCATGACAGCACCTAATCCAGAGCAAAAGCCTGCTTCCTTGGACTCTCCTCAAGTTTACCTAGCACAATTCCAAATCCTTTTTAATACCTTTTTACGGAGACACTCCATGGGTTATCCACGGTGTGTAATCTTTCTCTTTGTAATTAATCCTTCAACTACAGATACGTTTCTGGTGGGCTTTGGCTGGAGGGCATTTGACAGATCACATGAATTTTCATTTTACTGAGCTCCTAAAGTAATTCTGAAGTTGAGATTGAGAACCACGGCTACAACCAAGCTATTGTCTATGTTTTTCTGTAAACAAGTCATATACATTCTTACTTATCTAATCCTTCTAGCCTTCAAAGATAACTTATTTTTTGTTTTGTTTTGTTTTGAGACAGGGTCTCACTCTGTTACCCAGGGTGGAGTGCAGCAGCACAATCATGGCTCACTGCAGCCTTCACCTCCCAGGCTCAAGCCATCCTCTACCTCAGTCTCCCAAGTAGCTGGGACTACAGGTCTGTGCCACCAAACCTGGCTAAATTTTTAATTTTTTCTTTTTTTGTAGAGACAGGGTTTTCCCATGTTCCCAGGCTAGTCTCCAACTCCTGGGCTCAAGCATTCCTCCCACCTCGGCCTCCCAAAATGCTGTGATTAAAGGTGTGAGCCACTGCGCTGTGCCCAAGATAACTTATGTCTTCCTTCATCACTGAGAGTCCCTGAGCTGCCATCCCACATCATCTCCCTTCACTGAACTCATACCAGTGACACCCACTTGGAACCAAGTACAGACATTGTATTGCTCCTCACCCTTTAACATTCAGTTCACGGCCTTCCTCTAAAAAACTATGGCTGTTCAACACCAGACCTTCAGAGAAAAAGCAATTCCAATCACTGTCAGCAGAAGAATCTTCCTGAACCCTGCTTCGCAAGTCGCTTTTTGGCTTATACATCTTTTGTGATTGCTATTGCTGGCAGAATAAAGTTCAAACATTTCAGCCTGTTATGAATAAACAAGCTGGGCTGTTTAATATCAGACTCTTCAGAGCAAAAGATAAGAAAGAGAGTGAGTTCTAGAAATACTGTCTCTCTGCCAGGGTCAAACCTAGGAAGAGTCCCCAAGGAAGGTTCCAGAGGACAAACAGGAGAGGAAAAATCTGGCTTTGATGAATATGAAAGAGGAAGGTAATAAATGAAGAAATGAATGAAAAAGAATGAATGAATGCTTGTGCTCCTAGTGAATTATTAATCATCAGACAAGCTCGAATAGCCCTACGTGCTGATTTCATTTCTTTCAGGTGTTTTATCTTTTTAAATAAATCGTGTATGTAATAACTGGGCTGGTGGTTGTTATAATTGTTTGATAACCCCTTTTTACCTCCATTTACTTACTCTTTCATTCATTCCACAAATATTTTTAGGCGACTTTTCATGTGTGAGGTACTGTGATAGGAATTGGCAGTACACATTTAATTAAGAAACGTCACTGCTGTCATTGAAAGCCCAGAATTTATTGGTGGAAATAGATAATTAATTATGGCATTACTCTAAATTGTGTTTAAAAAACAACTATTCAACTGCAAGGGAGGGACTGCTGGAAGAAATTACTTTAAATGGACACCTAATGAATTAGAAAGAGTAATTTTACAAAATTGTGGTGAATCATATTTAAGATATATATTAAGGTCTTTTTAAAATATGCTTTATATATCCACTTTTTCAAATGAAAATTTTTAAAGACCAAAGTTTTAGAAGTTATTTTCTAAGGTCTTACCTCCCTTCAATATACTGTGACAACTGCTATCTGCCTGTTTTTAAGATATTGCATTTCTGTCTCTCCAGCATTTTTGTGCTTTGAATCCTTTTATGTGAGTGCATTTTTCTATTTTGAAAAGCATTCTGTATAAGAAAGTCCTATGGAATCTTCTTTAGTAAGGAATGTTACCTACTGCATAGTGTCAGATAAAAAAACAGATCCTCCCTTGGGCAATATCATGACACGTCACTGATAGTACCTTCGAACAATCCTGGAAGATGCCACAGCTTAAGCATACTATTGTTCAGTTACCTTTTTTCCTAGAACTGTACAGACTATGTGACTAGAAAATAACCAGAATGCAGAATCCATGTCTATCTGTTCCATGGCAGCACGTCTTTCCAACATCTAGTACCATTACTTGCACCACATGGTAATATTCACAGCATTAAGAAAATGACAATACATCTCCATAAGAACTGGAGAGAACATAGCTAATAGTCTAGAGAGGCAGAAGAGGGTAGAAGCAAATAATCCAGACGACCCTGAATCTCACTAGGGATAAGACAGTGGCAACTTGAAATGATTCGTGCATGGTGATCCAAAATTCTTGTGGCTTCAGAGAAGGTATACAGAAATAAGTCCATATAGACTCACATTTCAAATAAGAATAACTTGTGGTTGGAGGAGATTACTGAAGGAGACATGATCCTTTCCTTAAGTAGCCTACAGTCTAGCTAGGAGACAAGACTAAAGAATGAGAAACAACCTGGTAGCAATTAATGGCTAGACATGATGTGCTGAGAGCTCAAACTAAGATGGTGGCAGAGAGAATGATGAGGAGGAAGAGGAACGTGCTTCTAGAATCTGGAGTTACATCCTTTCATATGTTGGCCCATGTCAATTTATCCATTTAAAAATATTTCTAGAGGGTGACGATGCATATTTAACTGATTGAATGCTGATAACTGTAACAACTTCCACATTGACTGTCTTATGGAGTCTACCAATTTATAAGGTAATTTTAGCCTCTCTCTAGTTGTGTCCATGCAGCCTTTAAGATTAAATACTTAGGTATCTTCTAAAGTCTGCCAATTTTACTGGCTCTCCGATCCTGCAGGCTTGACATGCTGGCTATTAAGACTGACTTTAAGTGATTTACTTAAACATAGTATGTTTCTATCTAGTCCTCTCACTGAAGTGAATCCCTGGCTCTCCTTTCCAGGATGGGCTGGCATGTTGTGACTCCTGCCCTTTTGTTTTAGTTACCTATTGCTGTACAACAAATTAATCCCCAAATTTAGTGGCTTAAAACAGCAAATAGTTTTCTTACATAATTTCCCAGGATCAGAAATCTGGGAACAGCTTAGTTGTGTGGATCTGGTTCAGTCTGTCATGAGTCTATAGTCAAACTGTCAATTGGGGCTGCAGTCATCCAAAGACTTGAATGGGCCTGGAGGATCCACTTCTGAGATCACTCATATGGCTGTTGGGCAAGAGGCCTCAGTTTCTAAATTCATGGGCCTCTCCATAGGATTACTTATGACCAGGCAGCTGGCTTCCCCCAGAATAAATGATCTTAGAGACAAAAAGAGAGTGAGAGAAAGAGAGAGACAGGGAAGGAGAGAGAGAGAAAGAATATACTTCCTTTTATGACACACACCATTAGTTCTATCTTATTTTATTCATTCAAAGAAAGTGAGTCTAGCCCACACTCCATAGAAGGGGATTACACAAGAATGAGGATACCAAGAATCAGGAACCACTAGGGGCTGTTCTGGAGGCTGCATACAAAACACCCCTTTATAAAGTGACTGTTCAATTATTTATTTGAAGTCGTTATCTTCATTTTCACCTGTATTTATTAACTCCCTCATGAAGTTAGTGTGAATGCTAATCTGCGTGTGAAGCTATATGAAGTTAATATTTTATACTTTAACCTCAAAGTGAGAGTTCCTCTTCCTCCTACTGACAGATTTTACCCTTTTGAGAATGAAAATATACTTGTCTTTCCCCCCACTTATTATCTTCCACTGAAAGCTGTAGGTTACCATTTCTTTCTTATTTTGATTTGTAAGGTTGTCAGGATAACAGCACAAAGCATTCCTTATACTCACAATGTCAAAAAGAAAATAGAGAATTCTTTCTCCTCCTTACTGCCAACTGAAAATATTCATATCCAAATCCTTCGCCACTCAGTCAACAAGCCAAACCCTATTCACTGTCGAAGTGAGCAACTGCCAGCAGTTTCTCCATTTACTTGTATCAAATAAATAAAAAACTGTACTAACCTGAGCATTGGTTTATTTTTTAAATAATTGAAACAATTTGGTGCTTGAGTCTTCAGTGTGTAAAGGAAGCAAAAATTCACCAACTGAAACATAACATGTTACATATTACCGTGGCTTGACTCTGAGCACGATTTTTTTGAAGCCAGAAATAAATTGGATATGGGAAGTCAAGGTCATGGCCTCTGGCACTCAGGAGTTTATAGTCAGGGAACACATTAGAGCTTGGGTCCTGAAACCATAACTATTGTCAGTAAGAAAGCGATGACTGTTGCTTGATACTTTATTATGAAGAAAAAAAAGCAAGCAAGAAAGCAAAGACTGATCTGATAACACTCTTCATGCCTTTAAGGGGGCTGTGTAGATTTTGTCCTTTCTTAAATGCATGTCTACTTCGACAGCACTGAAATTGTCTGATGAAGAAATAATGCTTTTTAAAATGCCCATTATGGGATTCTCAGACAGATCTCTCCTGCTTTTGTAGATTTTAGGTAGATTCAAGTATATGAACAGATTGAAGACAGAACTGTATTCCATTCTCACTTCCATCACAGATGTGCTAACTTTGGCAACATCTCTGAGCTTACTTTCCTCAAAAGTGAAATAAGAATAATAAATATCTACACTTGCAGACATATTTTGATGATTGAAGTATATTAAAATACTACTAATAGGGCTCTCACACAGTAGATAGTCAAAAAACGTTGCTGCTTCTTCCTTTTGTGTCTTATCAAAATATGCTGGATATAATTCTGCAAGAGTGATTTTCACATAGTTGTTGCTTCATTTTCTGGCTCTGCTGCAGAATATGGGTATGCAGGGGAGCTTTTCTACCTTCTGCATGCAGGACATTACATTGTTAACTGTATTCTGAAGCTTAAAAGAGAATTGGGCTGAATATTTAAGTACTCCCCAAAGTCAATGCAAGATATAGGAAATTATGCATATTAGAATGTTATGCTGCAACATGATACATTAAGTCCCAGTGAAGCTGTGGTTCCTAATTCAGACTGTATTAAGTTTCTCTGCTTAAATTTTATTATAGTGTAGATCATCGATATCAAGTGAATCAAGCCAACTATGAAAGCATCGGTAATAAGAGAAAAACATTTTAATGTATTAAGAAACCACTCTATGAAATTTTACACAAAACACACCACTTACTTCAGAGACATTTGCTGGAAAGTTGCTAATGTTGAGTTTTATATTAATTTATGTTTACCAAATGCTTTGCAATCACCTGTATTACTCATCTTCAAAGACTTTTGGTAATGAATCAAACCAAACCACCAACCTGGAGAAGCGACTTTGCTAAAGTAGAAGGCACCATTACCCCACATTACAATTGAAAATTTAGGATAACTTGGTCTGCAATCTTTCATAGAGCCCCTTTCACTGTCAAAATAACCAAGCATAGTCTTGAACCTTTTCACAAACATTCTATCTCCCGTTAATTGAAAGCCACACTATCTCCTGAACTCCTTCTCTTTGCCCACAGAGCCAGGAAGAAGAGTCAGCACACTCTTTACACTTTCTGCTCATTCCAAGCTATTTATTGTTCCCCGAGAAACTTTCACTATATCCTTTTCCTACCAGAACTTAATGTAACCCTCTTCTTGTCATACCATCTTGGTTTCCTTGTTACAGCCATGCTTGATATATTTTTAAGCAATAACTCCAACTCTGCTCAGCCGTCTTTGTCTCACACTACTCAAATTTGCAAAGGACCAGTATATAAACCATGGTCCAACTTAAAAAATTAACAATGATACATATGACCCTAAAGAAAACAATTACACATTGTAAAAATTAGGACATTTAGTCCATGCACACCAATTTATAAGGAAGCCTCAGTAGAATCACAAGGCTGTTTGGTGAACAGGAAGCATAGTAGGTAAAGTTAGTTAGATGGTATTTCTAGTTGATGTCTTTCAGCTATAGTTGTCTGGCACCCCTCTTCACTAAGGGCCATGCTGCCAAATAGCCTGGATATTTGACCAGTTTATCAGGAAGCAGTGTTTTGTAACTATACTGAAGGTACACAAGCTTCTATAGTACTTTTGCCTCCCTCTTACTATACCCCCTATGCATGATTGAAAACATGGGGATATATTCTTTAGCTATACCTTTTCTTTCTTTTTCTTTCTTTCTTTCTTTTCTTTTTTCTTTTTCTTTTTTTTTTTTTTTTTTTTTTTTTTTTAAAGACATGTTCTGGCTCTGCCGCCCACACTAGAGTGCAATGATGCAATCCAGGTTCACTCCAACCTCCATTCTTTGAATTTTTAAAGTTGAACCATGGTTTATATACTGGTCCTTGCTGAATTTGAGTAATGTGAGATGAAGAACACTGAGCAGAGTTGGGGTTATTGCTTAAAACTTGGCTCACTGCAACCTCCGTCTCCCAGGTTCAAGCAATTCTCCTGCCTCAGCCTCCCGAGTAGCTAGGATTACAGGCGCCTGCCAGCAGTCCTGGCTAATTTTTGTATTTTCAGTAGAGACGGGATTTTACCATGTTGGCCAGGCTGGTCTCAAACCCGTGACCTCAGGTGATTCGTGCCTCGGCCTCCCAAAGTGCTGGGATTACAGGGATGAGCCACCACGCCTGGCCAATGTCTGTATTACATAATGATTTATTTTCCTAGGTTTGCTACCCAGTAGTAGGATGGCTGGGTTGAATGGTAGTTCTATTTTTAGTTCCTTGAGAAATCTCCACAGTTTTCCATAGAGGTTGAACAAATTTATATTCCCACCAGCAGTGTACAGTACAGCTTGTCTTTTCTTTAATCAATCAGCATTTGATTGGAATTAGGCATTCTTACTTACAGTCACCTTGACAAATCTTGCATGGTCCTGCATGAACTATTCATCTACAGGTAACCATATCTATTGATGGTTATGCCATGTTATTTTTAAAAAATTCGCCATGTGAGGGTGTTGAGACACCTCTCGTGCCCTACCTCACATCCCGTTAATGTACATCTAGCCCAGCTGTTGCTATGACAACCAGTTGTGCAAAGTATGATGTGACAGCACCTTGTCTCCACTGCGGTGAAAATTTCTTGTTTTCTACATCAGGGAATTTTTGCTGTAGTGCCTATGGAAAACTTTAGCTATTTTGACTCACACGCAAACCTGGAAGTGTGAGCGAGTTAACACAATGAGGGACAAGAGTCCCCCCTCATCCATCCCTTGAGTGGATAATGCTGAGGCCAGTTGCACAGAACTCCTCAAACTGACCCCATATGATACAACCATATTGGTTGATTGCTATACTTTTTAAGATGAGTGTATTTTTTTCCTCGATTGAAAAATGTAGGATTTACAGATTTTGTTTTGTTTTGTTTTGTTTTTTGAGACAGAGTCTTGCTCTGTTGCCCAGGTTGGAGTGCAGTGGCGGGATCTCGGCTCACTGCAAGCTCCGCCTCCCAGATTCAGGCCATTCTCCTGCCTCAGCCTCCTGAGTAGCTGGGACTACAGGCGCCCGCCACGACGCCCCACTAATTTTTTTGTATTTTTAGTAGAGACAGGGTTTCACCGTATTAGCCAGGATGGTTTCGATCTCGTGACCTTGTGATCCACCCGCCTCAGCTTCCCAAAGTGCTGGGATTACAGGCGTAAACCACCATGCCCAGCCAAAGATATTTTTATGTCCAATTTCACATTGGGAAGACATGCCATCATGACTTTTAGAAGTGTTGTATCAGCTTTCAAATCAATATGAATATTTTTCAAAACGTTTAGGCCAATATAAAATATTTGGGCAATTTAAAACATAAACACAGCATGAGAAAAATTTTACTGAGAAAGATAAGTAAATTAAATGTTAAATTATCTGCATAATTCTGTTCAATGTTTTCACATAAAAAGTGAAAAACTGGGAGATTTGCCCTTAGAAATTAGATATTTTTCTCCTTTTAATTTATAGAAACATGTTATGGAAACTAGTCACAAAATAAAATTACTACATTATAAATATAAAACATATAAAAGCCCTAGTACATGACATGGTCTTTGAATTTGTTTCAAGATGATTTTCTGTTTAATACTTTCCCTTAAATATTGATAGAAAATAAGAGGTCAGCCAAACATCTTGGCGATGCTAAGAAATTATATTTTAAATGCAGTATGTAAACCCTCATTTTCATTTTCTAATATTAATTCAGAGAAGATGGAAAATACAAGTATTTTAGTCCCCAAAGAAATATTAACTCCTCAAACTGGGCTGCTTTGGAATAAAAGTCCTGATGTGCACCCTGTGAACTCAGTTAATATCACTATGAGTACTGTAATTTTTGCATTTCCTGATTTGTACTAAAATTGCAAGTATATTAGTTTAATATTTTATAGGGGTTTTGGAAGACTACTCTTGAAAATTTCAAGGTACAGGGTTGTCATTTCTCTGGAAGGAAAATTCCAGCATCTGACAATAATTCTCTGTAATCTTTCACTTGGCCGAAGGCTCTGATTGGTTATAGCCGTGGCTTTTCCTCACACACAAATTGAACAATTTCACCAGAGGTTCACTTTTTTTCTCTTTTGCTCAAAATAACAAAACTATTTGCCATACTATCCCTTTGTCTTTGTCCTAGGTTCACTAAACTAATAGGCCTAATCCCAGGCATCTTGATTAGTTACCCAGTCAGCACAGTTACTTTTAAACAGGGAGAATTTTTATCTGAACACTGAACTTATGCTTCATGCTCTGCAACAGTTCCACTGACCTTATTCTTTGGTCTGTGTGTTGTGGTTGTTTGTATTTTTATTTCTTTGGCTTGGTGGCCCTACGCATCCACAGGGCATTCTAGTATTGACTATTGACAAAAGTCTAGTCAAATAATAAACCTTATCATACTTCCAAAGTATTTGTGGGGGAGGGGTGGAGGATAACAGGTTTTTATTCACTTATGAACTGGCTTACATAACCCCTTCCCTCCAGAACAACGTACGTAACTTTATTTTCACATGGTCATAAGAAACAGTAAACTTTCCTGTTTCTTATTTTTCACAGCAACATTCGTAGACATTTGAAATTTGAAGTATATTGAAAACATACTTGGAAAGTTGCTAGAAATAAATCAGCAAGGTAAGGGGCAGGTAATTTTATAATGATCAAGGTCTGATTTTAAAAGTGGCATAAAATAATCAGAGTAAATAGCATTTACTGAGAACTTTTTGTTAGACACCTATGACAAAAAAAAGAATCAGACAGCTTTAGTCATTTCCTCTCTACTGGGTTATTTCCATCAACATTCCATAATAACTCCCACCTTAAAAAGGAATCCTTTGTGCCTTTTCCTTTAAGGTACCTTCTTTACCTCTCCATCCTATCTATAGAAAAACATCTTAAAAGCATCCATACTCACCATCTTCACTTTCTTTCCTCCTATTTTAGTCTTTCATCACCTCCACTCTACTGAAAATATATTCTTCAAGGTCATCAATTCTTTTTTTTTTTAAATAGAGACAGGGCCTAGCTATGTTGCCCAGGCTAGTCTTGAACTCCTGGGTTCAAACAACCCTCCCACCTCCTCCGAGAGTGGTGGGATTACAGGCATGAGCACTGTGCCTGGGCATAATTTCTTCAGCTGGAGTACAGTGGCACAATCATAGCTCACTGCAACCTCCAACTCCTGGACTCAAGAAATCCTCCTACCTCAGCCTCCCAAGTAGTGGGGACTACGGGTGCACACCACCATACCTGGATAATTAATTTTTTTTTTTTTTGTAGAGGTGGGGGTCTCACTGTGTTGGCCAGGCTGGTCTTGAATTCCAGGCCTCAAGTCTTCTTCCTGCCTCAGCTTCCCAAAGTGCTAGGATTATAGATGTGAGCAACTGTACCCAGCCAAGTTAATTAATCCTTATTGAATCTAGTAGTCTATTCTCAGTCCTTAACTTATTGTACCTCTCCTGGAGCAGCATTTGATAATAATTGATCAAACTCTATTTCTTGAAATGTTTTTTTCTTTTGGCTTCAGCAACATTACACCCTTTTTTTTCCCTCCTCATAACTGACCACTTCCTTTTTGGTCTCCTTTTCTACCCTTTTCTTCTCTTCTTGGCTGCTAATTGTTTAAATGCCCTAAAGATTGATCTTCACTGAAATTTAAGGTTTCTTTATTATTGTAGCATAGATCTTTGAGTTCTGTGGATCTAGAGATTCTGCTTTCCAAAGGAGAACATTTCCACTAGGGGTGCATCAAGAGTCCAGTTGAACCATGAGCCAAAATAAACCACTTTTGTTTATAAATCACCTAGTCTCAGGTATTCTTTTCTAACAACCCAAAAACATACTAACACATATGACATTTCATGTGGTCAACAGTCAATCTATATCTATATAAATGTTTGTTTGTTTGTTTGTTTTTTAAGAGACAGGGTCGGTCTCTGTTGTCCAGGCTGGAATGCAGTAATACAATTATAGCTCACTGCAGCCTCCACCTCCTGGGCTCAAGGGTTTATCCTGCTTCAGCCTCCCAAGTAGCTGGGATTACAGGTGTGAGGCACTGCATCTGAATTAATATTTGTGTTAAAAATGAATGAGTGACACAGAAACAGGCTTCTTATGTCACAGGAAAATATGTATGTGGCATGGATTTGAAAATAGGGATTTTGGAGTTAGACTGTTCTGGAATAGAGACTTATTTCTATGTTTAACAAGAGCTTTATGAAATGATGTTGGGCAACTTTCTTAACCACTCCAAGCTTCATTTTCTTTAGTTATAAAATAGTAAAGATAATAACACCAATTTCATAAGATTGCTATAATAATTAAAATACTCATAATGGACATGTTATCATTAAATATTGGTCTTATTTGCTGCAACCTACCAGGCAGCAGAGAGAATGCTGAAGACTTTTACCTGTAATTCTCATTCAGTCCTCCAGATAAATCTGATCAGTTGATGGCAATTCCATGAAGATTAAACAACAGGAACAACAAACTTAGACTCACAGAATTTATTTAATACATGTGATGATACAGTGTGTTAGTCTGGATAGGTTATGCCAAGCTGCAGTAATGAACCAACCCTAAAATTTCAGTGGATTAACTAATAAAAGATTGTTTCCAACACACAGAAAGTATGCTGTAGGTCCCATGGTTCTTCTGAGTACCTTCAATCCAACTTTTCTTCAGGGACCCAAGGCTGCTGTGTCTTGCATCTAGAACATCTTGAACACATGGTTCTAGTTCACTGCAACAGGGAATGAGTGACCTGGAGAATTGTGTTTGGCTTTTAAGTGCATTAGTCAACTGACACACAGCACTTCTAAAACCATAGCACTGGCCAGAACTAGTCATATGGCTCTACCTAATTTTAAGGAAGCTGCAAAATGTGGGGGAACCTAAACCTGTTTAGTGAATAGTAAATATTTCTGCAACATCTGGCTGGTAGACTGGATTCAAAATGGCAGTATATATGCTTCATATCCTCCGAAGCTATGTTTGCCAAATAAAATACACGATACCCAGTTACATTTTAATTTCAAATAAATGATGAATAGTTTGAGTATGAGTATATCCCATGCAACATTTGGAGCACACTCAGAGTGAAAAATTAAGTGTTATCAGAAATTCAAACTTTCATTTGCTAAATCTAACAACTTAACCCAAGGGTCATATGTTTCAGACATGACTAAAACCTGTTGCTAATATGAAGTGAAGAATTATTCCCCCTACCTAAAGGTATTTACAATTGTATTTTTAAATTTTCAGCTAATAGGAGCACATCTGCAGATTGAACTTTGCTAGCCACTTGCCAATTCAGCTCACTATATTATAGGGTTTTTTTTTTTAAAGCCCTAAAATTGAAAAAAAAAAAAAAAATACTTGGATCTCCCTAACCTCCATCACCAACTGAGAATATAACTAGCCTTCTGTAACTTACTTAGGTTGCCTAAGTTGCCTCTTTATTTATTTGTAAAATTTGACTTGAAAAACATCAAGGGTAGCTTGTCCCTCATAAAATCTATTTTCCTATGACTCTATTGTGTTACCTCATAGTATTGTGTCAGAATATTAATAAAAACATACCACAAATAACACTTCTGAGTATTCGCTCTTTCAAAGTAACCTCCCCAGGGGAGGTTATTCTGATGATAATATCGTAGCTTAAATTATTTTTAGACAATGTAGCAGTATATTCTTTTGAGTATCCTCCTCTGGTGGCAAATTATTTTTCCATAAAGGTAGACTTGATTTTTGGAACCAAACAGAAGTTATTCAAAGTCAAGTCAATGAATGGTCAAATTGAAAAACAAGTGTACATTATAGAATAAAAATGAGATGAGTTTATCAAATAAATGAAACTGATTTATTTTTGAGACTTTTTAAAGCTCCATTTAAAAGCAATTAGTTTTAAGGCAGAAGTTTAAAAATCAGTTTTGAGCAATGATCATATTGCTGGAATAAGTGCATTGCTTCCACCTTTAAAGGACTCACACTCAACGGGTAATGAACTCTGTAAGTTGATTACAAAAAGTAACCCTCAATCAAGAAATCAGTGATTGATTGCTATTCATGATAAAGTATTGAAAATACAATTCCACATGATTTATTACCTAAATGCTCTTGAAAATGACTTTTATCCTGGGACAAAGCTCCTTTTTGGTGAACTTTTCAACTATGTTTAAGAAAAGAAATACTCCATAGTGGTGGTTTTCTACCTCCCAACAAAATACATACATACATACACATGTATAAAGCTTTTCTGATCTTATTCATGAAATAATTCTTTAAAAGTTCAAAAATCCATACATCGAAGATTATGTGACAAATGAAGAAAGCTGAATAAAAAGGTTTTTTTCATGGAAATGTTAATTGGCCAAAATTGAAGATTGACTTTTTACACCAAAAGGCAAAGATTTGAAAAATGAAACATATTTCTAGAGAGAAACAAGACAGACATAAGCAAATAGATCAAAACACAAGTTTGGCCATTTTTCTGGACATAGACCAATAAGGTATGTTTTATTGAAACAGCCACTGATAGTACTTAAGATTATCAGAGACACCTCTGAGTGTTCCCTACCATTGTTTTTCTCATTTCTCCCTAACTCCAACTTTCTCTTTGCTTTCCTTTTTTTATTTTTTGAGGTGCGCCTGTGTTATTGCAGGGTATCTATGTATGCACACACAACACACAAATACATTATTGCATGGTGTCTATGCATGCAGACACAACACACACATATGTTTAAGAACATTAAAAATTCAATTCAAAGTCATTTTGGAGCACAATTCTGAAATATTTATCTCAAGATGTTTAAATTTTACATACCATGAACTAACCATTCTAAGTTTAGAAATTTATCTTCATAAAACTGTAGTAGACTGAATTGTGTTCCCCTAAAAGACATGTCCATGTTCCAACCCCAGGAATTTGTGAATGTTACTTTATAAGGAACAAGAGAGTCTTTGAAGAGGATATAATTAAGGATCTTGGGATGATGAGATCATCTTTGATTATCTGGGTGGGTCCTAAACCCAATGAAATGACAAGTGTCCTTATAAGACAGAGGCAGTGGGAGATCACACAGAAAAATGAGGCGGAAGCAATGTGAACAGGGAGGAAATGCATCCACAATCAAGGAATGCCAACAGCCATCAGCAGCTTGAAAATCCAAGGAACAGTATCTTTCCTTGAGTCCCTGGATTAGTGTGGCCCTCCTAGATTTCAGACTTTTAGCCTCCAGAGCTGTGAGAAAATAAATTTCTGTTGTTTCTACCCACCAAATTTGTGGTACTTTGTTACAACAGCCTCAGGAAGCTAATACAGAAATTATCCATAAAATTAATAAATATAATCAGTATAATTTTATTTACAATAGCAAAAGTAAAAGTGTCTACAATAGAGAGAACATTAAAAAGTATACTACAGATATGACAGAATATAAATCCTATAGCAAAATAATATAAAATAATATATTCAATATATATAAAATGAAAAAAATAGTTTGCAAAACAGCCTGCAAAGTATAATTCCATTTGTTTAAAAAGATACATTGGAAGGGTTAATGTCCAGAATACATAAAGAACTTCTACAACTCAACAACAACAACAACAAAATAGCCTGGTTAAAAAATGCGCAAAGGACTTGGACAGACATTTCTCCAAAGATGATATACAGTGCTCACTTTGGCAGCACATATACCAAAGATGATATAAAAATGACCAACAAGCATGTGAAAAGATGCTCAATATCACTAATCATCAGAGAAACACCAATTAAAACCACAATAAGACATCACCTCACAGCCATTTGGATGTCTACCATCCAAAAATAAATACCCAGAAAATAATAAGTGTTGACAAGGATGTGAAGAAATTGGAACCTCTGTGCACTGTCTGTAATAATGTAAGATGGTATGGTCACCATGGAAACAATATGGCAGTTCCTCAAAAAATTAAAAATAAAATTACAATATAGTCCAATGATTTCATTTTTTGATATATTTCCAAAAGAATTCAAAGCTGGATCTGAAAGAGATAGTTGCACACCCATGTTCATTGCAGCATTATTCGCAATAGCCAAGAGATGTAAGAAACACATTGTTCACTGATAGATGAACGGATAAGCAAATTGTGGTATACACACAAGGGAATATTATTCAGCCTTAAAAAAGGGAAGGAGGTTCTGACACATACTACGACATGGATGAACTTGGGGATGTTTTGCTAAATGAAATAAGCTAGTAACAAAATCACAAATACTCTATGATTCCACTATCTAAAATGGTCAATTCATAGAAACAAAAAGTAAACTGGTGGTTGCCAGAAGCTGAGGGGAGGGAGAAATGGACTGTTAACAAAAATGCATTTTTGACTTTTAGCCTCCAGAGCTGTGAGAAAATAAATTTCTGTTGTTTCTACCCACCAAATTTGTGGTACTTTGTTACAACAGCCTCAGGAAGCTAATGCGTAGAGTTTCAGTTCTACAAGATGAAAAGTTCTGAATATGTGTTACATAGCAATATGAATATATTGAACACTATTGGAATGTACACTTAAAAATAGTTTTTGAAACTTGCTAAATTGTATATTTTAAATATGTGCAGTTTATTATATCAATTATACCTCAATAAAGCTGTTTAAAAATATGTTGGTGGCTGGGCACAGTAGCTCATGCCTATAATCCCAGCATTTTAGCATGCCGTGGCAGGAGGATTACTTGAGCTCAGGAGTTCAAGATCAGCCTGGGCAACATAGTGGGACCCCATCTCTACAAAATATTTTTTAAAAACTTAGCCAGGCATGGTGGTGCACATCTGTAGTCCCAGCTTTTTGGGGGACTGAGGTAGGAGAATGACTCGAGCCCAGGAGGTTGAGGCTGCAGTGAGCCAAAACTGTGTCACTGTACTCTAGCCTGGGCAACAGAGCAAGACCCTGTCTCTCTCTCTCTCTCTCTCTATATATATATATATACACACACTCACACACACACACACACACACACACACATATATATGTAACTGTAAACCTAGCAATTGATTAAGAATTAAAACTTCAAAGTCAGACTGCCTGGCCTCAAATTCTAGCTCTACCATCTACTAGTGGTATCATCTTGGATACATTATTTAACTTTGTTTCTTGGCTTTCTCCTCTGTAAAAATAGTGTTTGTAACAGTAATACCTAGATGAGCTAGTATTCATAAAGCAAGGTCTGGTCATAGTCTGTGATAAATAAATGCAATGACCTATCACTCTCAATCTTGACGTATCTCTACAAATACAGATGGTCCCTGACTTACAATGATTCAACTTATGATTTTTTGACTTTACAATGGGTTTATTGGGACATTAATTGCATTTTTGATTTATGATATTTTTGACTTAAGATGGCTTTATCAGAACATACCTCTATTGTAAGTTGGTATTAGTGATTATCTCTAAGTGGCTGTTCCACCAGAGACTTTAATTATGATCTTTTCAGCTTATCTTTTTATTACATACATGTGTGATTTTTATAATAAAAGCTAAGCAAGTTTTTTATACATACAAAGTAAGTCAGATGATCTATCTAGCATAGAAGTTTTTCTCTCTTGGTGATACTAACGAAATGCTATTTGAGCAAACATGGGCCATTTACTATATTTCAGAAGTCCTTCTAATATTATTAGTACTATTATTGAAAAACAGAAAGATACTACATTTATATGAGGAAAACAAAGTTTATAAAACCAGCCTGCAACTGTTGTTATGGTTATTAATCTCCTGAAAATTATGGTTGATAATCTCCTGAAATTTTATAGTAATGTCATTAACTATTAGTCTCACTATGTGTAAACAATAGATTGGGTGATGGAAGAAGTATTTCATATAGATGCCTTATTGATCCATTATTTTTGTAACACTGGAAAGAGCCATGGTAAATTTGGTGTTGATCCTGTTTTTCCCTCCAGACAGGGCCAGCTCTGGCCTGCTCTATCTCTCATTACTGTGATGACGGCTGTATCCAGATGCTAAACACTCCAGGGACACTCCAATGCAGTGTTAAAGACTCTGAACACTTCATCCCCAAAGAATGTAGCATTCCAAGAGAAAACAGGCCTCTTTCTGACACTAGTAAAACTGTGAAGGTGTGTGATAAATCAGGGATCAAAATGAGAGGACACAAATTCTCTGCCCCTTACAGTGAATCCTGCTCTTCTCTTTTCAATAGAGTAACAGTCATATTTAAAAATAATAATAATAAAGCTTGTACAGACACACTAATGGAAACAATGACAAAATATATTCAAACATAATGTGTTACAACAGCTAGAGGCTGCTCTAGATGGGAATCAAAGAATAGATAGCTGGAGATGTAACTAAGGATAAAAACATACGAAATGTCTTGGGCTATTTGAGGGGATTAGTTTTGAGAGGGTGAGCAGGAATAGTTTGTCCTTGGGGCAATGGTTGCTTCTATTTTCTTTCCTTTCATTTTTCCTCGTTTTTCTTCCTTCTTTTCTCCCTCCCTTTCTCCTTCCAGCTCCCACCCTTTCTTCCTTCTTTCCTCTCTTTCTTTTTACAGAAATTTTCATTTCTTTGCTGCCACAAAACAAAGACAAAGGGTGTTGAAAGTACCATTTACTTGACACATCAACGTCCCAAAGTAACATAAATTTTTTAAAATGTAAAATAATAAATGTTATCTATATCCAAGAAAAAAAATGGTGGCCAAAAATTTTTGGCTATAAATTAGAATTCTTTTTTCACTAACAAAATCAAGTGTTTCAATCAAAACTATGTACAAGATTGTTTCTAAAATGACCACTGCCCAAGTTTGCTAACAAAAATGCTAAACAATCTGCTTCAGTACAACAGAAACACATAAATTATGGCCACAAATGTTAATTAAAAATTTCAAAACAATAAGTTTACTTGTTTTGTTAAAGTATTATGTAATCCTTAGCGTTTTTGTTTCTTCTTACTTTTTAATGAGGTGTCATTTATATGAAGTACACAAGTGTGCATCTTGATAAATCTTTCCATAGTCTACAGCCATGTCACCACCAACCAGATCAAGATAGAGAACCCCTCAAAAACAATATTTCCAAGTTTAGGTGTATAAGACTCTCCTGAGGATGTTGTTAAAAATCTATATTCCTAGGTCACAATCCCAGAGGTTCAGTATCAGTGGGTCTAGGGTAGGGTCCCTGAGACTGATTATTTAATAAGCACTTCCACTTAGAGAAACTCTGCCCTAGAAAGAAACCTAACTTAACCCAATGGCTCTAAAAGTTCTATTACTCTCTACTTCAAAGACAATTTATTGGGAAACGTAGGTGCTTTCCTACCGAGGAAGAATGTATATGACATTTGCTATCCCTGTGTAATTTTAACTTTTAGCATTGTTTTTTCTTTCTTCGAGCCAGAGTCTCCCAAATGAAGTTTCCACCAGTCCATAGAAAAATGAAAATTAATAAGACCATAGTGAGTTATTCATAAAGTTAGATGTATCTAAAGGATTGTCATTTATTTTCAGATTATGTTCTTCCTACCTTCAGGACTTTCAAATGCTCTGTGCTGTACAAAATAATTCTAACAGTAAAATGGTATGGCCTTTTTTTTCTTAATAATTCTGAGAAATTAAGAGATAGAAACGCTATGTTGTTCAACTTTGAAAAATCTGGGTTATCAAGCCTTCAGGTCTGCTCCTGAAATTTGAACCAATTGCCACCAGGGGAAGTAGAGTACTACAGCCTGTATGATTTCCACTGTAGGGGCATTTTTTTCTGCCAGAGCATGTCAAATTTAACTGCAGATTTTCTACTATAGTCTTCTGTCACTTAACAATGAGGAGATGAGGATATGTTCTAAGAAATGTGTCCTTAGGCTAGTTCATCACTGTAATAACATCAGCATATACTTACACAAACCTAGACGGTATAGCCTACCACACACTTCTGCTAGATGGTGTAGCCTATTGCTCCTAGGCTACAAACCCACACAGCATGTTACTGTAATGAATACTGCAGGCAGTTGTAACACAATGGTAAGTATCTGTGTATCTAAACATAGAAAAAGTACAGTAAAAATATGTACTATAATCTTAGGGGACCATGATATAGTATATATGGGTTTGTCACTGACCAAACCATCATTACATGGTATATGACTGTACTCCAAGAAACAACCTTAGCTTCTTTTTTCTATATATAAGCAACATATGGTCTCTGTAAGAAACTTTCAAAGAATGGGAAAAATTAAATCAAAACCATCAAACCATTGTTAATGTGTTTTTTTTTTTTCCATTTTTAGTCAGGAATGAAATGAAGATAGAAAGAGAGATAGATTCATTACCACCTGATATTTTTCTTCAGCAGTTTCCAATGTCATTAAAAATCCTTTCTATGCAGTTTGACTGTATAGTGTTTATCTCATGAATACATCATAATTTATTTATTTTTATTTTTTTGAGACTGTCTTATTCTGGCACCTAGGCTGGAGTACAATGGTGCAATCTTGGCTCACTGCAACCTCTGCCTCCCTGGTTCAAGTGATTCTCATGCCTCACCCTCCTGAGTAGCTGAAATTACAGATGTGCACCCCCATGCCCGGCTAATTTATTTTATTTTTAGTAGAGACAGGGTTTCGCCATGTTGGCCAGGCTGATCCCAAACTCCTGGCCTCAAGTGATCCATCCACCACCTTGGCCTCCCAAGGTGCTGGTATTACAGGTGTGAGCCACCATGCTCAGCCTCATAATTTATTTTATTAGCAACCTTTTACAATTTTTAAATTTAGAGGTTATTTCTACTTTGAAAAGAGGTCAGGAGTTCCAGACCAACCTGCCAACATGGTGAAACCCCATCTCTACTAAAAATACAAAAATTAGCTGGGCATGGTGGCAGGTGACTGTAATCCCAGCTACTCAAGAGGCTGAAGCAGGAGAATCGCTTGAACTCAGGAGGCAGAGGTTGCAGTGAGCCGAGACTGCACCACTGCACTCTGGCCTGGGTGGCAAGGGCAAAACTCTGTGTCAAAAAAAAAAAAAAAAAGATGTAGGCTGGGTGTGGTGGCTCATGCTTGTAGTCCCAGAACTTTGGGAGACCAAGGCAGGAGGATCACTTGAGCCCAGGAGTTTGAGACCAGCCTGGGCAGTAAAGTGAGACCCCATCTCTCTCTCTACATATATATTTTAAAAGTAAATAACACTAAAGAGAATATTTTTGTACTCACTTAAAAATAACATTTTGAGTCTATCTTTAAGATAGATGCTTTTTTAAAGGAAACTGATACAAGGGATATAAGGATTTTTTAAGACTTTTGATATATTGTGATTCAATGACCTATTGCTGTATAATAAAATCTCCACAACTCAGTGGCTTTAGAATTACAGTCTTCATGCTGTTCTAAGGGAGTAGTAAAAAATTAAAAAATAATAACAGCCATATATTATGTCTCTGCCTGATGTTGACTGGGGTCACTCATGTAGCCGCATTCAGCTGAAGGCTCAACTGAGGCTGGATGTCTAAGATGACTTCACTCATATATTTGGCACCTTAGCTGGTATATTAGTCAGTTCTTGTACTGCTGTAAAGAAATACCTGAGACTGGGTAATTTATAAAGAAAAGAGTTGGCCCACAGTTCTGCAGGCTGTACAGGAAGCATAGCAGCTTTGGCTTCTGAGGAGACCTCAGGAAACGTACAATCATGGCAGAAAGTGAAGAGAAAGCTGGTACTTCCCATGGCTGGGAGCAGGAGGAAGGGTTGGAGGGAGGTGCTATCTACTTTTAAACAACCAGATCTCATGAGAACTCACTTACTATTCAGTATCAAGGGGGTAATGGTGGAAAACTGTTCATGAGAACTCTGCCCCCATAATCCAGCCACCTCCCACCAGGCCCCACCTCCAACACTGGGGGTTACAATTCAACATGATACTTAGGCAGGGACAAAGATCCAAACCACATCAACTAGGATGTTTGGAAGAGCTGGGAGATGACTTGGCCTCACTCTGCATAGACTGTCATAATTCAGTAGTCTAGCCTGAACTTATCTATAGGGCAGCTGGATTCCATGAAAATAAACTTAGAAGCTGCCAGGCTTCTCAAGACCCAGACCTAGAAGTCAAAGCAAGTCATGGAGCCAGCCCATATTTAGGGGGAAGAGAAGTAGACTCTACTTTTTAGTGGAGAAGCTACAGATTCACGTTGCAGAAGGAGACTGAGGTAAGAAGAATTGTGATCATCTTTGGAACTAATCGACCATATATCACCATATTATTATTTTATATATCACCAATTTACAATAAAAAAGTGTATGCAACATATACTTCCATCAGATTGCCACGAATTAAAAAGTGTCAGCAAGGATATGCAGCAACAATAACTCTTATATACTCCTGGAAAGAGTGTAATCTTGAATGCCCACTTTAGAAAGCAGTTTGGTATTAATCACCAAAGTTCATAGGTATATACCTGAAAAAATGGGTGCACGGGTAAACTAGAATATATGTACAAGAAGGTTCATAGCATCATCATTCATAGCTCAGTATAGCCCAAAACTAGAAACCCTAAACTTCATCGAGTCTAAAATAGATTTTGTGGAAATGTGAAATATTATAAAGCAGTGAAAATGAACAAACAATACACTCAGCAACATGAATGAATCCTTTATACATAATGTTGAACATAAAATCCAAGTCACAAAAGGATGGATACAGTGTGTTTTCATTTATGTGAAGTTCACAAACAAGCAAAAAGGAACTATGTTGTTTAGGGATGCAAACAAATAATACAACTATAAAGGAAAAAAGAGAAATTGTTACCGTTTCAAAGCTAGAATAGGAGTTTGCCCCAGTGAGGATGAAGGAGGATAGAGAGGAGAATCTAGGCAGAGGAAACAGCGTAACTGGATGATTGGAGCTGTTTAAATTTAAGGAAATTAAAGGAAGCCCGTGCACAAAAGGAAGAACAGGAACTTACAGGCCAATTTAAGGATTTTCAGGTTTCATGCTAAGAACAACAAAAAGGCCATTGATTGGTTTTAAGCAGAGGATAATATAATCAGGTTTCCATTTTCAAAGGGTAATTTTGTCTATTGTGTGTAAATTGATTAGAGAAAGTCAAGAGTGGATACAGGGATATAGTTAGGAATCTATTTGCAGTGGCTTCAGGTGAGAGATGATATGGCTTCAACTGGTGCAGTGACTGGAAAAGGTGAGAAAAGAATAAATCTGAGATAAACTTGGAAGGTGGAATTGACAAGAGCTGATGCTTGGCAATTAAAAAAAAAAAACAGATTGAGTTAGAGTGACTTTTATCTTCTGGCATGATCAACAGGGTGCCGTTAATCAAGAAAGGGAACACTAGTGGAGGGCTGAACCTTGATTTTGGATTCCTGGGAGACATGAAATTGCAGATGTTACCGAATAAGTTGAATAAATGATCTGGAGCTCAGATGAGGTGCTTGAGTCAGAAAGAGGAATTTGGGATTCATCAGCACTGACACTGATATATATATATTTTAATATATACATATCAATATATCAAGACACTGATATATCTTTTAATATACCATGGCAGTAGATGAAATGGGGCATAGCTGAAATACCAGGAGAGGTAAAATGACTCAGAAAGGACAGGTAGAAGCAAGAAGCAGCGAATATATTAAAACTCTATGCATAAGGTACTGTGTTTGATGCTGGGGACACAAGGATGAATAAGATATGGACCCTACTTTACTGCCAAGTAGAGGAGATGGACACTTTAGCATATTACATCTATCTTACTTGGTAAATGACAGAGTAAAGATAAGTACAAGATGCTGTGGGAACTCAGAGAAGGGCAGTGAAGCCTGGAAAGTCCAGTAAGAATTATCCAGAAGAAGAAAGGTGGGAAATGCAATCCAGGCAGACATAATAAGACACAGAAGCACTGAGGCTTGAAAGAATATCATGTATGTACACGATTGCAAGCAGACCAGTATTATTAATGTACAGAGTTTGAAGGCTAAGTGACGGGACATCAGAGCAAAGAGGCAGAAAGACCCCAGTCATGGGCACCTTGGATGCCTTGCCAAAGAACTTAGGATTGAATCAGTAGGAATACAAGTGACATGGTCATATTTGCATATTAGAAAGATTACTTAAACTGTGAGTGAGGGGTGAGGGTAAACTGAACACAGCTGAACTGGTTAGGAAAACAATAAGTGGCCGAATAGTGGGTGCTGATAGGGACATAGGAGAAATACATTTGATAAATATTTAGGACTGTTCTTTAACTCCAAGAGCCTTTCTGGAAGGTCATAAATGTTCATTTCTAGTTTGTCCCAGTTTTAAAAGCAGTTGACTGGTATTTGGGGGAGATGGCGGTGGCCCAAGTTGTCAATCTCTGAATTCCTACACACCACCCCCCCCCCCACACACACACACAGAGCAACTAGATAGCAAAGCCAAAATGCCTAAGCAACATTTACAATAAAGCTAGGGGACCTCGAAATACAAGCAGGTGGTGGTAACCCCCCAACAGTCACAGACTATCAGGGTCTGTGCAGGAGGAAGAAGGTAGCCATGAAGCTGAGGACCGAGATCGCTGCCAGCAGGGGAGAGCAGGTGCGAGCAGAAGCCTCGGCAGCCATGGGCTTGAGGGCCACTGCTCAGAGCAGCCGGATAGGAGAGAGCACATTGTCCTCTTGGCCAGGGTGGTGCTCCTGCTGGCGGACTGCAGGCACCGGAGCAGTCCAGCCTGCCTGTAACTCCAAAACCTGTGACTCACCGCTGCTCCCTCCCGTCTGGGACACAGCCCCACACTGAGAAGAATCTGCTGCAAACAATCCAAAGCAGCACTGGGACAAATGGGATAAAGAAAAGTAAAGGTCCAGTGGAGAGGGCTTAGGGTCAGGGAATCCCAGAAAGCAAGCCACTGACGCTTTGACCACTGTGCAAAAACAACAGAAGTGGGAGCTTCTTAAAGTCAGAAAAGATTTCCTCCATTCCATCCCATTGTAAAATTTTGGGAAAAATAGAACTGAACACCAGGAGAGTATGGAGAGAAAATCCCATATACAATTATTATTTAAAAAAAAAAAAAAAGAAGCAAATAAACATCTACAGACAAGGAATGTAGGCCAGGAAGATGTGCCCACAAAACAGTTCAAAATAGTAACTTCACATTTTATAACAAGTCTAAGAACATTAAGAAAATTATTCAAGATTTTGAATAATGGTGTTTTGTGGAAGAATGTGTTCACTGGGTAACTCATAAGTTGCAATCAGAGAAGCTCAGCATTGAGGTGACAAAACAACAAAGAATTAGAGATAAAAGGAAAAATATTTCCAACACAAAGATGAAATGAAAAGGAATACCAGAGAAAAGAAACACAGGAGATAATATACCTTAAAAGAAATAGGAAGTGGCCAGGCACGGTGGCTCACGCCTGTAATCCCAGCACTTTGGGAGGCTGAGACGGGCAGATCACTTGAGGTCAGGAGTTCAAAACCAGCCTGGCCAACATGGAGAAACTTTGTCTCTTCCGGAAAAATGTAAATTAGCTGGGCTTCCTGGCACACATCTGTAGTCCCAGCTACTCGGGAGACTAAGGCAGGAGAACTGCTTGAGTCCAGGAGGTGGAGGTTGCAGTGAGCTGAGATTCCCCCACTGCACTGGGTGACACGGCAAGACTCCATCTAAAAAAAAAAAAGAAAAGAAAAGAAAGAAAGGAAGTAAAAAAGGAAATTTAAAAGTCATATTTTTAAAAATAAAAAAGAAATGAAGAGATAGAGACTATTCTTGAAGCTAGTAGTCTAGATAAACCTTTTCCAGCAGCTACAGACAGAGCTCTGCTTTGTATCTGCCACTGCCTTAAAATCATCCTCTTAGGCATCTTTGTATCTCTGTGACTTCACTTAATTCTTGTCACATGACAAGAAGGTGATGAGAAACTAGGGGAGCCATTCTACATAGGAAAGTCAGGGAAGACTTCTCTAACCGTATTCATAGTCTTACATTATCAGGTTAGTTTGATAATAATGTTAAAATATTCAAGCACCCATGAATCCCAGTTGTTCCCCTGTGAACTAACTACAGGCCTCCTTTCCTTTTTCTTTATTTCGTCCAAAAGGTACATGGGGGTATAGTTACAAATACACCTAATTCCAGACCTCGTAGAACTCATAGTTTAGTGGAAGGGACAGATGGGTAAACAGGTAAGTAAACACAACATGACAAAGGGCATACCACAACTTTGAACAGTATTACTGTTCTCGTTGTTAACTCTTCTGCCTTGGGCCTCTGAAGTCCCTGGAAAACCCTGTTTTCCTGTTTGAATTCCAGGCTGAATATCTGCCTGGCTCCCTACATCATCTCAATATTTAGTTTCTATTTTTTGGCTAGATCAGTAACTTGACTTGCATGCAATACTAGCTTAATTCCCTCATAGTCAGTTGATTACAGCATTGGCTTGAGATACATGACTTAATGTAACAAGACAATTTTATTTTAAAATTACTTTCTTAAAGAGCCTGTATTTTTTGCATCAAATATTTTAAATAAATGCTAAATAAGATTTTGGCCAGATAATTTAAACTGGCTATTAGCCAAGAGAATGCATTCACTGGGTAACTGTCATTATTAGAAATCTATGCTGCATTTCAGTATCACTGTATTTCTATCATTAAACACAATCACGAACCACTTGGTCTGGTAATCAGGCAGGGAGTGTTTATCTGTACTGCAGGCATTTTTAAAGACAGATAACACAGACAGAATATTCTATAAGAGACACACAAAATTAGAAGTATTTAAACAAATACATACGTATTTAAATTATGTTCTGAACTGGCTAGTGGTTTATATTAGCTTGTCAACTCTTCTAGCTTTACCACAATTCTTTTAGATTCCTCTGAGATACTCCCAATTACTGGAAATTGCTACCTTCCCACAAAGAATGGGGTAGCCACATTCCAGGGTCTAGTGTTAGGGACAGATGAGAAAGAACAGTGACGGTTCCCCTTTCCCAATATCCTTCACTTCACATATTACGAGGCCTCAGAACTAGAGTAAAATTGACTGTCAATCCTAGCTTTATATGAGGTGGTAAGTGAAGAAAGAAGGGGATTAAAGTTCTCCAAAGGCATCTTCTCTCCAAGTGATTCTTTAATAAGGATGACAGCAGGATTGAGGCTTCTGGAAATTCTCACACAAGCATTAGGTGTAATCATAGGAAGTTCCAGTAAGGTCCCTAAAGAGCAAGAGAATAAGGTCAGGAAAAAGTCATCTTCTGAAGATACATACTTCAAGAAACAATAATTATTTTACAAAAAGACACAGAAAACACTTAGATGTAAGATACGTATATATTTTAATCTAATTAAACTACTCCATTAATACTTCATAATGCATCTCTATGGTCACACTTACCACACTGCAGCAGAATTCTAAGTTTTTACCTATCTGTCCCTTCTACCTACCTGTGAGTTCCTTTACATAGGGACAGTATTTTAGTCATTTTTGTTTTGTTTTGTTTTACCCTCAGAATCTAGCACTCTGTCTGGCTCAGAAGAGGGATGAAGAAAATGTGTGTTGACTAAATGAGCTGGGAATATAACGAAAGAAGGCAGACATTGAATTGTAATAGGCATCTGCATGTAGTATACAGGAAAGGTTATTTGATTAAAATGTTAACGCTATTTAGAAATATCTGAGACATATGGAATCAGCAGATATGAACATTCTGATTGCTAAAATGTGTGCACCACAGTAGTGGTAGGTATTCACTAGACTATTCCAAAACATAAGCCAATTTCTTTCAAGAACACATAGTTCTAGATATCTAGGTTTTGTGCACATTCATTTCTAGAGCATTTACATTTGTTAAATACCTTTTCTTTTCTTTTCTTTTTTTGTTTTGAGATGGAGTCTTGTTCTGTCACCCAGGTTGGAGCGCAGTGGCATGATCTCGGGTCACTGCAACCTCCGCCTCCCGGGTTCAAGTGATTCTCCTGCCTCAGCCTCCTGAGTAGCTGGGACTACAGGCACACGCCAACACGCCCAGCTAATTTTTGTATTGTTAGTAGAGACGGAGTTTCAATATGTTGGCCAGGCCAGTCTCGAACTCCTGACCTAGTGATCTGCCTGCCTTGGCCTCTCAAAGTGCTGCGATTACAGGCGTGAGCCACCATACCTGGCCTACTGAATACCTTTTATGTGCCAGGTACTGAGATGGGAACTGGAACTATAATAACAGATATTCATAGTCTTTGTTATCAAGATGTTTAGTAGGAGGAAACAACAATAACAAAAAAGGTGAACGAAAGTGTCATAGGCTCTGAGGCCAGATACCATGGCTCGCGCCTGTAGTCCTAGCACTTTTAGACACCAAGGCAGGCAGATCACTTGAGCCCAGGAGTTTGAGACCAGCCTGGGCAATATGGCAAAACTCCTTCTCTGCAAAAAAAATATAAAAATTAGCTGGGTATGGTGGTGCGCGTCTATAGTCCCAGCTACTCGGGACGCTGGAGTGCGAGGGTCACCTGAGCCCAAGGGGGCCCAGGCTGCAATGAGCTGTGATTGTGCCACTGCACTCCAGCCTGGGCAACAGAGTGAAACTCCATCTCAAAAAATAATAATAATAATAATGTTATAGACTCTGAGATAAAAGTTCACTGCCAGCAGAGAGTGGTAGGGAAATAGAGAATAAAAAGATGCTTCATCCAAATCTTAAAATATGACAAGGTAATCAACAGGGTGAGGACAGAAGAGCATTTTAGACTGAAGAAGCTTTATTGAAGAAACAATAAACTTGGTGGCTTACTTGAGCAGAGCTTACTGTGGAAGGAGTGTAGGGTTCTGGAGAGATGAGGTTCCAAGGAACTTTATTTCATGGGCTAAGAAGTTTTGACTTCATATTACACAAAATCGGAAGTGACAGAGTATATTAAATTGCTAGGGCCACCATAACCAAGTACCACAGACTGGTTTGGTTTAATAACAGAAATTTATTTTATCACAATTCTGGAGGCTGGAAGTCCAAGATAAAGGTGTTGATAGGGTTGTTTCTTCCAAGGCCTCTCCTTGGCTTATAGATGTCCATCTTCTCCCTGTGTCTTCACATGGTCTTTACTCTGTACATATCTGTGTCTTAATCTCCTCTTCTTATTAGGACATTAGTTATATTGGATTAGGGCCCACCCCAATAATCTCATTTTAACTTAGTCACCTCTTTAAAGATTCTACTTCCAAATACAGCTATATTCTGAGGTACTGGAAGTTGTGACTTCGACATATGAACTTGGAGAGAATATAATTCAGCCCATTAACAGGGTTAGATCTAATTTAGATCATCCAGACAGCAGTGTGGACAGATGCAACACCAGGGCAGGCAGACCCTTTGGAAGACTATTACAGTGTTTTAGTTTGTATGGGTGATGATCCCAAGGTTGGTTTGGTTGTTGTTTTCTCCCTATCATGGCTGATAATCTGAATTTGAACAAGAGACACAGAGGGAAGCATGGCAAAGGAAGATGTTAAAAGGGTCAACAGGAATACCATGTTAAGGATCAGTGGCCTGTAGGATAGAATTCAGACTCCTTGGCACAGTCCACAGGCTTCTGACAATTTCCCTCTGATCCCTCAGTGCAGCAAGCAGACTCTTGTCCTGCCACTCCACACAGTGCACGCCCTGCCCTCTAGCCATAAAATCTCACAGTCTCCAATCACACTAGGCTTTTCCTCAAGGCCAAGCCAGTGCCTGCTCTGCCCTCTGCCTGAAATATTCTTTCTCCTCTTCTTAGCCAGCCAAACATCTATCTACTCAAGTAGAGGTAGTCAAATGTTGCCTTCTTCATGAAACTCGAACGTTCTCTGGCAGCGAGGAACTTCCTCCTTAGACTCCTGGGGGCATTCTGCCTAGACACTCTCATTTGGTGCTATGATTAGTATACATTTTACACACTTGCTACTCTAAATTGTAAACTCCTTGTGGGCTGGGACTGGCTTCCTTTGTTTCCCCAGAGCTCAACACTGTGATCACCAAATGGAAAACTCTTCAACAAATATTTGATAAATGTGTGAGAATCAAAGTCTATACCTGTTACCACCTAGACACTACCAGGTAAAGCCTTGCCCGTGCTCTCTCTGTGTTATCTCTTTTTAACTAAAACACTAGGAAAACATTAAAGAAAGTCAGATTTTCCAAATTTGGAGCTAAATCTCTCTTATAAAAAGAAACAAGATATTTTACAAACCAGCAAGGAAAATTCCAGGGGAAAAGCCAGGGGAATCAGCAGAGTTTCCAATCTGTCACCACTTTAACCCATCTTGTAAATCACTTCCAGTTTAATTTTAAAGGACAAAACACCACTGCCTTCATGTCTTTTTCTATTTAAGAATTTAACAAGTGGCTCCCTTTGCCTTTCTGATCAAATCCAAGTTTCCCCATCTGGTTTTGAAGACCTTCCATGGCCTGGCTCCATTTTACCCATCCGATCCACTGTCTACACAACTGTCAGAATCACCTCTCTGAAACACAGATGATTCACTATCATACTCAAAAATACTTCAAGGCTCCTTATGACCTAAGATAATTCTCAAATTCCTCACTTTAGTTTTCTACTCTAGTAAGACCTCATTTAACGTTGTCAGTAGGTTCTTGGAAACCGTGACTTTAAGCAAAATTAAGTATAATGACACCAAGTTGTCGGTTTTATTTTTCTCATCAATGTTATAAGGAAGCAACCTTGAATGAAATGACATTACTCGAAGACCTGCTGTACTTTGTTTCACTTAAGGTTGCAGTTTCCAAGAACTATCGACAACATTAAGTGGGGACTTACTGTAGTTGGTCCTGGTCTTTCTTGTCCAGGACATTCTCCCCTATAGACTCCAATTGTCAGCTCACTTCCCAAGTTGTCCTTCACAGATATTTTTTATATTTTCCTGTTTCTGTGTCTCTACAGTGTTCAAGTTGTTCCTGAACCACCTGTACTGTTCTCTTCCATATCTGTAGTATAAATTAGCAGTCTTAATACAAAATACTTCCAATCCACTAACCTTTCCATCTGCTCTACCTCCATTGATAATCAATTCATGTTTGGGGTCAGTCTTGAACTAACAGCACCATCTGATATAGTTAATTGCTCTTTGCTGCTTGGGCCACTCTCCTCCTTTGACTTCTAGGACACCACTTTCTCTTCTTCCTCCTCTTCTGTCTTCCATGAACTGGCTGATCCTTCTTTAGCTTTTTTATTTGATCTCAGTTGTCCCAACCTCTACAAGTTGAAGTATCTAAGATTTAATCCTGCTCATCTCTTTTCTAAACACATTCATACTTAGATTTCATCCAGTTCCATGGTTTTCAATTTCATCAATAGGTTAAAAAGATCTAATTTTCTATCTCCAGCTCTATCTCCTTTCCCCTGATTCCAGATTCATATGTTCCACTGCCTAATCAATATCTCCACTGGGATGTCAAAAAGGTATCTCAAACATAATATGTCCAAAACGAAACACTTTATTTCCCTCTTTCCTAAAACTTGCATCTATCATACCCTTCCTCATCTTAGTAAATGGCCCTCAGTTCTTCTAGATCTTAGAATCAACTCTGACTCCTCTCTTTCTCATACAATCCATTAGCAAATTTTTCATTGAAAATATGTTCAGGGCCGGGCACGGTGGCTCAAGCCTGTAATCCCAGCACTTTGGGAGGCCGAGATGGGCGGATCGCAAGGTCAGGAGATCGAGACCTGGCTAACCTGGTGAAACCCCGTCTCTACTAAAAAAAAATACAAAACACTAGCCGGGCGAGGTGGCGGGCGCCTGTAGTCCCAGCTACTTGGGAGGCTGAGGCAGGAGAATGGCGTGAACCCGGGAGGCGGACCTTGCAGTGAGCTGAGATCCGGCCACTGCACTCCAGCCTGGGTGACAGAGCAAGACTCCGTCTCAAAAAAAAAAAAAAAAAAAAAAAAAAAAAAAGAAAATATGTTCAGAATTGCACTATGTCTACAACTCTTTCACTGTTACCACTTTGGTCCAAGCCATAGCCATCTCTTTTTTGAATTATTTCAGTAGTATCTTTACTGATCTCTCTGTCCCTGCACCCCTAACCCTCAAGGTGGTCTTTCTAGAGCTGATTATGTAAACTCCTCTGCTCAAAACCCTGTTAGTAGCTTCCCATCTCATTTAGAAGATAACCAAAATCATTACCATGACCTATAAAGCATTATGACATCTGGCCCACCATAGATTCTGAGTCCATCTGCTACCACAGTTACTCTTAGTCAGCTCTAGCATTTCTAGCCTCCTTGCTAATTCTTGCAGGACTCCAAGCACACTTCTGCTTCAGTATCTTTATACTTGATATCCCTTCACCAGGAATGTTCTTCCCCTAGACAGTCACAGGCTCTCTCACTTCTATCAGGTTACCTTTCAAATTCTACCTTATATGTCTGGGTATAGTGGCTCACGCCTGTAACCCCAGCACTCTGGGGAGGCCAAGGCAGGAGGTTTATTTGAGGCCAGGAATTTGAGATCAGCCTGGGCAACACAATGACACCCTGTCTCTACAAAATTGTTTTTTTAAAAATTAGCCAGGCATGGTGGCACACGCCTGTAGTCCCAGCTACTCAGAAGGCTGAGGTGGGAGGATCACTTGAGTCCTGGTGGTTGAGGCTGCAGGTCAAGCTGATACCATGCTGCTGCATTCCAGCCTGAGTGACAAAGAGAGACCCTGTCTCCCAAAACAAAACGAAACAAAAAACAAAACCAAACAAAAAATTCTACCTTATAATTGAGACTTTCTCTAACTACTTTATACAAATTAGCAACCTTTCTCCATCATTCTCTAGCCTTTACCGTGAGTTATTTTTCTTCATATCACTTATTACCACTTAACAAAGTATATATTTGTTAATATGTTTTTATCTACATCCTTCCACTTAAATGTTGTTAGTTTTCTTTAGAGAATGTTGTTTTCTTTCCTTCTGTATTCCCTGGACCTAGAATAGTGCCTAGCATGTTGTAAGCATTTAGTTTAAATTGAATAAATTAATAATTATCATCTATAAGACTGAAAGCTCCTGTGGCCACGGACTAACACTTATTGATTATATATTCCCAGTAACACCTAGCTTAGTACCTTGCCTATGGTAAAAGTTCAGAATGTTTGTCTAATAGAATTGCATCTTATTTCTCTCTGCTTCTCAAAGATGTTCTCTGTTCCTTTTGGGCAAGTTTTCATACTGCTACCTGTTTCCTTCCTTCCTTTGCTCTACCTCACTTTTGCCTGTTTTCCTGTTTATATTTTATTACAACTTCCTGGAATTTCGGGAAACTTCAAATTACAACTGTTATTTCTCAACTCTTAGAGGCCACACAGACTATGCCCCAAAATTTAGCAGCTTATACTAGCATGTATTCTCTGCTTCATGGGCATTCTGCCTTGCTTTCCCAACAATACTGTAAATGGCATAATGGTAGAGATCATATAATATTTCCACATCATTGAAAACATACAAGGTAACATTCATTGTAAGCAATCGATAACTATATCAACTCATCCAGAATAGTATCTCCATTTGCTTACTAGATATGACCACTTGGATATTTAATAGAGATCTCATTTTGCCTGAAACAGAACTCCTTGTTTAAGTACCCACGCATATTCCTTTGCCATTCTACCCCATATACTGGTCACCAGAGGGGACTCAGTTTCTTAAGCACAAAGTGCAGGAATAAACTTCTTAATTTTGAGATAGAAGATTCACATGCAGTTGTAAGATCAACTTGTAAGCACAGGGGAGATCCCATTTGCTCTCTATCCAGTTTACTCTAATGGTAACATCTTGCAAAACTATAATACAGTCTAGAACTTCCTCAAACTATGAAACAGAGATAACCATGTAACCCAGCAATTCCACTCCTATACATATACCTGAGCAAACTGAAAACACATGTCCACAAAAATACTTGTACATGAATGTTTATAGTAGCATTATTATTATTATTATTATTATTATTTTGAGACAGTCTTGCTGTGTCACCCAGGCTGGAGTGCAGTGGTGTGAGCTCAGCTCACTGCAACCTCTGCCTCCCGGGTTCAAGCGATTCTCCTGCCTCAGCCTCCAGAGTAGCTGGGATTACAGGCGCATGCCACCACGCCTGGCTAATTTTTGTATTTTTTGTAGAGATGGGGTTTTGCCATGTTGGCCAGGCTAGTCTCGAACTCCTGAATTCAAGTGATCCCCACACCTCAGCCTCCCAAAGTGCTGGAATTACTATAGTAACATTATCTTTAATAGTCAAAAGATGCAAACTATATAAATGTCCATTTGCAGATGAATGGGTAAACAATATGTAGTCTGTAAATACAATGGAGTATTATATAAATACAATGACCATAAAAAGGAATGAAGTACTAGTACCTGCTACAATTTGGATGAACCTTGAAATCATCATGTAAATTGAAAAAAGTGGGACACAAAAGGCCACATGTTATACGATTCCATACATATAAGCATCTTGAATAGGGAAACCTGTACCGAAAGAAAGTGGTTGTTTAGGGCTGGAGTGAGGGGAATGGAAGGATAGGGGAGTTACCCTTAACTAAAGGGTACAAGGCTTTTTTTTGAAGTGATGGAAATGTTCTAAAATTGACTGTGGTGATGACTGCACTTATCTGTGTATGTCTATGGAACTGTATACTTTAAATGGGTGGACTGTATGGTATATAAATTTTATCTCAATAAAGCTGTTGAAAACAAAACATAAACTGCAGTAAAATAGCACAACCAGGATAATGACATAGTTAAGATGCTGAGCATTCCATTACCACAAAGATCCCTGCTATTGCCTTTTATAGCCACCCTCACTTCCCTCCCACCCCCACATCCTCCTTAACCCTTGGCAATCACTAATCTAGTTTCCATTTCCATAATTTTGTCATGTAAAAATATTATGTAAATAAAATAATTTAATATGTAACATTTGGGAACTAACTTTTTCTTTTTGTTGAGATGGAGTCTTGCTCTGTTGCCCAAGCTGGAGTGCAGTGGTGCAATCTCGGCTCACTGCAACCTCCACCTCCCTGGCTCAAGCAATTTCCCTGCCTCAGCCTCCTGAGTAGCTGGGATTACAGATGCACGCCACCATGCCTGGCTAATTTTTTTGTATTTTTAGTAGAGACAGGGTTTCACCATGTTGGCCAGACTGGTCTTGAACTCCTGACCTCAGGCAATCCGCCCGTCTTGGCCTCCTAAAGTGCTGGGATTACAAGCGTGAGCCACCGCGCCTAGCTGGGAACTAACTTTTATTCACTCAGCATAATTCCCTGCAAATTCATTCAGGTTGTTGTGTGTATAGCTAGTCCCCTCCTTTTATTGCTGAGTAGTATTTCTAGAAATTATTTTGATTTTTACTCTTCCTTATCCATCATATCCAATCCAGGAGCAAGTCTTGTTGGTTCTACCACCAAAGTTCATCTTGGTTCTTATCTCTTCTCTCTACTTGTATGAATATACTTGTCTATACCACCATTAGCCCTCACCCAGTCTGAGAACATCAAACTGATCCTGCTGCCTTCACTCGAGCCCCTTCACAATTCATTTACCACACAATAGTTAGAATACATTTCCACTAAAAATCTTTACATCAGGGCAGGCGCGGTGGCTCACGCCTGTAATCCTAGTACTTTGGGAGGCTGATGCCGGCAGATCATGAGGTCAGGAGATCAAGAGTATCCTGGCCAACATGGTGAAACCCTGTCTGTACTAAAAATACAAAAATTAGCTGGACACATGCCTGTAGTCCCAGCTTCTCAGGAGTCTGAGGCAGGAGAATCGCTGGAACCTGGCAGGCGGAAGTTGCGGTGACCCATGACCCGAGATTGCACCACTGCACTCCAGCCTGGCGACAGAGTGAGATTCTGTCTCAAAAAATGAATGAATGAATAAATAAATAAATAAATAAACTTTACATCACTCTCCAAAGGCCTACCTCCTTCTTTCACTCATATACTCATTCAAATATTTATTGAGTGCCAACTATATACTGGGCATTGTTTACACTTTGGAGAAGCGGTTATTATATTTAAAATAATGACAAAATCCCTGATCTTGTGGAATTAATACAATAGTCAGGGAAGAGCAAAAGTAAACAAAATAAGTAAAATATTGTAAAACAAACAAAAAATAAAGCAGGAAAGCAAAATGAGAGGTTCTTGTAGGCAAGTTAGTTACATTTTTAAATAGACTGGTCAAGGAAGGTCTCATTGAGCAGATGACATTTGAGCAAAATATGAAGGAGACAGGAAAAAAGCTATGCAGATAACTGGGTGAAGAACATTGCGGGTAGAGGGAATAGCAAATATAACAGGACAACATGAAAGCAGGGTGGGAGTATCTGAGGAACTGAAGGGAAATCTGTGGCTGGAGACAAGTGAGCAAGACGGGAACATTTAGGAGATGAGGTCAGAGAGGTAATGGGTCCAGATGATCTACTGGCTTTTTAGGTCATTTAAAATACCTACTACATCTTTTACTCTAAATGAGACAGCAAGCCTTGGAGAGCTTTAAGCATAATTTGACTTTTAAAACTCTGGCTGCTGTATGAAGAATAAAGCACAGGAGGAAGAGGGGAAGCAAGGTGATTAGTGAAGAAGTGATTCCCAAAGTCAAAGCAGGAGATAGTGGTGGTTTGCACTAGAGTTGTAACTTTGGAGGTGGTGTGAACTGATTGGGTGTGAATGTGCGTTAAAGATTAGAGTTAAAGGGTTTGTCGGTAGATTTCATGCACAGTGTAAAAGAAAAAGTCAATGATGATTCTAAGGTTTTGAGTTTGGGGAACTGTACAGATGGAGTGGCCACTGAGGTGAAGAGTGCAGCTGGAGCAGGTTTGGTAAGCTACATGGGGAAACTTGGTTTGGGACAAGCTCATGTTGAAATGCCGGGTACATTTGAGTCTGGGACTAACAGTCAGTGTTGCGGCTATATTTTGGGAGTTGTCAATGTGCGGACTGCATGTAAAGCCATTAGGCTTGATGTTATCAATATAGGGCATTAGTCTAGATGGAGAAGAGGTCCAAGATCCCTGGGGCTCTTCAAAATGAAAAGGCCTAAAAGATGAGAAGTAACTAGCAAAGGACACTGCAGAGTACTTAGAAAAAAATTCCACATTCCTTACCATAATCATGACCTGACCCTTGTCAAACTCTTTAACCTTACTCCCCAGTACACACAGGCCACTCAGTTTTTGAAACGCCACACACTGTCCCTTCCTGTCTCATGGTCATTGTCTTTGCTGTACTTTCCAACAAGCATGTTTTTACCCTGGCTCTAGTTTTAATCACTTCCTTCTCTTACTACAACTCTCAGCTAACTTGTTACTCTATCAGACTTTTCTCTAATTTTCTTAATTCCCATCTGAGTTTTCTCTAATCATCCTAATTAAATAGGTCCAACTCAACCATCTTCACCAAATTATGGCTCTTACTATATCTGAAATTTTTTTTCACTTATTTGTCTAAAAACCCACCCTCACTTTAACAATCGCTTACAAAACGATTAGCGTATGCCAAATGAAAAAGCCTAGATACTCCTCCCAGTATGCAACTTCCTGGAGATCAGGGCCCTTCTCATCTTTTCCTTTGCCGCATCCCAATGCAGTCACATTGCTTCAGCAATCAATTCTGAGGTTTCACTAGTTATTAACGGAATAGGCTGCAAGCCACTGACTGGTAATCGAAAGTCAGCATTAAAAAGAGAATACTGACAAACCTACAAATAGATACAGGGAACTGTTCCCGTCACTCGCGCCTTAACGCAAAGAAGTTGGACAACCCGCGCGCATGCGTCGTTGTCCTCTGCTCGCCAGGCTAAACCCCGCCCCTTTCCTTAGCCCAGTTTTACCAGGGCACATGCGCAGTACGGGATCTGTCTGTTCGTTTGTCGGCGCTACCAATAAAGTTTTAGTGAGCACAGACTCCCTTTTCTTTGGCAAGATGGCGGAGTACGACTTGACTACTCGCATCGCGCACTTTTTGGATCGGCATCTAGTCTTTCCGCTCCTTGAGTTTCTCTCTGTAAAGGAGGTGAGGGGGTCTTTGGGCGCGAGGAAGGCGTCGGGGCGGGTGAGTTGCTGAGCAAGGCCGAAAGGCGGTGTCTGTAGCCCTAGGCCTGACACGTGCGAGGCGGTCGCGAGTTTGGTTCCTGGACGGACAGTAAGGATCTTGCGGTAGTTTAGCGTCTTCTCAGTTAAGAAGCACCGCGGTATTCGGCAGTGAGAAGGAGGGAGGTTACGGAAAGAGAAAAGACGTCTCCTTCACTAACTGAGGTGTCAGTGCCAGAGGGACGTTCGCATCAGTTCTCGGAAGTTGGTGATTCGCTGGTTTCTCTAGAGAACGTTAGAGCTTCACAGGCCGGCTTCTAAAAGCAACCTGGAGTGTTGTTAGAGCTTTTGATTTTTCTTTTGGAAACGGTGGGAAGCCTGGACTTGGCTATGGGTTTTTGTATGTCGAGTCGTTTAGAGTGATTCTCTTACACTTAAAATAAGTATCTAGCGCTTTAATTTCCATCAAGTTGTGAGTTCTTTGCGTTTTCTTGTCTTTGATAAGTAGGACTTTCTAGAACAGCGTATTTCGTCAGATGGGGACGGCGCTCCCCTGCCCCCCACCCAAAAAAAATCCCCACAATCTTTAAATGTGTTTTCCAGTGTGTACATTGTACTGACTTCAAGTGATTTGAATTGGTCGTTAATGTTCAATTATCTACTCAAGATATTGTGAATAAATGTGTAATTCTGGAACTTCATTTTAAAGCGTGTGTCATTCCTAAAAGTTTTATTGGACTTGAAAGTTTTGGCTAAAATTGACATTAGTTATACCGTGAGTTTATTGGGAAATTGATGCATTTTAATAATGCAAAGTAATTTGCAATGATGAAGGAATTTTGGCCAGAAAAATAAGTGAATTCTGTTTCTGGAAGCAGACTACAATATAAGTCTACTTAGGGAACTCTAGATTTGGGGAGTGGATTTTGTGTAGCAAAAGACAAAAAGTAATAAAACAAAAACGTCCCACAAAACCAGCTACCAGGTGGTTGTGGCTCATTAGACAGGTATAATCCTCATATTCCTATGCACCTTTTCTAAACATAGACAACTCTGAAGTTGTTGATGTTAGGTAACGGCTAAGATCATTTTCAGTAAATGTCCAAGAATGTCTTGTCATGTAAAACTTTCTCTTGAAAAGATATATTTTTGCTTTGATTCTTCTTTTTACACCTGTATTTTAGACCTTGAGTAAAACATTCCCATCTGCATTGTTTTCTTTTCTGGAAAAGTGAGGACAGAAGATCTAGTAAAAGTGCCATATTTTTAAAGCCTTTTTACCAGCTACTTGTAGAAGTACTTCTGAACCAGCTGAACTTTATATATTTTTGTGTTCTTTATAATTTCATTTTTTTAATGGCAGACAGAAGGAAAGGAGGAATATGTAAATGTAAATTAGATTTTCATAGGGCTAGACGAAAACTATGAACTGCAGGCAGTTGAGAATCAGTGGGAAAAACTGCCCAATACCCACCTCTTTGGAGAAAATGTTGGTAAGATGACTGTAATATACCAAGAGGAAGACAGATGCTGGAGTATTTAATTACCATTTACTAAGTACATTTTATTCTTGGACAATACAGGGGTTAGGAATGCTGAACTCCTGCAGTCAAAAATCCGTTAGAACTTTTGACTCCTCCAAAACTTAGTAATACCCCAATGTTGACAGGAAGGCTTACTGAGAACATGAACAGTCTTGTGTTGTATGTGTTATATACTGTATTCTTACAATAAAGTAAGCTAGAGAAAGTGGTCTTAAATTATAAGGAAATACACTTTTTAGTAAGTGGAAGTACATCATAAAGGTCTTCATTGTCTTCATATTGAGTAGGCTGAGGAGGAGGAAAAGGAGGGGTTGGTCTTGCTGTTTCAGGGGTAGCAGAGGTGGAAGAAGTAGAGGAAGTGGAAGGGAAGTCAGGAAAGGCAAGCACACTTGGTGTAACTTTTATTGAAAAAAAGTGTATACGTGGACCTGTGTGGTTCAAACCCTTGTTGTTCAAGGGTTAATTGTATAGTGCCATGTAACTGAGAAATCCAAGATAAAACCCAGACATCTCACCACTAAAAACTTACCTATCCTTTAGAGTTGAATATTTTTTATATAAGGTAAAAAGTAATAAATGTCGAAGAGGTACTGGTAGGGTGCTATCAAAATTGAGATTCTGTTATCTTCAGTGAGCAAAGAATACTTTGAGGAGGTGAGGCTTTGAGTTTTGAAGGCTAGATGGTTAGGATAGAGTCAGTGATCCTGCTATGTGAGGATACAGCAGCCCCCCACACCCCTTTAGCAGTTTCAGTTTCTGCAGTTCCAGTTACGGTCCAAAAATACTAAATGGAAAATTCCAGAAATTAACAATTCGTAAGTTGTAAATTGTGCGCCCTTCTGAGTAGTAGGATGAAATCTGTCTCGCTCCCTTGCTTTAGACTGGGACATGAATCATCCTTTTGTCCAATGTATCCACACTGTATATGCTAACTTAATTGTTATATTTTGTTATTGTTAATCTCTTGTGCGCAGTTTATAAATTAGACTTTATCGTAGGTATGCGTGTATAGGAAAAAAACAGTAAATATAGGATTGGGGCTATGTGCGGTTTCAAGCATCCGCTGGGGGGGTCTTGGAACATTTAGCTCGTGGATAAGGGGAGACTATTGTATTGCACCAAGAGAAAAACAATTTCATATGTTTGTTACATTGGAGAATATAAGCCTTATGAGAGCAGAAGCTTCCTTGTGCTCTCAGCACATAATATGGAGTCTGGCATAAAGGCTTTTTATGATTGTTTAATAAATGATTGAATGAATACATATTTGTTTCTCACTCTTTATTTTCATGTGAAGCAGGCCAGGTAGTGAAATATTTAGGACCCTGGGCTCTGAATTGGAACCTTCATGACTTTGTCGTTTAATACCTCTGTATAGTCAACAGATTCTTTTACCCTCTTAACCTTTTTTCATGAAAAAATTGTGGAAATTTGATTCTCCTTTTTCATGTGAGTACTTATATAGTATTTTCAATTGTGGCTTCTGGATATGAAGTCTGAAGTATTTGCTTTCTGCCTATGAGGCAGAATTGAGAGGCAGATGTAGATTTCAGAACAGGTCAGTAACACCTGATGGTAGAGGAGCAGGGCTGTTGAATCTATCGTGGAGAGAGACATGGCAAATTAAAAGTTATTAATAGAGTGGTGAGGAGAGGTTGCATGCTTGGAAAAGAATGTTTTTACTTAAGATTACGGTTTCTATAGCGCAAAGTGATGAGAAGTTAAGGTTTTTCTGGTAAATTTTATCAGATACAACGTTCATTCATAGAAGTACACAAATATAAATGTACTGGTCAATGATACATTTTTTTTCAAAATGAATAGTGAATGCATTTATGTGACCACCACTCAGATTAATAAATAAAACATTACAGACATCTTTAAACCTTCCTCTTGACCCCTGTTAGTCACTACTCACACCCCCTAAAGGTAAGCTGTAGTCTGATGATTCATTTTGCCTGTTTTTGATTTTTACATAGGTGGAGTTAAGCATTTACCACCATGTACTGCTTTGTATGACTGCTTTCACTCAGCGTTGTTTGTGAGTCATCATGTTTTTAGGATAGCAGAAGTAGTTCATTGATTTTTCAGTGCCGAATGTTAGTCTCCTATGAGTATGCTGTGGTTTGTTTTCTCATTTTAACATTGATAGACTTGGCTATTACAAATAGTGCTCCTGTATACGTTTTTGGAAGTGCACTTTGACTATATGCACCTGTTTGTTTTGGATGCCTCGAAACAGAATTGCTGGATCAAAAAGTATGTTTGGCTTTGGGAGATAAAAATCTTACAAAATGATTTTATTCCTGCCGGAAGAGTATATGTTCCAGTTAGTCTACATCCACAGCAACACTGGTACTGTCAGGATTTTTAAAATTTTTATTGTAATTTTTAATATGCATTTACTTATGATTAATGAAGTTGAGAACCTTTTCATGTGTTTTTTGGCCATTTTGTTGTCTTCTTTTGCAAAGTGCCTATCTTTTAGCCATTTCAATTGCATGGGCTGTCTTGTCTTACTCATTTATAGGAGTTCTGCATGTAATTTGGAAGGTTCGGTTTCGCTCTTATGGCTAAATACCATTTGACCACCTTCATCTTCTTGCGGGCAGTGAAATATTGTGGCATTTGCCTGGATTTTTTTTCCTTGCAAAATTAAGTTCAGTACAGAAATCTCTTCTTTTGCTGAAGCATTTATGTCCCTGAATATTGTGTAGAATCTTTATATATTACTCAGCACACTTCATGTTGATGTGAGTTTGTATATGTATCTATTTGCTGCCTGTACTATAGGTTAAATTATATTTTTTGGACCCTTTGCAAAGCAAAAGCCTGGTCTGATATGGTTGACCTAAAAAATCGGTGCAGTTTTTGTTTCAGCAGTGTGGATGGAGAAGCATGTTAGAGTTTATTACTGATTACCTGGATATGGAGAGGTGACAGCTATTTCTGCTTTACAGAAAAGATGGTGTGGATTTTGTTTATCCACAGCCTTGCCTAGAAAAGATAAGAGATGGTTTGTAGGGACATATAAAAAATAAGATCATATAAATCAGAAGGAGGTTGGAATGTCTATAGTAATTCTCTTCATTTTAAAAATTTTAGGTAAGTAAAATACTTTTATGTCTGTAGGTTGTTTGCTTGCCATATTGCTTGCCATTATTACAAGAGGGGGAAGTTAATAGTTTATCATATTTTATAAAGTATTTCTTGAAATATATTTCCAGGTAAATTAGTCTTAGTATTAATCAGTTTATTTGGGGGACTTAAATATATTCATTAGAAAGTTATCTTCTTTTTCAGATATATAATGAAAAGGAATTATTACAAGGTAAATTGGACCTTCTTAGTGATACCAACATGGTAGACTTTGCTATGGATGTATACAAAAACCTTTATTCTGATGATATTCCTCATGGTAAGTTTTGTCATTAGAATTGAAGCTTGTCTTGTGACTTGAGGATATGTGTATTAAAGTTTTATGATTTATAAGAGAGCTTTAGCCAAAAGACTTAATTATTATTTGAATGTTAATGTTCTTTGGGTGAGAGGTTATATAAAGGTTTCATGTCTTCTGAAGTGTATTGTTTTTTCCCTGTGAAAGATGTGGAACTACTTTAAAATATGGTCATCAGATACCTTCAGTTCATAGTATGTATCATCAAAGTTGTGCTTATGATTCACATTCCTTAGAATTATCTGAGAATGTTGCAGTTCTTGGGTTGCTACCTTTTTTAGTTACTGCATTGTGTGCCTTAGAGATTTTTATTTTATTTTAATTTTGAGGCATCTAGTGTAGACATTGTTCTCCAAATATGGTCCCCAGGACCACCGTCATCAGTTCACCTGGGAGAGCTTGTTAGAAATGCAGGTTTTTGACCACACACCAGACCTACTTAATCAAAACTGTTAAGTGAGGCCTAGCACTCAAGTTGGGGAACTACTGTGATACAGTGTTTTCCAAACCCTTGCTTTCTGTGGTAACGTTACTTAAAAAAAAAAAAAAAAAAAGTGGTTCTCTAGGTTTGGGAAATACTTCTGTGTCATTTCTTCAATGCACATTACATTTTTAAAGATTCCAAGAATTCTGGCAGTAGAGAAATACAGTATACTCTGTTTAAATTGGCATTTCTCAAAATTAGATCATAGATCTTCTCCTGTGTTTGAGAAAGACTGCTCTAGAATATACTTTCTAATATGTAATGCAGAAATTATTATATTAAACATAATCCACCTGTTTGACTTGTAGTTCCCTGCAACAACAGTAGCTCTTCTTTAGTTTGTCATATATAAACAAAAAGGAAACTGTTTCTTAGTTTCTTTTTTCTTTTTTTTTTTTGAGACAGAGTCTCTCACTCTCAGGCAGGGTGGAGTGCAGTGGCGTGATCTTGGCTCACTGCAGCCTCCACTTCTCAGGTTCAAGTGATTCTTCTGCCTCAGCCTCCTGTGTAGCTGGGACTACAGGCACGCGCCACCATGCCTGGCTAATTTTTATATTTTTAGTAGAGATGGGGTTTCAGCATATTGGCCAGGCTGGTCTCGAACTCCTGACCTCGTGATCAGCCTGCCTTGGCCTCCCAAGTTCCTGGGATTACAGGCGTGGCGCCACTGCCCCCGGCCTATTTCTTAGTTTCTTAATGAAACATTAAGGTGTTACCAGAGTTGGTTATGTGCAAGTTTTCTCCACCTTTTCATCGTATAGTAAAAGGAACAATAGAATTTGGTTTGAGAGGTTATAGAGCTGGATTTATAGTTAAAAGAGATTATTTAATGGATTTAAATTCCATTCAACCTAGTGGATAGCCTGTAATAGTAATATGTAAGCCCCTCTGAGTTTTTGTTAAAAAACTCCTGGATAATATTCACCTAAGAAAATTAAATGGGAACAAATATAAAAACCCTTGGAATGAAGTTTCTGCAATGGAGAATTAAATGATAGATAATTGGGTCCTACCCTTTTTTTCTTTCACCTCTGTCACCCCAAGGCTGTATATTCTCCAGTTTCCCTTAAGAGTAGAAAGAGGATTCCCTTTTCCTTTTTGTGGTTTTGTATTACTAGAAAAAAGAAATTAGGGATTGGGGGACACTTCTGAGTGAGTAGCCCCTGGCATATGAATATATTGGGGATGAGTAAATGTATGTATGGTTTAAATACTCTGAACAATTTCCAGACATTCTCATGATGAGTAGCACACTTTAACATGCCCATTGTAGTACTCTTTTGCATTTTTAATTAGCTTTGAGAGAGAAAAGAACCACAGTGGTTGCACAACTGAAACAGCTTCAGGCAGAAACAGAACCAATTGTGAAGATGTTTGAAGATCCAGAAACTACGAGGCAAATGCAGTCAACCAGGTAAACTCTTCTTAATTTTGAATTCGAAAAATTCTCGTTTCTGGATTAATACAAATGTTAATTCAAATTTTATCCAGTATCCCACAGTAAAAGTTCATAGGTTTAAATGAGTGCTTTATTCATTTTTAAATGTTCATTTATCCTTATTTTGTAGGGGCCAGTATAATTAATAAATATTAATATTAATACTGTTTTTTTTTTTTAAAAAAACTTCTTTAGTACTTATCTGTACTGATTATGCTACAGAATTTCCATCTCCTATTTCCCTCTTCCTGGGGACATTTGGCAATGTCTGGAGATACTTTCGGCTGTCATAACTGGGGGGTGCTATTGGCACCTAGTGAGTAGAGACCAGTTATGCTGTTAAGCATCCTACAGTGCACAGGACAGCACCCCTCCCGCTACTCCCCAACAAAGAATTACCTAACTCAAAATGTCCATTAAGAAACGCTGTGCCACTGTGTGGTGGCTCACGCCTGTAATCTCAGCACTTGGGGAGGCAGAGGCAAGCGAATCGCTTGAGCCTAGGAGTTCGAGACCAGCCTGGGCAACATGGCGAAACCCTCTATCTACCAAAAAAATAAAAGCAACAAAAAATTAGCCAGACGTGATGGCGTACGCTTGTAGTCTCAGCTACTTGCTACTTGGGAGGCTGAGGTCAGAGGATGGCTTGAGCCCAGGAGGTGGAGGTTGCAATGAGTCAGTGTCATATCACTGCATTCCAAAGTAGGTGATGTAGTGAGATACCATCTCAGGAAAAAATAAAAAAGAAACCCTGTGCCTGTGCAATACCTAGCGCTTTAGAGCACAACTCGTTATAAGAGAAACCTGAGTTCACTTTATTCCTGGCTACATTCTTTCCTACCCTTCTAAGCTCCATGCCTCGCCCAAGGAGGGTAGTTTTGAGCTGATAAGATTATTTTATTCCTAACTTCCCTTTACCTGGAAGTAGATTTACTGTTTCGTAAGCATGTTGCCTTACTCTGACTTAGTACATGTCACGGGTAGAAGTCCTTTGGGTTATTAGAAACATTTAAAAATAAAATCTCTTACTAAAATTGAATATTATCATTTGAGATAAATCCTAGCTACCATTGAATTCACTTGAGGAATTGCTGGATATTTTGCCATGTTATACCTTTAATTTCTATGTGTTTAAACCAAATTTTTAGAGATTGGCTCTTAAGTTTTCCTTTGTGATTTGTGAAGATGTTACCAGATATTTTTAGAAAAGCAACAAATACACAATTACTGTGCCATACTATAGCATACTATACTATACTATGACATATACTACATATAAATACAGTCAACTCTCTGTTCTGCATCTGTGGATTCAACTAACTGCAGATTGAAAATATTCAGGAGAAGAACCTAAAAAATAACAATACTGCAATAAAAAATACAAATAAAACTACAGTATAACAACAACTATATGATATTTACGTTGCGTTAGGTATAAGTAATCTAGAAATGATTTAAAGTATATGGGAGGATGTGTATAGTTTACATGCAGGTACTGTGCTATTTTACATAAGGGACTTAAGCACCTGCAGATTTTGGTATTTGAGGGGGCTGGTGAGTAGAGGGTAGGCGAGGTCTTGGAACTAATGCTCTGGGGATACCAAGGGATGACTATATGCAGGAAAACACGCACACAGAGAGATATATATATACACACACATTACATGCATAGGCAGAACTATCTATTATACTAAACTACTTGTATGCTTTTAGAATAAGTAGTTTTAGATCTTCAGGTCACATGTAGGTGATTACAAAGGGACACCTGAAATAATCCAGTTGTTAGACTACAACAGAAAATTTAGGATGTTGTAGTTCAGTCACTCAAAGACTGGGGAGTTATGGGATCAAAGTATGAATAAGATGAATGTAGATATGTTCACCAGTTAGAAAAAGAGGATCCTTATAGCTTAATAGGTACTGAATTTGAGATAAATGAAAGGATCATGTGTTAAAAACTTGTAATCTTATTATACTTACAAACTACCTATTTTCAATGTGAAAACCTTTTTCTTGCAATTCCCCCTTTTTAAATTTCATTGAACATATAGTATCATACTTAACACTTTCCCGGAAATAATCAGCCAGAGGACAGTGATTATATACGTGAGTGGTGTAAGTAGTGCAATACAAAGTTATTCACTGTGATCCACTGCAAGTGTTCAGTTTTGGTGGAAGTTCTGTGTTGGAATTTCATGTACATTTCATACTCAGTATTATAATACACCTATATTTTTATGGGGACATATCTCACCCCATTAAATCTTCAAGCAAAATTGTGCTCTCTAAGATACATTGTAGCGTATTTCTTCTGTGAGAAGGATAAGAAAATGTTTTCATTTTGGAACATGCAGTCAGGTGCAGTGGCTCACACCTGTAATCCCAGCACTTTGGGAGGCCAAGGTGGGCAGATCCCTTGAGGTCAGGAGTTTGAGACCAGCCTGGCCAGCATGGTGAAACTTCATCTCGGTGGCTCACGCCTGTAATCCCAGCGCTTTGGGAGGCCGAGGCGGGCGGATCACAAGGTCAGGAGATCGAGACCACGGTGAAACCCCGTCTCTACTAAAAATACAAAAAATTAGCCGGGCGCGGTTGTGGGCGCCTGTAGTCCCAGCTACTCGGGAGGCTGAGGCAGGAGAATGGCGTGAACCCGGGAGGCGGAGCTTGCAGTGAGCTGAGATCGCGCCACTGCACTCCAGCCTGGGCAACAGAGCGAGACTCCATCTCAAAAAAAAAAAAAAAAAAAAAATACAAAAATTAGCTGGGCATGGTGGTGCATGCTTGTAATCTCAGCTACTTGGGAGGCTGAGGCAGGAGGATTGCATGAACCCGGGAGGCAGAGGTGGCAGTGAGCCGAGATCGTGCCAGTGAACTCCACCCTGGGCGACAGAGTGAGACTCCGTCTCAAAAAACAGTAACAACGAAAATGCTCATAAGGTGGGCAGCTACCCTTATATCCCCTGTCCCTTGATGTCTTTATTATCAGTTTGTCTTTTACCAGTCTGTCAGCATCTCAAGATAACACAAAGCTAATTTAAGAAAAATTAAATATGGCACTTGGTTATACCTAATGATTATGTAGGGTATGTAGCATAGCTGTCATGTACATGAGACATGATTTTTTTATTTTTATTAATTTTTTTGAGACAGTCTCACTCTGTCACCCAGGCTGGAGTGCGGTGGCACCATCTGTGTTCACTGCAACCTCCAGCTCTCAGGTTCAAGCGATTCTCCTGCCTCAGCGTCCCAAGTAGCTGGGATTACAGGCACCCGCCACCATGCCTGGCTAATTTTTGTATTTTTAGTAGAGATTGGGTCTCACCATGTTGGCCAGGCTGGTCTTAAACTCCTGACCTTAGGTGATCCACCTGCCTCAGCCTCCCAAAGCCTTCCAAAGTGCTGGGACTACAGGTATCAGCCACTGTGGCCAGCCAGGCATGATTTATTAATCTTGTAAATTTGTCAGAATCATCCTTTTGAAAAATATTAACAGATTGGAAGAGGGGACAAAATTTGTATATAGGATTAGTTTCTTGTAGTTTGTACATGGTACATTTATATCAGTCTCTATAATTAGACTGCATTATCTATTAGAAATCTGACCACAGAGAGCAAAAACCATTCTTAATAGATTACCACTAAGTAGACTTCTGACCTTACTAGAAATAGTCAGAATCTTCTGGTTTTATTACCTGACAGACTTCTAAAGGCCTTACGTTAGTCGTGGTGAAACAACACTAATTTTCAATTAGAACTAAAGACATCTGAAAGTGAATTTTAAAGTTTGTAGCTCTCCTTGTATACTTACTAATTCTTTACATTCAAAACAGGTAATGTCCTGCTTATTTTATTCTGGAAGTCTTATAACGTTTACGTACTTATTTAAGGTGACTTTGCATAGGTAATAATTTAGAAGTTGGATATGCTTATATTGTTTTCTGTGGCCTTTAAAATACTGTAATTTTTTTTAATTATCATTTAGGGATGGTAGGATGCTCTTTGACTACCTGGCGGACAAGCATGGTGTAAGTGTTTTAAAAATAATTTAAAGTTGTTATGTTTTAATAATGCTGACTAAAGACTGGTTTGTACAGATAGGCTCATGGCTTGGCCTAAGAATATAATTTCCAGATTAATTTATTAATGATAAAATCTGGTTCTATTTTTAAAACTTCAGTTTTTATAAATTGTTGCTGATAGGAAAATAGGTGCTTATAGCTCACCTTTAGGTAACAGAAATTCTCAAAGCTTTTATTTATTCCAGAGTTGTAATAGCTGGCAGTAGTTGTTGGCATTTTATATTAGTGCCAACAGCAAGCTAAGTATTATATATTATAGGGCATAGGATGCCTTTTCTTATGGATTAACAAGTAAGGCAAACAGAATGAAATTTGAATTAGAAATGTTTTGAGCAATAGAATTAGGTAATACTTTGGCCGCCTTGTGGAACACAATGGCCTCTGAAATTATCAAAGTCTTTATAAGTCCCCAGATTCACAAAGAAATGTTAGAAGCTTTCCTAACCATCACTCAATCTCATTTCCCTTGTGTTAACTCAAAGCATGAGGCTTTGCATATAATTCATTATTTAAGGGGTCCCCAACCCCCCCAGGTCATGGACCAGTACCAGGGGGCCACAGAGCAGGTGATTAGAAGGTGAGCAAGCATTACCATCTGAGCTCTGTGTCCTGTCAGATCAGTGGAGGCATTAGATTTTCATAGGAGCACGAACCCTATTGTGAACTGCGCAAGCAAGGGATCTAGGTTGCACGCTCCATATGAGAATTCAACTAATGCCCTGATAATCTGAGGTGGAACAGTTTCATCCTGAAACCACCTCCCCCAGCACAACCCCCGTTAATTTACTTCTTAAACTCCAGAGGTCAGTTCTTTAAAAGTCTCCCAAAAGCTGCCACCAAAAATAAATACCATAATCAGAGATAGATTTTAAAATATACATTAGAAGTTGGTGAATTAAACATTCATAGTTTTGACCTCAAAGACTTACGAATTACAATGGGGTTTTAAAACTCTGAATTAAAGAGAACCTAATCTTTTTTTTTTCTTTTTAGTTTAGGCAGGAATATTTAGATACACTCTACAGATACGCAAAATTCCAGTACGAATGTGGGAATTACTCAGGAGCTGCAGAGTATCTTTATTTTTTTAGAGTGTTGGTAAGTATAAGTACTTGATTTTTTTTTTTTTTTTTGTCTTTTGTAAGATTCCCTTGGTTCTTCAAAATGTGTATATAGATTTGCGTTTGTTCATTAAGTTTTCAACAGTCATTAGCCAAAGAGAAAAAAGTAAAGAAAACCACTGAAAAACAGAAACCTTGTTTCAGGGCCTGAAAATTTGGAGGGTGATTTAACTTGTCCTTGAAATCCAAAAGTAGGAACAATTTTATGATTTTTAGCATTAACAGAATCATATCATGTAATGGATTTATTATTATAATATTATACAGCACAGTGAGTGGCACGTTGTAGGTGTTTAATATTGTTGAGTAAATCCATTATTCCTGATTTAATACTTTATGGCATGTATATTCCTTGAACTTGTTCTAAACAACTGTGGAATCATAAGGGTATATGAAATATTTTATGCCTTAGTAGTAACCTTTTTCCAGTTACCTCTGCCTTCAGCTATTATTAAAGATCAATGGTTTCTTCATTACGTGGGGTGTAGATGAGTTTAAATGGTACTATGAACCATGAAGTATCCTGTTACCTTGTATTTGACAGGCTTCTAGATTTAGTGCTTTTGTTAGAGAAGGAGAGTTGTGTGAAGCCAAATTAAAAATCAGACCTTGGCCAGGTGCGGTGGCTCACGCCTGTAATCCCAGCACTTTGGGAGGCTGAGGCGGGCTGATGACCTGAGGTCTGGAGTTCGAGACCAGCCTGGCCAACATGTTGAAACTCTGTCTGTATTAAAATACAAAAATTAGCTGGGCGTGATGGCACATGCCTGTAATCCCAGCTGCTTGGAAGACTGAGGCAGGAGAATCACTCGAACCGGGAGGTGGAGGTTGCAGTGAGCCGAGATGGTGCCACTGCACTTCAGCCTGGGTGACAACAGGACTCCATCTCAAAAAACATAAACGAAGTAAATAAAAATCAGGCCTTCAAATTGATGTACTTCATTCTCACTCTGTCTTCTGTTTAGGAAAGTGTATTAAGTGTCTTCTACAGTTATCAAAACATCCTTGTTTTAGTTAGCCTCTCATTTGAGAAATTATAATTTGTTACTCACCTTGGACTAGTAAGTAGGTACTTAAAGTCTAAGATTTCTTTTTTTCTTTTTTTTTTGAGACAGGATCTTGCTCTCACCCAGGTTAGAGTGCAGTGGTGCCATCATAGCTCACTGCAACCTTAAACTCTTGTGCTCAAGAGATTCTCTTGCCTCCTGAGTAGCTAGGACTACAAGTGTGCATCACCACTCATGGCTAATTTTTAGTTTTTTTTTTTCCAAAATGGAGTTTTGCTATGTTGCCCAGGCTGATCTCAAACTCCTGGCCTGAAGTGATCCTCCCTCCTCAGCCTTTCAATGCTTTGGGATTTACAGGCATGAGTCACTGCACCCTGCCTGTCTAAGATTTTCTAGTTAATCCTAGAAGTTGGGAAAAGACCTTAAAACAGAGACTTTTTGTCTTCCAACCTTGGAAGAGTTTCTTTTTGCCTTTATTTTCTGGTACTTTTTTCTTTACTTGTAGCTCCACATGTCGCAAAATAAAGTCTCTTGGCTGCTGTCTGTGGTTATTTTCTAGGAAATTAAATTTTCATTTTGTGGGGAGGGAGAGATTAGTGTTACTGATTCAGGTAATTTCGACACTTAAATTGCATAGACAGCTTCACTTTTTGAAACTCCACCATCCTTTAAATAAAAAGATTTTCTGTTTATTTCCAACTTTGCTTAAGAAAAACAACTTTTTTTTTGCTCCCATTTGTAGATGAATTCTTAATTTACAGATTAGCTGTGGTTCACTTGCAAGTGCATTGAAGGTAATCAGTGATGCTAAACTTGTAGTAACTTATCAAAAAATTCCATCAGTTTTACTTTGAATATTATGAGGGATTTAGGAGAGCAAAAGTTGATTACTTTGGAAATGTAAACAGCTTAAACCAGGATTGTAAAATCAGAAGCCTGGTATGATTACAGGTACATGAAAAGAGTTGGTTATTTATATCATTTGTTAATGCTGGGAGTGAATTTTGAGAATGAAGATTTAGTGTCATGTTAGAGTTCCAGCACAGTAAATTTATTGTTGCTGGTCAGTGAGTGAATGTGCCATTTTGCTAAGACATGGAAACTTAAGGTAACTGCTGGAAATCCAGATATTGAAACTCTTCTAGCATATCAACCCTTGAAAGCGGGTTGGTATGAAGAGCCAACTGTAATGACATGGAGTTTAGCCAGAGTAGTACACATGAACCTTTTGAGGATTAAAAAACTTGCTACACTGCTACAAAAAGCTTTTATTCTAACACATATAACACATTCTAGTGTTAATAGTATCATTATATTTATGTAGTATGGTTTCATATTAATCTGAAAATTTCTACAAGTGACAGCTTTGTACTTGTAGATTTGGTGAATTTTTATGTTTACTTTTTAAAAATATGAAGATACAAGTTAATTCACTGTCTTTAAAAAATTGGGGGGTTAGTTTTAAACTTCTGCATTGCCCCTAACAAATCTTGTGCTGGAACTCAAATGATACTTTGATTAAGTGTTTGAATACTGTGATATAAACACTAAATTAATATGTTTTACATCAAAACAGTCAACATAGAGTTACTGGAAATTCTGAGAAGTTACGTTCAATTCATTTTTTAATTTTTGTCCTGTCTTGTGCCACAAAACATTTGTGTTAGGTGAGAGTTTGTTGCTTCCTATTGGCATATTGGCAGGCTAACAGTGCCAAGCTTAAAAGAATAGATATCTTTTTCTTTTGATTTAGATAGCCACTACCATAAGATCTGTGTATTTGTTTGAGGTTTTGTTAATAGCAAATCTAAAAATCTTGTTTGGATTTGGGATGAAAAATGTCAGTGTTTTACTTTAGTTAATTAATTTTATTTTTTGCAGTGGCCTTTTTTATTTCTAAATACTTTTCTGGTGGTTATTTTAAATCTATGGTTAGGGAAACATAAGCTATGAAAGAGCCATTGTAACTATGATCTGAGATTAGAATTTGACTCTCCAAATGACCTATTGTAGGTCAGTGTTGTATAAATTAAAGCTGTGTGACCCTAGAATCTGCCCTTTAAAAAAAAAAAAGAAAAAGACTTGTGGATTTTATAATACATTGAGGATTGTTCAGGTACACTCTGTTTGGTTGTGAAACTTCTTTGGTTGTGAAAAAGACTTGTGGATTTTAGAATACATTGAGGATTGTTCAGGTACACTCTGTTCTTTGTGAAACTTCTGTTTGGTTGTGAAAATGACGAAACTGGTTTGGTGGGAATTTTTGAAAACTTTTGCTTTAAATTATTAGCACTATTGATTATTCTATTAAAATTTTCCTTCATTGTGGCCTTTGCTCTGGCTCCATAATATATCCCATTCCCTTATTCAGCAGCTCTTTGAAATAAAAGTGATTTTAGTTCCTAGGACTATTTGTTATATTTTTGGAGCTATATCTTTCCCTCCCTCGGGATGTGAAATGTGTTTCCTGTTTGTATATACCACTTCATTTAAAAATACTTTTCCTTGAGGCTTAAGACAGTATGAGTAATGATAATTTTTGAAGGCATTAGGATCTTGACTGAAAATTTCCCTCTGATGTACTCTGTTGTGATGTCACTGTAAGAATTGTGCATTTAATACTGATTTTCAAGCATAGTTTTTTGTATTTTAGCATCTGAAATCAGAAAGTGTCTTTACTGGGTTTTTCGTTTTGGAAAGATAAAATAAAAATGTATGTTAAGATTGATGGCATCTTTGACTTGATGATATATTTTAATATTCAGATGTCCTTTATAAGAATTAAACATTTTATCCTTTGTAATTAGAACAATTATTTTATGGATTTTGATAAACCAGTCTTTAAATTTTCAATGAATTTTGAAACATTTGTGTACTTGTGTGGCTACCATTAAATCAAGATAAAGAATATTTCTGTCACCTCAGAAAGACCCTTTTTCGGTCATACTCCACCCATGGTCCTGGGCATCCATTGACCTGCTTTCTGTCCCTGTAGATTAGTTTTGCCTGTTCTAGAATTTTATGTATGTAAGTGGAATGATGTACTATGTATGTGTTAGGCTTATTTTTACCAGCAAGTTTTTGAGATTTATTCATGTTATCATGTGTATCAGAAGTTAGATTTTATTTATTGCTCAGTAGTATTTCATTCTGTGAATTTACCATGGTCTCTTTAATGTATTCATCTATTGATGAACATTTGGATTACTTTTAGTTTTTGCCTATTAAAAATAAAGGTGTTATGAATATGCATGTACAAGTTGTATTGTGGATATACTTTGTGATAATAACTAGAACCAGGAGTGTCATGGATACATTTCAAAATGTAATTTATAAATCTAGTCCCTGTGTTATTTGCCTGCTCTTAGAGTGTGCCAAATGTTATTTAGTACATTTGAAAGGAAGAATTTCAGTATAAACTGAGTTTGTATTGTGGTCCCCAGTGTTTAGATTATATATCTGTAAATATGTATATAGATAAATGTAATTTTACATATGTAAATATATATGTAAATATATGTAAATCTGTATACATATCTCTGCGATGATTTTCATCATCATTTTAATAACTCATATTTACCAAGTTCTTACGCTGTATCAGGTGATAATTGTAATCTCTGTATGTCTCATGTCACTTAAACTATGCAACTGAGGTGGGTTTTATCCCCATGTTGCAGTGAGGAAGCTAAAATACAAACTAGCTGTTAAGTGGTAGAGACAGAATTCTTGATCGGATTTCTGATCCTGCACATAGAATTTAACTTGTGATTATGATATCTACTTGATATTTATACTTTATGTAAAAGTGCTTCTGTAAAAAATTAAAATTGAAATTTCATCTTGAGGTGTAGAGATGTTCCCCCTCTACTACCCTTACTGTTTCTACTGCTTTAGCACATCTGATTGGTTCAGAGTCAGTTTGCCTACTTCTACTGCTTTGTTTTGAGGGAGTCCAGCTTTGCTCATTGTTATTAGCCTGGTCATCATGAATGTTTTGAGTTTGTGACTGTTTTACCAGTGGATAGAAGAGGTAGGGATGGCCCTTAGTCCCCTCTTTTTTTGGGTTAAGACTGTGGTATAAAATTTAGAGGTTTCATGATTAGAAGTGTAATTTGGGGCAAGTTACACTCTATGTATTAGTTCACCTCTTGAAAATGGGAATAAAAAATAGAGGGTTTTTGTTAGGATTACAGGAGAACACCAACTTGTATTGCTCAGTACATAATCCTTCAGTAACTATTAATTGTTAATCAGTGGGCCTGTTTTTTTTTTTCCCTGTCTCCCTCTCTCCATACTGACTTCATTTGTGTCATAATTTGCAAATATTTTTTGGTTCTGTACATAATTTCTCTTTGTTTTTTGAAACAAACCAGTGTGATCCAATAAACACTTGGATAACTACAGTTTTGTGTAGAGAGCTATAGGTCTTTTAGTAGGCTAGAGGGATACATGGGTATAGAACATACATTAAGTTTATTCTTCAAGAATATTCACAATATAATTAATTATGGTTTCTTAAACAGGTTCCGGCAACAGATAGAAATGCTTTAAGTTCACTCTGGGGAAAGCTGGCCTCTGAAATCTTAATGCAGAATTGGGATGCAGCCATGGAAGACCTTACACGGTTAAAAGAGACCATAGATAATAATGTGAGTTTGACTTTTTCACAGTTATTGTCTGAAATATCTGTGTATCCTTCACCCTTTCTGATGAGGAAAAACACTATGCATTTTGGGAATAAAAAAAAATTTCAAATTAGCTTTTGTTGACCTTACAAAAATCATAGTGGCTTAACTAGTTTGACTCTCCTTGAACGAAATTGTCAAACTTCTTTTGGCTCTTAGAGAAAAAAACGTAGCCTTCATTTCTGTTACACAGTTACTGTGTCCTTTTTTTCTATGCCAGTCAAAATGACACTGCTGTTAGTGCCAGCTATTATTGAAAGTCCTATGCAGAAGACAGTTTTCATCTACAATTATCTGATTAAACCACTTACTATGAAATGTTCAGTTTAATTCTTGCTTTTAAAATGTTTTCTGAAATGATTATAATTTATAACTTCTGTTAGAGTTTATAAATTAGAACGTCTTCACTGGACGTTACTGAATCTGTCTCTACAAACAGGGTAATAATTTGGAATGTCGAGGATCATGCAGAGAGAAGGCATAGAGGATCAGACATTGATCTTAATGACCCTTGTGCATGCCTTAGAAGGGCTCATTTTTAATTACAGTTTTGAAGTTAGTGATGTTTGTCCTGCCTCTTTCTTATATATTAATATTTTTTATGTGTACATTTTTAAATCCTTTAGTCTGTGAGTTCTCCACTTCAGTCTCTTCAACAGAGAACATGGCTCATTCACTGGTCTCTGTTTGTTTTCTTCAATCACCCCAAAGGTCGCGATAATATTATTGATCTCTTCCTTTATCAGCCACAGTAAGTTATTTCACTGTGTAATTTTGGCTCTGTTTAGATAAAATTATATGGAATTGTTTAAAATTAAAATATACGTTTCTCTGTCATTTGAATTTGTTGTCACCTGTTGTTTTGTTTTTTGTTTTTTTCCTTCATGTACTAGATGTGCTTGTTATTGAAAAGCATGCGACTCTTAAGTAAATTGTTTGACAAAGTGCACCCTAAGCCTTTTAAAGTGCTATTTAAAGTGTGGTCACTGGGCCAGCAGCATAGGCATCATGTAGAATCTCAAGACTCACCCTAGAACTAAATTAGAATTTGCATTTTAATAAGATCCCAGGTAACTCATGTAAACATCCAAGTTTTAGAAATAAGGCTCTAGGCCATACTACTTGAAAGGAATATGTGCATCCTGCAAATCTTTTTATATCATCTTTGCTCTGTCAACCAGCTTTTGTTTAATCTTTTGGTGATGAGAAATTCACTGCTTATGAACTAGACCATTCTTTTGTTAGCTAGAAATTATTTGTAAACTTAACTCTTCCAGTGGAACTCAAATACCTCTGAAACTTCTGCCCATTATTTCTTGTTTGTTTGGAATGACAGAAAACAAGACTGCTTCATGGAAACTCTTTAGATGTTTTAAGATAATTTTTTACTCCTCTCTGCTTCCTTCAGGCTAAATATCTCTAGTTTTATTAAGTAACATAGTTTTTCAGACCCTTTAGTATTTGATTGCCTTTTTAGATAATTTCTATTCATATTCTTACAATCTAGATCTTCATAATTGAAATTTTATTCCAGGATTGTCATCTAAACTTTATAGATTATAGTGGCAATATTAGCTCCTATTACTTGTACATACGCTTTTACTAATATAGCCTAAGATTATAATAGCAATTTTAGCAATCGCTTCATGGTATGAGTTATATTGTATTGACTGTATTGGACAAATTTTGCAATACTTTTTTTTTTTTTTTCTCTGAGATAATGTCTGGCTCTGTTGCCCAGACTGGAGTGTAGTGGCGCTATCTCAGCTGCTGACTGCAACCTCTACCTCCTGGGCTCAAGCCATTCTCCTGCGTCAGCCTCCCAAATAGCTGGGACTACAGGCACATGCCACCATGCCTGGCTAATCTTTCTATATTTTGTAAAGACAGGGTTTCGCTGTGTTGCCCAGGCTGATCTCAAACTCCTGAGCTCAAGCAGTTCACCTGCCTCAGCCTCCCAAAGTGCTGAGATTATAGGCATAAGCCACTGGGCCCAGCCCTACATTAACACTCTTAGTTCATATTGTTGTTATTTGTTCATCTAAATGAAGATTTTATAGTTTCATTACGTTTTATCTTGTAGAAATGAAAATGGCTTCATATAACCAATGAAATAATAAAAATTCTAAATCATAACAAAATGCTATACACTTGGCTGATATGTTCCAAAATCTGAAATACCATATGTGGCATTATCAGATCGGTTAACTGAGGGAAGCATCCTAGGGGGTTTTGCTTTGTTTTTAAATGATTCCATTAAAAGGATTCTGGGTCCTGATGAATGTATTGGTCAGTATTTAAAAAGTGTGTGCATAGGGGAATATATCCTCACTCTGTGGGGCAAAAAAAACCCCTATTTGAATATCCAGTAAAGCCCTTCTCCTTAAACATTCTAATTAGATATACACTGAAAGCCACTGGATATTTGGAAGGAAGAGAAAAATGACATTAAAATTATATTTGGAGTATTTTTACCAGCCAATGGTTCTTAGACATTTTGCTCTTGGAACTCATTTACACTATTAAGAATTATTGAATGTAGTCCAGGCGCAGTGGCTCATGCCTGTAATTTCAGCACTTTGGAAAGCTGAGGCGAGTGGATCACCTGAGGTCAGGAGTTCGAGACTAGTCATGGTCAACATGGTGAAATCCCATCTCTACTGAAAATACAAAAATTAGCCCCACGTGGTGGCGGGCACCTGTAATTCCAGCTGCTCAGGAGGCCAAAGCAGAATTGCTTGAGCCTGGGAGGCAGATGTTGCAGTGAGCCTAGATCACGCCATTGCACCCCAGCCTGGGCAACAAGAGCAAAGCTCTGTCTCAAAAAAAAAAGAATTATTGAATGTAATTTTCTTTGCATTGGTTTTATCTCTTGGTATATACAGTAAGTCCTCAATATTGTCTCTAAGTTCTTGGAAAATGCAACTGTAAGCAAAACAATGAATAATGAAACCATTTTTTTTTCTCATCAGCTTCATAATCAAAGAGTGTTATTTGGTTTTAAAGTTGCAGCTTCCAAGAACATACCGATTATGTTAAGTAAGGACTTAACTGTATTAAAAATCAAAACAAATAAAACATTTTCTCATTAATGAATGGTAAATTGATTAGATTTAACACATAATAGAATTTTAACGAAAGTAACTTTAAAAACAGAATTATTGAGAAGAGTGACATTGCTTTACATTTTTGCAGACCTTCAGTTGCTGGGTTAATTGAAAACTGAGTTTTCATGCCTGCTTTCTTGCAGTCTGTTGTGATGTGTTTTAACTGTAAGATGAAAAACCTAGCTTCACACATGTAATTGGAAAAGAAAGGTGTGTTTTATTAATAATATCCTTTTCCGATAATTGTGAATATTCTTTTTTGAAGATACAGTAAAACTCAATAAGAAGTACAGATACAATACCCAAAAAAAGTAGTTTTTAAAAGGTTGTTTGTAATGCAGAATCTGAAACCATGTCATTAAACTTTTTGGGATCCTAAGCTATACTGGTATTCTAGACTGTATTGAGCTATCTTGCACTTGGAATGGATCTTTCACCCATGCATGATTTTATAGTATCATTCATTGGTGGTTTGGGAAATACTTACTGGTCCAGTGAGTTATGCAGGTATTCCAGTGTGTTGACATTATACAACACCAGAAAAACCACATTCATTAACATCACTATCAAACCCATAGAAATGGTTAAGTATTGGAAAACTTTCAAGCTCCCAGTGGCTGATACAGATTTTCCAAAATTCTAGTTTTTCTTGAAAGCTCTAATTTTTATCATTTGTTTTTCTTGAAGGACAGGCTCACTTCATTTTCTAGAAAATGTCTGCCAAATTCCCAAGTCTGAGTGTCTGAATAGCTTTGGTTTGTCTGCCATTCTTTCATGTAAAAATAGCGTTCTATTAGAAAAGCAGCTGGTTTATCTTGTTTCTCAGTTGCACAAGTGCTTTTCCTTAAGGACAACCAAGACAGTGAAGTGCATACACAGCAGAAGCACTTTATGAATACTTGCCATTTAGTCATACAGAAGACTGGAAAGATTAGTACTTAAGGGTTGAAATTTTAAAAAATTAATTTGTGCTACCTGATTCAAGGACATAGTTGAAACTTTGTGTGTGTTTTTTAAAACTGCAAAAGTGTGGTGGTGAAAAATATAGAGATTATAGTATAGTTGGATGCCACTGCTTTGATTTACTCTAAAGTCCAAGAAGAGTTTGTTTATAGTTTAGTAATTTTTAGTAACTTAACTGAGTGATACAACCATCACAAGCCAGTTTTAGAATATTTTTATTGCCCCAGTAAGAACCATCATGCCTGTGGAACTATTTTCTTTGAACAGAAACAGCCTGTGGAAAAGAAAACTACTCAGTAGTATGATGACTTTTAGTTGTTTACAAAAGTACTGTGTTTACTGTTTCACTTGCTATAGGGTCAGATTACAGTCTTATTTTCTGTCTTGTTAAGTCGTCTTGTCTGATTTTGATTTTTGCTTGATTCTGACTTTTTCCCTAATGGAAGTATACCCAGTTGACTTGACAAATCATTGTGTCATCCATTTCCTGGACTTCATATTCTTGAAATGGGAGAGCTACTTACTGTTGAGATTGTGTGTAATTTGCATTTGTATGTCTGTAATCGGTATGTGTTTTTCAGTTGTCTCTGTTAAAGATTTATGAAAAATGTAGTTTTAATTTTTTACAGCACAGTAGCTGGTTGGTTGATTGCATGTTCGATGGGTATTATACATAGATTGTAAATCGCATACCTTTTCTTTAAATTTAATTTTATTTTATTTTTGAGACAGAGACTCACTGTCGCCCAGGCTGAAGTGCAGTGGTACGATCTCTGCTCACTGTAAGCTCTTCCTCCCAGGTTCACGCCATTCTTCTGCCTCAGCCTCCCGAGTTGCTGGGACTACAGGCGCCCGCCACCATGGCCGGCTAATTTTTGTATTTTTAGTAGAGACAGAGTTTCACTATGTTAGCCAGGATGGTCTCAATCTCCTGACCTCATGATCCACCCGCCTCGGCCTCCCAAAGTGCTGGGATTACAGGTGTGAGCCACCGCACTCAGCCATACTTTTTATTTTTAATATAAAAGTACTTTAGAGATCATGTATATGTTTGTCCTTAAAATTAAAGTTTAGATACCAGTGCAGGTTAAAGTCTCTTACGTCACGTGTATTACCATTTCTGCCATAATTTATTCTGAATCTAAAATGGAGATGATTTACACATTTGAAAAGTGTTGAACTTTTAAATGTAACATAATATATAAGATAAAGTAGCAGGTGTAAGATAGAGCAGTGTTCACAGGCTATCGGAGATGAGGCTTTGCCACTAAATGTAGATGCTGTTAGGAAAAAGAATCCATTTGTAATACAATGCCCTGTTACTCTCCACTTGTAGAAAGAAAGATGCAGTATTTTGTTTTCTAAATAAAAATAATACAAATTTTCTAAGAAATTTCAAGTTTTACTATTAACCAATCCACTATATGATGTGTAGAATTTGTACTGTCAGACTTTTCCTGCTGTTATTTTCCTTATATTTTCTAATTAGTTCCTGGTAAAAAAAAACCTCTTTTTCATGCAGGTATTTTACCTGCTTTAGCTCACTCAAGATAACCTCCAAGGTCCTCATCTGGAAATCTTCTGAAGGTCTACTTAGTGTCCTACCTGTGTTTTTGTTTTTCTCTTTTTAAAGCCTCGCCTTCATGAAATGCACTTCCCTTTCTGTTCTTTCTTGTCCAAAGCCTATCTGTTTTTGAGGTCCAGCTCAGATTTACTTCCTTCGTGAAGTCATTTCAGTGTATTTTGTTTAGCTTGTACTTGATGTTTAATTACTTAAAGCTGTTAAAATAAACAAAACTTATAATAGCTTCATCTCCCCAACTTGTAAGCATACTTACAGACAGAGTTGTCATTTTTCATATTCTTGTAACATACAGTAGATACTTAAGTATTAAAATTTGGCGGTATATTTTATGTTTTGATTATTAAATTTTCTGACTTCCAATTATGAAACACTGTAGAAAAACTCCCATAAAGCTGTACAGTTGGGGAAGAATTGTGCTAGAATGAAAAAATAAACTAAAACATTTTACTTACCTAGCTTGAAATACCACTTCACAACACAAATACTGAGTCTGTTATTTAAAAGAAAAAAAAAAAATCTAATAAAATTTGATTTCAAAACTATGAGAAGTATAGCCTGCTGTTACACAGCTTAGAATTCAAACTAGTAACATAATAAGTAGTACAAGAGTGTGTCTAATAAGTACATACAGTGGTATTGTACATGCCAAATACTGGAGAAGTTAGAAGCATCCAGTCCTTGAAGATAAAAATTGATCTGTCTTAAATTTGGTTGGACAGAGAGGAGAGATAAGCCAGGGATGTAAAACAAAAGAGCACATTGGTCATTGGTAGACTAACTGTTAACATATATACCTGTGGTTTTGCTCATGTTTGAAACAAATTTATAATTGCTGATCCTTCAAGAATGTGAATTGAGATAACAAAATGATCATCTCTAATCTCCACTCCTATTCCTTCCTCTCCTTATCTATATATAGATGCACACACCTAAATGTATATACACAGGATGGATCACTTTTGCCCTATAAGGTAGGGAGTCTGCCATGTTTCAAAGTCTGGCTGGTCATGGTAGCTCCTCCCTATAATCCCAGCTACTTGGAAGGCTGGGACAGGAAGGTCACTTGAAGCCAGGAGTTTGAAGCCTGCCTGGTAACATGGTGAGACCTATCTCTAGAACATTTTTTTAGAAATTAATTGGGCATTGTGGTTCACTCCTGTGGTCCCAGCTACTTGGGAGGTTGGGGCAGGAGGATGGTTTGAGTCCAGGAGTTAAAGGCTGTAGGTGAACTATGACTGTCACACTGCACGATAGCCTAGGAGACAGAGTCAGATTCCATCTCTAAAAAGTAAAAACACCTGGAGCCTGATACTGTATACCAAGGATCTGCAAACTATAGACCATGGGCTAAAATCTGGCCCGTAACCTGTTTTTATATGTCTGGCAGTCTAGAATGGCTTTTATATTTTAATTGGCTAAAAAAATATGAAAAGAATAATAATATATTGTTATGTGAAAATGACATGAAATTTCAATTTTAGTGTTTATAACTTTTTATTGGAAAACAGCCACTTTCTCGCTCTTTCTGTGTGTGTGTGTGTGTGTGTGTGTGTGTGTGTGTGTGTGTGTGTGTGTAGTCTGGCTGCTTTTGAACTCTAATGGTAGACTTGGGTAGTTGAGACAGAGATGATATGTTGCACTTTTGCCACTTCATATTCTTCTCAGTTTACTACAAATCCAAGTGATGACAGTTATACCTGGACAGTGTTTCTCATGCCCCATATTGTCACACTGCAACATTTTATTTATATGTTATCTTATTACCAGTGTATATTTACCCTGTCAAAACAGAGAAGTGAACTTCAAATGTGATTATAAAGCACAGTGGAGTGGAGATTTTTATTGTAGGAATTACAAAGCAAAGTACTAAACATTGTAGGTAAGCTAATAATATACATCCTCCTCACTGGACTATAATCGTTTATCACAACTGTCACATGTTCTCAAACTGACAGGAAAGCAACTGTCAGAAAAATTGTAAGTTTTAAAAATGGAATATTAGATCCTAGCAGAATTTTTTCACAAAACTGAGTGAAAGTGAGGCTTCAAAGGTAAGTTTCTAGCCCAGAGCAGTGCCTCATGCCCATAGCCCCATCGCTTAGGCTAAGGCAGGAGGATCACTTGAGCCTGGGAGACTGAGTGATGATCATGTCACTGCGCGTCAGGCTAGGTGACAGAATGAGACCCTGCGCTAAAATTTTTTTTTAAAGTTTCTGAGGGGTTCTTTTCTTTCTTTCCTTTCCTTTCTTTTCCTTTCCCTTTTCTTTTCCTGTTCTTTTTCTTTTTCTTTTCATCCTGTCCTGTCCTGTCCTGTCCTGTCCTGTCTGTCCATGTCTTGCTCTGTCACCCAGTCTGGAGTGCAGTGGTGGAATCTTGGTTTACTGCAGCCTCAGCTCACTCACTCCCTGGGCTCAGATGATCCTTCCTCCCAACTCAGCCTCCTGAGTAGCTGGGACTATAGGCTCACACCACTATGCCCAGGCATGAGTAGTACTTTTATTAACCAAGTAAGGAAAGTCATTTACCAGTGGTGATCCAGTTAAAACATGTTTTGATTTTAGCAGCCAGAGAAATCTGTCCAGTGAAATAAACTTGTTTAAAACTATTAACCTTTCAGCGAGAACAGTTGCTCTGAGTTGAGGATATTGAGAGTATGTTGCTCCAGGGAGAGATTGAAGCTGCCCCCAACCTGCTAACAAACACTGAATGGCTCTGGAGGTTAACTTTTGCAGCAGACTTGACAATGTTTCTTAGTCTGTTCCACCTAAAATTACAAAAATGTTTATATGTAGAATTTATATTGCAGTAAAGTCATTTCAGTGACAACATGGTATGAATTATAAGTAATAAAAAGCCAACTGCTTTACACATTTTGCGTTCTGTCAGAAATTAAAACACAAAGGGAGACCTTCATTCCTAAATAGGATTGTAGCAGATACATTTCCAAGCTCAAATTAGAGTTGCAGAAAGTTTTAGACCTCATTGCAAGCACAAAGGAAATTTCTGTATTTCAAAATTTGAACTGAAAGTGATTAATTTGCAATATAATGACACACTAAAAGATAACACCAATATAATGGAATTGCACATGTCTTTCTAAATGTGCTCAATTGAAATAATATACTTGTCAGTTAGTGTTTGATGTCAGCATTTACTAGTGCCTGTGCATGTTTTTACATTTTCTTTTTTTTTTTGGAGATGGAGTCTTGCTCTGTCGTCCAGGCTGGAGTGCAGTGGCGCCATCTCAGCTCATTGCAACCTCTGCTTCCCGGGTTCAAGTAATTATCTTGCCTCAGCCTCCCAAGTAGCAGGGATTACATACAGGTGCCTGCCTCCACACGTGGGTAATTTTTGTATTTTTAGTAGTGACGGGGTTTCACCATGTTGGCCAGGCTGAAGTCAAACTCCTGACCTCAAGTGATCTACCCACCTTGGCCTCCCAAAGCACTGGGATTACAGGCATGAGCCACCATGCCCCGCCTACATTTTCTTTTTTCTTTTCTCTTTTTCTTTTCTTTCTTTCTTTCTTTTTTTTTTTTTTTTGAGGCGGGGACTTGCTGTGTCACCCAGGTTGGAAGTGCAGTGGTGCAGTTAATAGCTTATTGCAATCTCGACCTCCTGAGCTCAGGTGATCCTCCACCTCAGTTTTTTTTTTTTGTAGAGACAGGGTTTCACTATGTTGCCCAGGCTGGTCTTGAACTCCTGGGCTCAAGCAATCCTCTCACCTTGGCCTCCCAAAGTGTTGGGATTATAGGCATGAGTCATGGCACCTGGCTGTTTTTACATTTTCAAGGACTAAATATGGAAAATCTCATTACAGATTACATTATCAGAAAAACATTTGCAATACTTTTTAATGATATGAACCTCTAAATTTGAAATTAATTGAGCAAAATTATTCCCAGTGAAAGAATTCCATTGGTCTCATTAGTAGACCTATATTTTGGAAATTTGTTTCCTCTCTTTTTATAGAAGTATCTAGCATACTATTCTGAATTTTGCCTCTTGCCCACAAAGCCAAAAGTGTTTACTATCTAGTTCTTTACAAAAATTTTGCTGGCTTCTGAAATACACTGACATAAACAAAGAATAGATTTCCCAAATAAGGAATCCTCCAGTAAAAATAATTAAGATGTATATGGTGCAATAGTATAAACTTAGGATAAGTAAAAATAACACGCTATACAACAAACTTATAGAACGATTTGTGTATAAATTGATTTTAGATAAATTTATGATTAGTCTAAATGCGCACTAAAATGACCTACTTCGTCTTGGCGCGGTGGCTCACGCCTGTAATCCCAGCACTTATGACTCAGCAGTTCGAGACCAGCCTGGCCAACATGGCGAAAAGTTAGCCAAGTGTGGTGGTGTGCGCCTGTATTTCCAGCTATTCAGGAGGCTGAGGCAGGAGAATCTCTTGAATCTGGGAAGCGGAGGTTTCAGTGAACTGAGATGGTGCCACTGCACTCCAGCCTGGGAGACAGAGTGAGACTTCGTCTCAAAAAAATAAATAAATAAAAAATAAAATTACTTACTTTAAAACTGATAGTAAGAAAAAACAATCATGCTTTCCTGTGTTTGTACATGAGCTCTCTGGCAAGGGAAGTAATTGTTATAAATGAGCATTGCAATTAAAAAATTTTCATTTGAAACTGGAGCTTAATTTTTCAGATGATGTCATTCAACCAGTTTGTTTTTGGTGTCTTTTCCTAGAACTTATTTATTCTTGAGTGGATATTCTTTTTATACTTTGCCTCATTTAGAGGGCATTCAGGGTGGCTGAGTGGGACTAGATAGTATTAAGTGTTCGATTCTAGGGTCCTCTAAAGAGTTTAAACAACATTTTGTGGGAATTTGTAATAAAATAAAATGCAGATGTATTCATCATTGCCTGATGGAACTTAGAAGATAAGGTATTGAAGCTGGACCTTGAAGGATGGCTAAGATTTAGGCTTTCGGGGTATGCGTTTGGGAGACCAATCTGTGTGGAGTGAACTTGAAGAAAGAGGAAGCTGTCAATGGTAGTGTGATGGGAGCTGGAGCTGGATGGGTGATTTGGGGCTTGAATATTCACCTGAGAGAAATGGACTTTATTGACAGATAATTCTGAGATAGGTATAGTGTCTGACACTCAGAGGTGCTAAACTAATATTTATTGGGTAAATAAACAGGGAGCTTTTTGAGGAAATTAAGCAGGAGAAACAAGGGTAAACACCTAATTACAGTTACACCTAATTACATTGTCCCATGTTGATCATCACAACAGCAAGATTTGCTAAATATTAGCCAAGACCCTGTTAATGTTTACCTGACGTCTATTACTTCCTAATTCCTACTGCTACCACTTCAACCAGTGCCTTGTAATATTGTAATATTCCTTCTCCCTATTACTTCCAGTCTTTCATCCTCTGAATTACTGAAATGCCTGATTTTCTGATTAGTATGAGTGCTTTGCACATAGGTTTTCACACATTTTTTTCTAAGAGGTGAATGAAAGTCGTCATTTAGTGCCTTTTGCAACAGACTGATAGCATGTCAGTGAGCCTCCCAAAATCCTGTTACTCAAAAATAGTAATAGGATAATTAGCCTCTTGATTGAGTCTTCCATCTCACCCCATATTAAAGAAATAGTGGCTGGCATTCTCCTCATTTGGATTCCTGAAACTGGATTCTGTTTTTAAATTTCCTTGGAGGAGATTTTCTTATAATACTCACTATGTATTTGCAGTCTTAGGCTAGTGTAATAGTACAATCTAATGACCTGCTTTGAGAGTTTTCTTTAACTCATCCTGGGTAGGTTATTAAATAACTTTTATGTTTTTTTCTTAGATATCTTAATGCAATTCAGACAATGTGTCCACACATTCTTCGCTATTTGACTACAGCAGTCATAACAAACAAGGATGTTCGGAAACGTCGGCAGGTTCTAAAAGACCTAGTTAAAGTTATTCAGCAGGTAAAACTGAAATATATGTTGTTTTTTTTAAAAGTACCTAAGCTTTAGGTCTAACCTCTTTTTCTAAAGTAAGACTTAGTTCTTAAGGTAAAAATGTTTTTAAAAATAGGTGAGGAATACATGAAGTTTAGAAAAGAGAAGAGCCTCAAATGCGCTTTTGTTTTCCTTAAGTCCAAGATACACAAGTTGGATATGGTAGGAATGATTATTACTGTCTGCTAGATGAACACTTAATATACATTATGTATATGTGTTTCTCATTGCAAAGAGTGAAGAAAATCTGGAACCTGGAATTGGGGGGTCATTACCTGTATAATTCTAGATGGGTGAACTTTATATACAATACAGTTTCAGTAGACCCCAAATTGGGGAAAAGGTTCAGGCAGCCATGCTGATTGATATTTAGTGAGCTTGTCAGCAAAACCCATAGATTAGAAAAATAACTTAAATATTTATTTAAGAGTTAATTAAATACAAAGAAGTTATTGTCATTCAGTAGGGAGTGAATATCCTTATGCTTGGGAAGTTTATTACTGTTTATTGACTAAGGGAGACTTGGTAGTAGGGGAGTTCGAAAGCTTTCAGAATGCTTCTAGGATGAGACTTTAGAGAACTTGGTTTGAAAGACATTATAAGCTTAAGGTGTGGTCTGGAATCAGGATAGGAACAATTGCTTCGAGAAGATGCTAGGTAATTTGGCTAGAAATTAATGGTAAGGAAGGAGAAAACAAGAAGATTGGGATATTCTGGGGCAATCTGCTAAACGGTGTTGAATCAGACTTACCTTGACCATTGACTTATTTTTACAGGAGTCTTACACATACAAAGACCCAATTACAGAATTTGTTGAATGTTTATATGTTAACTTTGACTTCGATGGGGCTCAGAAAAAGCTGAGGGAATGTGAATCAGTAAGTATGAATTTTTACTTATAAACTAACACTGTTCTTAAATTTTTGGATATTGTAATCTTGCACTGTCTTCCTTAAAATAATGAAGTAATTATAACAAATATGTTTATTAATCTTAAAAAGGCCTAAATGGCTCATGTTTATTAACCTTAAAATGACTTAAATGGCTTATGTTTATTAATCTTAAAATGGGAATGTGCTAAAGTGATGACTTTTTAAATGTTGTTGCCATGTGTTTATCTCTTTTGTGAGGGGTGTTTGTTAAAACATTGGGGATAAATTCACAGATATATCCATAATTTCATGTCTTATCTCGAATGAATAAATATTTTTAATATTTCATATGTACGGGCAAGGTCACTTTGAATTGCAGGTAACAACTGTGTTTTTAATTTTGATTCATAGGTGGGCTTATCTTTAGAATATTTCCCATGGTTGTATTTAACATTTGTGATAAACCAGGCAATTCATTGTACTTATGAATTTTATAACGGCAGTGTCTCTTGTTGTTTAGTAGAAATTAAAGTACCTTTAGAACAACTGTGGAAGAGTTAGGTTATAGTTGTTTTGATAATTAGTTACAAGTTTTAAGAAACCAAACTAAGAATTCTAACTGCTAAATGTAGTCGCATTTACCAGATTCACAAGTTACTAGTCATCAGTTTCATCCTTGGAACTAGAATTTTGGCACAAAATGGGCAATTTGTTGACAAAGATCTTATTTCTCTAAGGAAAAAAATGATCATGCAAATATCCATTCACTGATGATTTTCTTTCTTTTTTATTTTTTTTGAGATGGAGTCTCGCTCTGTCACCCAGGCTGGAGTGTAGTGGCGTGATCTCGGCTCACTGCAAGCTCCGCCTCCCAGGTTCACGACATTCTCCTGCCTCAGCCTCCCAAGTAGCTGGGACTATAGGCGCCCGCCACCTCGCCTGGCTAATTTTTTGCATTTTTAATAGAGACGGGGTTTCACCACATTAGCCAGGATGGTCTCGATCTCCTGATCTCGTGATTCTCCCGCCTGGGCCTCCCAAAGTGCTGGGATTACAGGCGTCAGCCACCATGCCCGGCCTCCCTGATGATTTTCAAACATTAGATGGAATAGAAAATTAGAATCCAATATGTTAATATGTTATTATCCATATATGTTAATTGGTGTTTTTTTGTAGTCATATGTTGCATTATTAAGGTAAATATTGGTGTATATTTATTATGCTAAGTGTTTAGGTTTTGCTGTTAAGAGACCTAGAGGGCACTTGGTTGCTGTTTTTGAAATTAAAATATTTTTAATTACACCGTCTGTGGAATAGTAGCCACCTTTTGCATTCTTTTCCTTTCTAATTTCTAAGTCTACTTAATATTACAGAAATACTCAGGGCTTTAGTCCATTTATTAACTATTTTAAATAGTTGGAAGAGATATATTATCTGCAGAGCATTTATGTAGAATAATGGATAGTACCAAACTTTGTTGTCTGAAGACTACTTTATTACTTAAAGTTATCAGAAACATTGCAGTTTTTAGGTCTTTATCTTGTAGTAGTCTTTTACTACTTATTTAAATCATTAAAGATTTGAACACAGTATTCTAGAAAGTGCTGTGATATAAAACTCATGATATTAGAATGGAAAAATAAAGCAGACGAAGTATTTGATTCACATTTCATCATTAATTTTTGTTATATTTGTACATATAGGTGCTTGTGAATGACTTCTTCTTGGTGGCTTGTCTTGAGGATTTCATTGAAAATGCCCGTCTCTTCATATTTGAGACTTTCTGTCGCATCCACCAGTGTATCAGCATTAAGTAAGAACACTGATTTGATTTGGATTTTCTACTTTAAAATTCCTGAAAATTTCCATTTATTGTGAATTTACACTTAATAGAATTCCAGTTAATTGGATTTTTATTTCCCTTTCCTTTCAGAAGAACAATGAAACAATTTAATGAAATTACTTAAAAGCCTAACTTTTGCTACAGGCTCAAATAGTTTAGCTTGAGTGGCGTAATTTTTCAAAATACTAAGTTGAAGACAGTATATGATTGTCATTTACCTTATTGAAGAGTAAATACTGTTGTACCTTTACATAACGAGAAAAGTGAAGTAAACATTTCTAAAATGGTTTTCAGCAGCAGTACAAAGAAGGAGATACCCACTGAATTGGAAATTCTGTTGAAAGACCACTACATTTGGTAATCCTTTCTGTTTAGTTTGTATGATTTAATTACATATTTGACTTCTCCTATAGTAAACTCCTATGACATCTTAAAATGTTGAAAGACGGAAAAATTATGGTGAATTTTAGTTGTAATTTCCTCTGTTTTGTGAGAAAATTTTTGGGTAAAAATTGTGAAATGTACATAACCTATTAGAAATAAATTGTACACATGAGAGTTTGAAAAATGCCTAGTACCCTTTGGGCACAGAGGAAGTCAAACATAAATGTCTAAAAACCTACTACTTTAGTGTTTGCTTCTGAGGAATTGTGCATAAAACAAATTCTTTTTCTTTAATGCCATTTGTTTTTGCTTAGCCGTACTTGTTTTGCTTAATTTTAGTGGGCTGTCCATTGAAGTGGTTGTCCAGAGTTAGACGTATAGTAGAGTCATGGGATTTTTTCCTATGGGAATTGAATCCTTGCCTTCACAGTTTTATTAGCACTTTACTATAGCTTGCAGACAGAATTTTTTAAACCTGATTCTCTTACAAATTACATGAAAATTCCTAATAATGTAATTGGTTGTGAAATAAAGAGGTAGGTATATCATATGTGGGGCTCGGTGGACAGTAGTAACCGAATTCTTGCATTGTTCTTTGTTTTTAAGGTTTGTAAGTAGGGCTTGTGAAAGAGGGATGTTAGTATTTTGGTTTCCTTTATAGAATTTTCTCCATTTCTCATTAGAATATGGTCATTTGGGTGTATTTTGGTCCAGGACTGATGTAACTACTACCCCTGTTGTGGGCCTTTTGAAAGCTGACCCTTTTTTTTGCATCTTTAGCACCTAGCGTACTAACTTTGTAGCACCTAATATGCTTTGTACAGTATAGTGTGAGTATACAATATAAATATTTGTTAAGTAAATTTCTTCTGTTCTTTGTATTAGTGAACTTGGCATTTTTGTCAGTAATAATGCTTGTCTGCTTTGATGTTTGCTTCCAAGGTACTATCAATAAGATTTGTTCTAGCTCTTTTCCTTTAACTCTGCAACCATAGATTCATTATTTTCTTTCTTGGGATTTGGTTTGTTATATTTTAACAGGAACATAGATTAAGTATGTGTCCTCCTTACTGAAGAGAGATGTGCAGCTCAAAGAAGTTAATAGAGTGGGCATGTTTCTATATACCTTTGTGTGACATTACCTAAGAATTTTTCAAACTTTTCTTCATGTAGATTTTTATTATTTTCTTAATCTCTGTAGTTTTATGCTAGACAAAAATCTACAAAGCATTTTCAAACTAAAATCCTAGTGGCTTTCCAGAGTCCAAAAATATTTTTTTTTCTAGTAGTAGCATTTTCTTTCACTTTAGTTCTTCAGTTTTTTTTTTTTCAATGTTTTACTAAGATGATTAAGAGCACATGGATCAATAATGTGTGTTTTTCTTTTCTTTTTTTTTTTTTTTTTTTTGGAGACACAGTCCTGCACTGTTGAGTACAGTGGTACGATTTCTGCTCACTGCAACATCTGCCTCCTGGGTTCAAGAGATTCTCATGCCTCAGCCTCCCAAGTAGCTGAGATTACAGGCATGTGCCACCATGCCCAGCTAATTTTTGTACTTTTAGTAGAGATGGGGTTTCACCATGTTGGCCAGGCTTGTGTTGAACTCCTGGCCTCAAGTGATCTGCCTGCCTTGGCCTCCCAGAGTGCTGGGATTACAGGCGTGAGCCACTTGCACCCAGTGTTTTTTCAAATACTATGGTAGAATTTTCAATCTGAAAGCAATCTTAGGGATCTTATAATCCACAACAGTTACTTTTCAGGTGAAGGACTTTTCAGTAGAATTTTCTGTAGTGATGGAAATGTTTTATATCTGAAAATGTGTTTGTATGTGTTCAGTATGGTATACTTCAAAGATGGCTCACATTTCAAGATCTTGAAGCATGGCTTTCAAATCTCTGTGTGTGTGACAGTGGGACTTATTTTCAAATGCAGTATCATATATATGAATATATGTATTTATTTATTTATTTATTTTATTATTTTTTTGAGATGGAGTGTCGCTCTGGAATATATATATTTATATATGTATATAAGCAGATTAAAGCAGAACCCATTCACCTTGCCTATCTTACAGCTCTGTTCAGCTTCTCTCCTGACTACTAAGACACCTCTTTGGAACACAATTTTACAAAACACTGACTCAGAACAACTGCATTGTTTTGTAGCCAGGAAATTTAAGGCTCAAGGACATTAAACTAGGTCTTGATAGAGCCTACACTAAAGGTGTCTGACATTCATTGTACTGTACCTCACTGTAAATTATTTTATATTGTGAACAACTTATATTTTTAGAAATGTCAGGTTTAGATTAATTTGTCATTTAGTGTATCAGTTGAGCCAGAGGATAAAGTTGAAAACCCTAAGTCAGTTTAACTCTGTGTTTCCGAATCTTTGTAGAGTTTGTTTTATAAACTCCTTGTAGCCACCCTAAACCTTTGAATCAGATTTATTGAGTAGGCTGTGCTATGATTTGCAGCAGGGCTGCTGTGCTGTATCTTGAGGGTGGTTATTCCGAAGCACAGCCAGAATCCAAAACCACTGCATTAGGTCACCAATTTTTTAGGCATGTGATTACAGCCTACTAAAGTAATGGAGTGAAAAAATCAATAATTCAATACCTTTATTGTATAATGAATTAAGAAGATAAGCTTCTTCGTGTTTTTAAAGATGCTTTAATGGGTTAGAAAGACAGTGGCTGGACAAAAGAAAATACCATCAGAGTGAACAGGCAGCCTACATAATGGGAGAAAATTTGTACAATCTACCCATCTGATGAAGGGCTAATATCCAGAATCTGCAAAGAACTTAAACAGATTTACAAGAAAAAATCAAACAACCCCATCAAAAAGTGGGAAAAGGATATGAACAGACACTTCTCAAAAGAAGACATTTATGCAGCCAACAGACACATGAAAAAACGCTCATCATCACTGGCCATCAGAGAAATGCAAATCAGAACCACAATGAGATATCATGTCACACCAGTTAGAATGGTGATCATTAAAAAGTCAGGAAACAACAGGTGCTAGAGAGGATGTGGAGAAATAGGAACACTTTTACACTGTTGGTGGAACTGTAAACTAGTTCAACAATTATGGAAGACAGTGTGGTGATACCAGAAATACCATTTGACCCAGCCATCCCATTACTGGGCATATCCCCAAGGATTATAAATCATGCTGCTATAAAGACACATGCACACGTATGCTTATTGTGGCACTGTTTACAATAGCAAAGACTTGGAATCAACCCAGATGTCCATCAGTGATAGACTGGATTAAGAAAATGTGGCACATATACACCGTGGAATACTATGCAGCCATAAAAAAAGGATGATTTCATGTCCTTTGTAGGGACGTGGATTAATCTAGAAACCATCGTTCTGAGCAAACTGTCACAAGGACAGAAAACCAAACACCACATGTTCTCACTCATAGGTGGGAATTGAACAATGAGAACACTTGGACACAGGGTGGGGAACATCACACACCGGGGCCTGTCGTGAGGTTGGGGGAGGAGGGAGGGATAGCATTAGGAGATACACCTAATGTAAACAACAAGTTAACAGGTGCAGCACACCAACATGGCACATGTATACATATGTAACAGACCTGCATGTTGTACACATGTACCTTAGAACTTAAAATATGATTTAAAAAAAAAAAGAGAAGAAAGACAGTGGTTGGAAATAATAAGTATTTATGTTGGGATTTTATAAATACAGCAAACATTTTAATTTGGACTTCAAGGATTTGTAATCCGTGATAATGACCAACAGCTAAAAACTACCTTTAAACAATATACAGGAAAAAAAAATACTTTTAATCTAGAGGTTTTAAACCTAGTTGTACATTGAAATCATCTGGAGAAGTAAAACAACAAGAATTTAAGCTTAAAAATAATAGATTTCCTGCTTTTATCCCAGACCTTCTGAATCGAAATCTCTATGATGTAGGCATTGAGAATCTGGGATTAAAGCTTCTCAGGTGATTCTTTTGCAGTCAGCCTTGGGGAATCATTGCTGTAAATGAGTGATTTGATAGTACTGACAGCATATTAGAATCAAATGGGAAACTGTAAAAAGTAATAAACAGAAATACTAGATGACTGAGCCTAACCATTAAAATCATTTTCTGGAGGCAGACCCCAGAGACTGTGTTTTGAAAAAGGTCCTCTAAGTGACTTTGATGCAAGATCTGGCTTAAAAAAAAAAAAGGTTAAACTGTTTATTTCGAGATGATTATGTATCAGTGGTACGAAATGATAAAAAGACCCCCTGTGTCCTTTACTCAGTTTCTCCCATTAGTAACATCTTGCAAAACCACAGTAAAATATAGCAGCCAAGATGTTGATGTTGATACATGCAAAATATAGAATATTTCTATCACAAGGATCCTTCAAGGCGCTCTTTTATAGTGGTACCCCCTTCCCTGCCACCCTCTCCTTAATTTCTGGCAACTACTCATTTGTTCTCCATTCCTGTATTTTTATTACTTCGAGAATAAGCAAAACTTTCCTAAACGTTAGTGTTCAGCTTCCTAAACAGCAAATATGCTATGTATCATGATTAAGGTATAATTAATTAATAGCGACCTACCTAGTAATACAACTCTCCAAAGAAAACATTACAGATGTTAATGAGTGCCTCTTTTGGCCAAACACAGGGTAGAAAGTAGTGAGTACTCTTTCAAAGAGCTTAAAACCAGAGGAAGAAGCAGATATTAAATAAGTGGACAAATATAAAATTACAAATTATTGGAAATATTTGTAATTTTGGGAAATTTCAAAATTTCATACGTGAAATTACACATTATTAAAAATATGTCCATATCAGTCTCTCTAGTCACTCTGCATTGGAGAACAATGGGAAGAAAATTAGATAGGGTCAGTGAATCCTGATAACTCTCTACATGGAATATCTTTAAGGCCCAAACTAGACTTTTTTCCACTGAATACTAACTATGGCAAATTATTCCATTCACTAGTTTATGCTGGCTTGTTTTTGCCTCTAATTAGTTTAAAGTTATTTGATGTTTTGTCTTTTGAGGGAGGGGAAAGGATATCTTCTTTTTCTTCCACCAAAGGACACATTTCAAATGCTGAAAATAGTATTATAAAACCTGTAATTGTTTATTAAATAACTCTTTCCATTTGTAATTTGGAACATTCTCTGTTAATAGATTTCCTGACTAAATGCCTGTAAGCACATGTGATAGCTTTATAAAAATGTATATTAAAAATGTTTTATATGTTTCTATACAACCTTATTGATCTGTGTAGGATAAGCTACAAATCTGTTTACCATAAAGTATGCAACATCTGTCAAAAAAGATTACTGTGTTGGGGTTTAATTTAGTATAGCTGAATTGTTTTATCAGCTACGGTATGTGTCTGAATTTTAAAAGCTGTTGTAAAATAATTCTTGGACCAGTTTTCAATTGTAGATTAAAACAAAGTATGGAAGTAATATTTTGAATGTGTATGATAAACATGTTGGAGCATACATTAATATAATTTCCCATTGGGGGTTACTTTAAGTTTTGAAGTTATTCTACTTTGCTTATTTTATTAAGTTATATTTTAGGTCTTAATATTTTTCTTAAAGTTCTTATAACCACATAATAATTTACATTTAGAATGTAAATGTATGGAGATAGTTTCAAAGGCCATTATCATTGCATTTCTGCATTATCAATAAGGTTCAGTTATTTATAAGATTATAAAGAGATATTGGAAAGTTCAGTGAGAATTTTCAGTTTTCACATAAGGATTTAGCATTTCTCAGTTTTCTCCTGTTTTCTTTGTCCTGTTTCCTCCCAGTCATACAGTTAAACGTAGTTTACACTTAACACTGATTCTTTAATTAGTTGTCTTAAAGTAATTAGAGAAGACTTGGAGTACTTTTCTTTGGATATGCTGACTAGTTGGCCAGCAGACTTCAGTGAAAACTAGACCAGAGGTTTCTGTATTCGAATGGTTAAATCAACAGTATTTTGAAATAAATTGTGCCTATCAGATAAAATTTGGAAAGCCAGGTTATTCAAAGAGGTAATTAATAAGACAGGTGAAATATAGGACCTCCAGGTCCTTACTTTTCCAAGTCTTTGTTAAGATGAGAGGGTGGCGGAAAATGGTGACTGAGAGGGTTCAGAAAAGGAAGACCATTTAAATGATTAGGCACTGAAAACCTGACAGAAAATCTAGAGTTGATACAACCCTAATCGGTTCCCTAAATTAAGACTTATATATCTTGTGTCCTTAAGTGGGATCTCTGGTATATTTTTACTTCCTGGAAACAAGATATTTCATTTTGTGCTAGAAGCATGAACATGTTTAATTAAATTGAACTGAGAATTCTGAAAGATTTTTTTTTTGCTTTGTCTTTTGAAATAGCACTTAAGAATTCTGTGCATATCTTATTTAACATATTCGATATTGTGTTTTGTGTGTGTGTCAGTGGAGCAGCAGAGCTAGTTAGGTTAAAGATATTTATAAGGGATTTACAGAACATATTTAAATATCTACCTTAAGCGGCCTACAGACAAGATTGAGATTTTCAGTGTAATCTAAATAATCTAGAAATATGAGTGTTTAAAATCTGGATTGGACTAGATATTTTTCTCAGAAATTCTGCATTTTGATGGATTTTGTCTTTTAGTTTATTGACAAATTGAATTATTTTCAATAACATGAGGTAGCATATTCTGGGATAGGTTAAGCCAACTTTTTGTCTTTTTAAAAATGGTTTTATTTCTCCGTAGCCACTAGACCACCAGGGACAGCTTTTTATCTTCTGAGCTTTGATAGGATATTACACTTTTATTTTAAAATCTGTACTATTCTGCATAAAATTGCTAGATTGGAAAAGAATTGTAGACCTTGATGATTTCTATTAGTCCTTTTTTTCCTTTTTTTTTTTTCTTTGCTTTTTGTAGAGACAGGGTCTTGCTATGTTGCCCAAGCTGGTCTCAAATTCCTGGGCTCAAGCAGTCCTCCTTCCTCGGCCTCCCAAAGTGCTGGGATTACAGTCTTGTTAATCATTTGGTTTCTTTTACTGTGTGCATTTTCATGTTACTTAAAACAAACTAGATTATTTCCACATTCTTTAATTCAGTCACAGTGGTCATCGGTAGCTTAGATAAACTGAGATACCATCAATAATTTACTAGTATTCCTTGGGCCTTATTTTAGGTTTTTCTTTGACTTGATTCACTTCGAAAAGTAAAGATCAACAAATAAAAGATCAACAAGCACAGTGTAAACAAAGATCCACAAAGTAAGATATGGCTTAGAGCATGCAGGCATTTATGGATCTTGATGCCTGATGCAAAATTAACACCAGCTATATTGGAATGAGACTTAGAATATGGATGTAAAGAAAGAGAGAGGGATAGAGAATTCTAGTTAGTTATTACATAAGATGGAATTTTATTTTATAGAAGCACAGAATCTTGTTCTGTCACCAAAGCTGAAGTACAGTGGTGTAATCGTAGCTTACTGCAGTCTCAAACTACTGGGCTCAAATGTTACTCAGACCTTAGCCTCTCAAGTATCTGGGACTATAGGTGCAGGCTACCGTGCCTATGTGTGTGTGTGTGTCCCACTATGGACATGTGTGTGTGTCCCACTATGTGTGTGCACACATGTGCACAGAATCTCGCTTCGTTTTTCAGACTGATCTCAAACTTCTGGCCTCAGCCTCCCAAAGTGTTGGGACTATAAGTATGAGCCACCACATCCAGCCTACAGTGAAATTTTCGTTCTATGGTCTTAAAAATCTAAGATTAAATAGCATTTCCTTAGGTAAGCTGTTCCCCAAATCTCCAGATTAGAACTGGTAGACCTTTTTGGATTTCACATACATAGCTCCTTCCACTTTTTCTTTTTTCTTTCTTTTTCTTTTTTTTTTTTTTTTGACACGGAGGTCTCACTTTGTTGCCCATGCTGGAGTGCAATGATGCCATCTCAGCTCACTGTAACCTCTGCCTCCCAAGATCAAGCGATGTTCAAGTCAAGACCCCCTTGACTTAAACTCTGTAAAGGCTGGCAACAGAGGATGTTTTGCCAACAGCATCTAACACGGTTTATATTTTGTTGAGTGAATGTCAATGAAGGAAAAGGATTGGTTTGGTTTGGCTGGAATGTTATATTTATGAAGGAGAATAATGGGAACTTGGAAAGTTAAAAGTGTTGAAAGGAATATGGAAATAAACTGGGTAGTCTCCCTTTATCCAAGGGGATATGTTCCAAGAGCCCCAGAGGATGCTTGTAACTGCAGGTAGTACCAAACCCAATACATACTAGGTTTTTCCCTGTGCACATGTAACTATGATAAAGTTTAATTTATAAGTTGAGCACAGTAAAAGATTAACAACAATAATAATGAATTTGTAACAATATGCTAGCATCACTACTCTTGTACTTTGGGGCCATTACTAGGTAAAATAATGGTTCCTTGAACATAAGCACTGTGATATCAGGGCGCTTGATCTGATAGCTGGGATAGCTACTATGTAACTGATGGGCGGGTAGCGTATACAGTGTTGATATGCCGGACAAAGGGATGATTCAAGTCCTGGGTGAGGCATTAGGACAATACAGGATATCATCATGCTAGCCCGAACAGTGTACAATTTAAAGCTTATCAATTGCTTATTTCTGGAGTTTTCTATTTAATATTTTCAGACTGGAATTGACTGCTGATAACAGAAAACACGGAAAATGGAACTACAGATAAGTGGGAACTACTGTAGTTGGGTTGTAGAACTAACCTGCCAGCTATGTAAGATAGATGGAAGAGACTCAAGAGGTAAAGTAGTTAGAAAACTAAGAAATAGTAATGGAGCCTGAACTAGGGTAGAGACTAGAATGGGAATCAATCAGACAGTAGATATTTATTGTGTCCTGTGTACGAGGCATTGTGCTGCTAATTGGTAGACATAACGGCAAGGAATGAGGAGGATACGGTGCTTGCACTTTGGTTACATGTATACAGTCTACCTTGGAGACAGATATTCGGTAAAACAACTATAGCAAAAATAGGTGCTATGAAAGCACCCAACTGATGTATCACAGTTGGGAGAGGTGTCTTAGAAGGCTTATGAGGGTCTTATTTTAGCTGAGACCTGATAGCTTCCATGAGGATAAAAGACAGTGTATAAACACACATATATACATGCATGTATACTGCATACTCTTAAGTATTTTACATGCATATGTAGGTACTCTTCCATCAGCTGAACTGACTTAACCTACTTACTAAGACTGGTGTGTTTTTAATTCTGATAAATTAAGCACTGCAATAGCCCTCTTCAACCTGATCATAAAATTGGAAAAATACAAAATGCAGATTGATATCAAATAGTATTTTAGATCAAGATCTTCATGTTCTGGTGCACTCCCTCCATCTCTTTTATCTGAAATTCAGTGTCTATATATATAGACATATACACACACACACTATATATAGTATATAGCTCCAGAGAGTGCCCCCACAGTTTATAGCACAAACATACACAATGCCCCTCAGTTTTATTTATGTTTTTCCTGAGATTATACTTATTACTGATGCTCCTTATAGTAGGTTTACTTTTTTAAGAATTTTATTTCAATAGCTTTTGGGGTACATGTGGGTTTTTTTTGTTGCATGGATGAATAATATAGTGGTGAATTCTGAGATTTTAGCTCATAGCTTAGCTCCCACTTATAAATGAGAACATAAGATTTTTGGTTTTCCACTCCTGCATTATTTCACTTAGAATAATGGCCTCCAGTTTCATCCAAGTTGCTGCAAAAGACATTATTTTCTTCCTTTTAGTGGCTGAGTAGTATTCCATGGTTTATATATACCAGATTTACTTTATCCACTCATTAGTTGACGGGCACTTAGGTTGGTTCCTAAGTGAACTGTGAATTGTGCTGCTATAAATATATCTGTGCAAGTGTCTTTTTCATATGTCTTCTTTATACAAAGAAAGCTTTATACAAAGGTTTCCTTTGTATAACCATTATATAGTTGTCCCTTTGTATCCTTGGGAGACTGGTTTTAGGACCCTCCTGGCTGCCAAAATTCAGATTCTCAAGTGTCTTAAATGAAATGGGGTGATATTTTCATATAACCTATGCTTATTATCCCATATACTTTCAGTCATCTCTGGGTTACTGTTAAAAATGTAAATGCTATGTAAATAGGTGTTATACTGTGTTGGTTTTTTCATTTGTATTATTTTTGTATTCTTTTTTATTGTTTGTTTTTTCCCAAATATTTTCTATCCATGGTTTGCTGAATCTGAGGATGTGGGACCTGTGGATATGGAGGGCTGACTTTTAATATACCCTGATATAGAGGGAACATCATAAAACCTTTTTCTCGCTTAGATCGTTACTTGTTGAGCAGCTGGTAAATATAAAGTACTGTTCTAGAAGCTGAAGGATTTCCATAAATGCAGAATGTTACCCTACCCTCAAGGATTTTACAGTCCAGTTGGTGAATGGAATAGGTCGTGCGTAGTACAAGTCAATAGGCACAAACACATGAACAAATCAGACAGTAGGGGTCATAGTATATAAGAGAAAGGTGATCCAGAAATACCAAAAAGTCTCTGTGCAGAGTATGAGTCAACACTGTGTACATAAAACTAAGTTTTTAGGCCCAGTTAATTAACATTGCTGTTTTTACTTTTTCATTAGCATGTTGGCAGATAAATTGAACATGACTCCAGAAGAAGCTGAAAGGTGGATTGTAAATTTGATTAGAAATGCAAGACTGGATGCCAAGATTGATTCTAAATTAGTGAGTATTATGTTAGCTATGCTACATACTATCAGTTCTTGATTATACTTTTGGGAATTCTTAACTAGGACATTTTATTACCTCCTTTAATAATTTATTTTGTTTTAATGTAAAACATTTCTTTGAAGGCAACAAAAGCCTCCTATTTTTTTTCTTACTTGGTAAATATTGTCATCTCTATATAGTGCATTAAAATATGTGCAAAGGTTATGTCATGCTTATTACTCACCTGAGAAACTCTGTCATCCATTATAGGATCAATTTCCCTGTGTTTCCTTTTAGGGTCATGTGGTTATGGGTAACAATGCAGTCTCACCCTATCAGCAAGTGATTGAAAAGACCAAAAGCCTTTCTTTTAGAAGCCAGATGTTGGCCATGAATATTGAGAAGAAACTTAATCAGAATAGCAGGTCAGAGGTAAGAACCACACATTTTCTATTCTGTCTGGGATTTAGCAACCATGTAATTGTTACATGAAGTTTGGAAGTGTATTGATATGAGTTGTAGCTGATTTTGTTTTTCTCTTTAAAGATATGAACATTTTAAGAAATTACTAAACAAATGAATTTTTTCTTAGATGCATTATTATGTTCCTAGTTTATTATAAGTATTTTTCTTTTGCTTTGACTCTTCAAAAAGAAATTGTGTTCCTAGTTTATTATAACTATTTTCTTTTGCTTTGACTCTTCCTGTGTGACTTCATTAACTCATTTCCTCAGGGTTTTCAACACATCATTTTGATACTGGCAGATGATAACTTACATGTGTAGCCCTCTTTCAAGTGTTCGAAATGTGTATTCCTTCTAAATCTAAAGAAATAGTTCTGTAAAAATGTTGATCTTATTATATGTATTAGTGCTGATCTTATACAAATGTCATTATCTTTCATCTGATATTCACATCAAAAATTAATCTCCCATTTTGGGAGATTAATTCTGCATGTTAGCAATTGAAGAAACTTGAATGGCCTTATAATTTTGGAATCCTAAACTATGTTGTTTACACATTATGATTATGTGTAACTGGAGGGTAGGAAGTCATTAGGAAACAGTTGTGGGATATGCAGAAACCCTATTTGATTGAAGTTTTAGGAACAAATTTGTGTCCGTGGAATAGTCCTTTAGTTCAAAAGGGAAGGATGCATTAGAATTTGAATTGCATATTTTAACCAAGTTTAGAATAACTGAGCCTAGAAAATAACTTTCATATGATGTTTTTTTCTGTATGCTTCAGGATTAATTTGTGTTGTTTATTGTTCCAGTATTAATGATACCGTTATTGCTATACATTTTAATTGACCATATACTATACCAGATAATAATTTTGATGTTTGTTTTGTCCTAAGTGGGACATCTGACATCTAGTAATTGCAGGAGTTAAGATCTTAGAATGGTTTGGCAAGAGTAGTGCTAAAGTAAATGCTGTGTCACTTTCTTGTATGTTAGTTTTTTTCCGAAAGTATTTTCTTTTCACTCTGTTGATTTCTTTTTGCATATTTTAGGCTCCTAATTGGGCAACTCAAGATTCTGGCTTCTACTGAAGAACCATAAAGAAAAGATGAAAAAAGAAAAGAAAAGAAAGATGAAATAATAAAACTATTATATAAAGGGTGACTTACATTTTGGAAACAACATATTGAGTATACATTTTGAAGAATTGGAATAAAATTGACTGATTCATTTTATCTTGCTGTCAATTTTCTTGCATGTGCAAGTTTGTGTTTTTTTAACTTTCTTTTTTGGAATAATTACATTCGGAGGAAGTTGCAAAATTAGTACAGAGAAGTCCATGTAGGCTGAACCCTATTTCCGTCAATTTTTTCACTTTATGTTACTGTGGTACAGTATCAAAACCAGGATGTTGACATTGGTACAGTATGTGCGTGAATGGCTCCCTATCATTTTATCATGTGTAGATTTGTGTAACCATCACTGCAACCAAGATAGAGAACTATCATCATAATCTCCCTCATGCTACGTTTTTGTAAGCCATACCTACTCCCAACCAGCTCTAACCCTAGGAACCACTAATCTGTTCCTCACCACTGTATTTTGTCATTATGAGAATGTTATATAAATGGAATTACATAATACACAGCCTTTGAGATAAGCTTTTTTCATTCATCACAATGCTCTTGAGAGCCATTCAAAGAGCATGGAGACCTCCCAATACTAAACTTAGCATGGGGGTCTACAAACTTTTTTTGTGAAAGGCCAGATATTAAATCTTAGGCTTTGCAGACCATATGTTCTCTGTTTTAGCTATTCAACTCTGTCATGTAGCACAAAAGCAGCCTTTGTATGTAAATGAATGCTTATGGCTATGTTCCAGTAAAACTATTTACAAAAACAGGCCAAGGGCCAGATTTGTTTCACCTGCTGTGGTTTCCAACCCTTGGCTTGGGGTATTGGTACTTCTAAGCTTTAGTCTAAGGGTGCTGAAACTAGGAAGATTATTGGTTAGGATAAGCCAAGTGCTATTTTTTTTATTCATCTGTAACCAGTAGTGTGAAGATGCCAAGTATAGGGCAGGAAAAAATACATATAGAAATATAAAGAATTCTTGGTAGTACAAAATGGTCAAGGATCATGGAGAAAATACCAAAGTGTTGCATCAGTAACAAGGTAGAAGAGTAACAAGATAGACCCTTTATATATGTAGCAGCTAATTCCATGAATTAAAAGTTCTTTATCAAATAGATCCATAGTTATTATACAGAACTATATAAAATGGCATATATTACTCAGGCTATGTAGAATTGAGAAAAATGTTCTCAGTTGAGAAGGAAGGTAACAAGACTTCCATGTTTCCTTCTTCACCAATAACCAAAGGGCCAAAAGTTCCTACATGGAGACATCATTAATCACTGTTTAAGACTGTAGCTCAACCAAGCCACATTAATAGCTAACAAAGATTTCTGGATGCTTACATAGCTCAGCAGCTAAAAACAATTATTAAATATGCCCGTGGACTAGTAAAAGCCCCAGGTAGGAAAAATAGGAAGCCAATAATAAGTATTTACTGTGTGTCATAGGAAGCCAGTAGTAAGTATTTACCATGTGTCAGGCATTTTCATGTCCTCTGGTTCTCTAAATAAACTAACCTAAGGAGAAGGAAGGGAATCTTAACATCTGAATGCCTTGCTTATGCCTGGAAATACTAAAATTTAGGTGGTATTATTTATATGTTATTGTTGAGGAACCATACTCAGATGGCTGCCTAAAGCTGGAGTCCCCAGCCCCTGGGCTGTGGACTGCTACCAGTCTGTGGCAGCATTCGATTCTCAGGAGCATGAACCCTAGTGTGAACTGAGAGCATGAGAGGGATCTAGGTTGCGCATTCCTTATGAGAATCTAATGTGGCCTACCCCCGATTTGTGGAAAAATTGTCTTCCACGAAACCGTTGCCTGGTGCCAAAATGGTTGGGGACTCTTGGCTTAAGGTAATACCTAGTGCCAGTTAAAGTAAGGAAAAGACTCTCCAGTTATGTCACACTAACCTTCCTTACATCATTCATTGTTGCTTTATAATTAGAAATTGCAAAGAGTTAAGGGATACATATTTAGTAGGTTGTGTGAACAGGTCTTGATCCACCAAACTCTAGCTGTCTCAGCACCATTATCTTCCAATAAGAGCAAAGGGTACTCTTTTTCTATGGGTATAATCATTGGATACTAGTGGCCCCTTACACGCAAAACCTATTGGAACATAACTCTGAAGAACATCTCTTTGATTTTTCTTTTTTCTATTTATACTCTGCTCCCTCAAGATTAGTATATGAATAATTAATGCTCACTTTTACCACTTGTTTTCTTTTCACATGTTGCCATCAACTTGAAAGATGATGCCACTATGGATTACTATTATCAATTATAAAAAAACTATATACAACTAATGGCCATTTTTGCACATTACCAATACTTGCTCATCTTGAAAACCCATTTTTGAAGTTTGCATAATAAAAGTTGCTTGATTTGGGGCTTAACCTTAAGTTTTGATAACAGGCTATTCCAGTAAAGTATTGAGCACCAAATAAGTACTCATTTTATTGTGCTCTTTTTTTTTCCTTTTCTTGCCATTCAGTAGATAGTACATCCTCCTATGTGTTAGCAGCTTTTATAAACACATCAAAGAACACCATTCATGAAACTTAGGTTAAAATGTTGCTTTGAGTCCTTTAAAATTTTTTCTATGCATTCATAAACATACGTGTTTGTGCTTTAATATGAACTATACAAGAGTATTTGTAAATGTCCAGTTTATAGGAAAAAACAAAAACAAAAACCATGCATTTATCCAGTACCAATGGTTCGTACCTGCTACTGAGCTTAAGAAATAGAATGGTCCTAGTAATTGGTCCTGTGGGCCCCTCAGTAATTGTATTTTCTTCTTTGTCCCTAAAAAGTGAACACTACCATAACTTTTGTGTTAATTTCCTTGTTTTTATTGTTTTATTACACAGCATACACACATATAGACCATATATACACACAGTTGACCCTTGAACAACATGGGTTAAGGACACCTATTCACCAATAACCCAAAAGTCAAAAATTATTACATGGAGACACATAGAGTCAAAAGTCCATGTATAACTTACAACTTCCCCAAAACTAATAGCTTAGTGATAAACAGTTGATTGATTAACAAATATTTAGTATATTATATATTGTATTTTTATAATAAAGTAATCTATAGAAAAGAGTGTTATGAGGATATAAGGAAGAGAAAATATACTCAACATTGATTAGGTAAAAATGGGTCATCGTTATAAAGGTCTTCATCCTTGTCTTCACATTGAGTAGGCTGAGGAGGGGGTTGGTCTTGCAGTCTCATGGGTAGCAGGGCAGGAAGTGGAGGAGGTGGAAGTGGAGGCATGAGGCAGGCACACCTGCACATTTAAGGAAACACTAATTCGACGTTTTTGCTTTTTCATTTTTCTCAAAATATTTGTATATGATACTTATCCTTTTTTCACCATTTGTGTAGTTTGTAGTGCCTGTATCAGAAGGGTCTATGCCATGAAAGAAATCGAAAGCAATCTTGAATAATCAGAACCCTTCTGTCAGATATCTAACGTCGATTTGTGTTCTGGCACTGTTGCTTCTGCATTGTCTTATCATCTGGCACTGGTTCAGAAACACATCTCCATCGAGTCGTGTTTTGTTAATTCCTGTAGTATGGTGTCTGTTAGCTCTTGAATTTCTCCAAGATCTGTATCTTGAAACCCTCCATCCCCCACTTTTTTTGCCATATGCATAACCTCTTTCATGATTTCCTTTATTGGTTCTGTTGTAAATCCTGTGAAGTTTTGCCCTACATCTGGACACAGTTTTCTGCAGCAGGAATTCATTGATTTATTGTTTTGGGCATGATGGCTTTCACGGCTTTTGTTGTTGTTGTTGTTGTTGTTGTTAGAACAATGTATCTTCAATGGTGTAATCCTTCCAGACTTTCGTCATGTTCTCTCCATCTGGGTTGGCTTCCACAGCATTGACAATTCTTTCCATAGAGTACCATGTGCATTGAGGCTTAAAGGTCCTTATTACCCCCTGTTTGAGAGGCTCAAATAGATATAATGTGTTTGGGGGTAAGTAGACCACTTGAACACCTTTAGTGTTGAACTTACAGACTTCTGGTTGGCCAGGGGATTGTCCAATATCAAAAAAACCTTAAAGTCAGTCTCTTACTGGCAAGGTACTTCCTGAATTCAGCGAAAAAGCACTAATGGAACCAATCCAGAAAAAGGGTTAAAGTTTTCCAGTCTTTCTTGTACAACCAAAAGACTGGCAACTGTTGTTTATCTTTTCCCTTCAAGCTCAGGGGTTAGCAGGTATATTGAAAAGGGCAGTCCTGATCATGACTGCTTGTGCATAAGGCAGTAGAGTTAGCCTATTTCTTACTGCCTTAAATCCTAGTGCTCACTTCTCTTTCTTATAAATAAGTGTACTTTTTCCCAGAATAGGGCAGTTTTGTCTGCAATTAAAAACTTGTTCATGCAGATATCCGTTCTCTTCAGTGATTTTCTTAGTGTCTGGGAACTCATCTGCTACCTCTTGCAGCAGAAGCTGCTTCTCCTATCTTTGACACTTTTTAAGCCCATCCTCTTTAAAATTATCAAACCGTCCTTTGCTGGCATTAAATTCTCCAGCTTTAGACCTTCGCCTTCCTTTGGCTTTTAGTTGTCATACAATGACCACTATGTCTTGAACCATATTAGAGTCTGTAGCTTTGCCTTATAACAATCCTGCACCCACATAAAAACTGCATTTTCAATATGAGATAAAAACATTTCACAAAAAGTACAAGGTTTCTGTACCTGCTGACATAGCTGCAGCAACAGCTTTACGCGTTTCCTTTTTTTTTTTTTACAATAGTTCCTAGGCTGGATTCATTTATCTTGAAATGGCAGGCAATCCAGATAAACATCTCAATTTACAGCACCTATCAAGCAATTCAGCTTTTTCTTGTAATGTCATGACTTCTCTCTGCTTCTTGGGACCACTTCCAGGACCACTAGTGGCATTTTGTATGGGCTCCATGATGTTACAGTATTGTACTAAATGAAAAATACATGAGAACCATGAAAGATCACTTTTTACTGCAATATGCAATTTACTGGAGAGATGAACTGCTCACACAGAGATGGTTAGCATCACATGGCATTTTAAGTGGATACTCACCAGAACTCATTGCAATAGCACTAAGAGATGGCTATGAAATTATTACAGTGATACGGTATGAACTACAGTTAATTTTATGCCTGAGTGGTTTAATACTGCATCTTTACATTTGTTTACATTTCTCTTGACTGGGAATGGGACCGTGTCTGTAAGTGTTTGTGTAAGTTTTGAAAATTTTTAACTTTTTATAATAGATTTGTGTGTATTTTATGGTAGTAAATGATAAAATAGACTAGTAGCTACATATTTTTATACATTCATGACAACTTTTTCTTAATTTTGTCAGTATTTCTTAACTATATTGTTGTCTGTGAGTTTTCTCAAATTGTGATGTGTTCATGGGTCAATTGTAGTTGGTCAATGCCTGTCCTAGACTATCATGTTCATTTATTTATGTATGATATCTATCTGGTTCACTAATGAATCCCTAATGTCTGGCTCTTATTAGGCCCTCAATAAATTATTGAATGAATGCATCAATGAATGTTCAGAATGGCATAATGGAAAAAAAATTGAACTTGAAGGTAAAAGGTTAAAAAATGTATCTTTCAGAAAACTTTAATTTTCCTTTATTATCAGGTGATCATGACCAAAATCATGTATTTCTTATTCTCCAATTTCATAATCTGTCAAATGGCAATATTGACTGCTTTATGTGCCTGGCTATTTGGGATTAAGTACCAATAAATAAATTTTAAAAACCACAAAACCCAAAAACGTCAGAGCCCTTCTCTCTATGAGTTCACAGTTTACGTCTGGGACAGACACATGAACATAAGATAAAATGAGAAGTACTACTGTGTGTGAAAACACTTAGACTTATGAAGTGCTTCTGTAAGATACATTTTATAAAAGGGTTAAAGTCAGTTGAAGACCTGTTAAAATCATCAAGATATTGGCAATGTATGAAAAGTTTTATAAAAGTTATCTTTTTCTTGGTCTTGACTCCGTCTTGGTAATAGTGGAAGTAAAAATGGAGAGAGGCAGATACACTATCTCAGATGTTTTTCTTCCTCTCAACTTCCCCAGTTGTCAGACAAAAAGCTGGACAGCATACAAAACTATTGGACTTATAAACTCACAATACTCTGACCTTGTGTTGTTTGCCAGTCTATGATTGATCACCACATATGACCACTGTTTTGTTTTCTAGCTGGTGGCTTTGTGAACAAAGCATAGCGGTACAGATATCCTCAAATACCCTCACGTACCTTGAAGAGGTCACTTGGGTAGTAAACCTTTTTGGTTCCCGTGCCACTAACACAGGAGTCAATTGAGAGCCTAAACTGGGTTTGCCTCAGCAATAGAGGCCAGTAGTAAAAACTCAGCCATAAAAACCCGCAGTAAGAAAAGCAGTCAAGGTCAGGGGCAAACTATCTGCTGGAGTGAAATGTTTAAAGCTTCCAACGAGGCTTTAATTAGACTCAAAAAAACATCCCACTGTTAAACTGTTTTGTGTTTCCCGTGCATAATTTACTTCCATGCATTTTAATTCTCGGTGATCAAACATCCTCTGGAAAAGCGCTAACTTCCTGGAGAGGTAGCACAAACACTGTTATGTTTTGTTAATTTTTCATCTCGTGTATTTAATAAACAGTTTGACTGTTAGAATCTGCAAGAAATAACATTAATCTAAGGCATCTCCTATTTTGGTTCTAAAACTGTGACTCTTGTGCTGACTTCCATTTAGTCTGATGAGATTGGGAGAACAATGCCAGATTGATTCATTTTGTTTTTAATTGTTGTAAAGACCATTGAGAGGGGAGGAGAATGTTGTTTGAATTTGACATTTTGAACTGGGAAACAGCTTGGAAATGTAGGCACAATTCCAGGTAAATAAGCTACGAATACTTATGTGTGTATGTATATGTAAGTCTAATTGCTTAAAGGTATACCTCTAAGATTCCAGATTGATTGATGCTAGAAGGCAGTTGTTTGAGGACCAGAGGCATGGCTTATATGCAAAATGATATGGAAAAAAATAATTGGATCACAGAAAGACAGTGTTATTTAATCAGAATTTGAAATCTGGCAGCTCTCCTAGGAGAATAAAATACTACTGGATTGCATTTATTTGTGGATATTTTTTTATTTTGCCTCTACATTGCCCCTTAGGCACTGTAACTCCCTAAACAGAAGGCATAATCATAGATACTTGGTAGACACCCACTTGTTCACTGTCCATTCATGCATGCAGGTAGACAGATAATGTTTGTGAGGTATTACAGCTGCAGTCTTGCAGAAAGAACATGACTGATTCCCTCTGCTTTCCTCTACTGAGGGAGTATGCAGCTTTTCATTTCATTTTAGAGACAAATGGTCTGCACAGGAAGGAAGCACATGGGTAGCTATGTCTTTGTTCATTTGGCTAACGAGGCCAGAGCTGTGGGTCCATCTCTGCATAAGCCGGTTAGTGTTTCTCTACTCCTAACCACAGATTTGCACTTGAACCTTTGCCAGCTGTTTCCCAAGTGCATGCCATTGGATGTGAGGGAGACCTGAAATGAGTGCAGATAGATCAGCTTAAAATCATCACAACATTTTCAAACAAAACAAAGCATAAAGCTTGAAGCCCTTAATGGCAGATCAGAAGTTTTATCTTTGTGTATTCAAAGGTCAAAACATTTGTACCACATGTGCTGCTGTCAGAGTAAATGCTATATGATAGGAACAAAAGAAGCTGTGACCAACTTGAATATTGAAACTTTTGTTATTTTTATCTAAAAAAATTAAATTTTTGGTGGCAAGTTAGTGTAGCCAGTCCTAGAAAACAGTGGTTGGAATGAGGATGATCTCATTGATTCAGAAATTGTCAAGAGGTCTACAAAACCAGTATGCCTCCTGTTTTAATAGAAGACATAATTAGAGAATGTTCTTAGTTGTCTAGCTCCCTTGCCCTGGGATTTGTGCCTAGTTCTTTGAGCATTTGTAGGACTCAGATTTCTCTAACAATCAATAATCCTTTTTTATTTTCTTTATATTTTCACTTTTAGTAAACATCCATCTATAATCATTTTAAGTGAGTTTAAGTGATTTTAAGTGAGTTTGAGAACAACCTTGTAATGTAAATCAGGTATTAGTCTTGAAGTTTACCTGGTTGGTCATTTGGCAGCCTTTTTTTATCTGACCATTAGTGACTTAAACAACTCTGAGAAGAATAATTGACAATAAAGTGGAAAAAAAAAAAAGCATAGACCTATACGAACAAAATTAATTCTAAGACACTACATTCTCTTACTAGAAAACAATATGAAAGTTTAGACATTGTTCTTCATCAAAGTTTTTTTTTTTTGGTTTTTTTTTTTTAAGTTATAAACTTTTTTTCCCCTTTTAGAGTATCTGAGGAAAAAAAGTAAAAGAACTCTCTTTGGGATCTCTAGACAGTTGAATAGACAAGGAAGAACTGTAGTCTTTTTTTTTTTTTTTTTTTTTTTCAGCTAAATTATCCTAAGAACACTCTGCTCCAACATAGGAATGCCATGGAACAAGAGATGGTAACACAAGATACACCAGGAGACTCGAGGTTTTGTGTGTTTGAAACTTATATTCTACTATAATTAGACTAAATTGTAGAGAAGCAAAACTAATGTGTGTGTTGTTGTTTTAAAATTTACCCAATGTTTTTTTGGTTCTGTCTTATAGGAGTGAACAAACTCCTTTTGTTTTTTTTTTTTTGTTTGCTTGTTGTTAAATGTTCACTCTTAAATTTTATAAAACAAGAAAATTTTAAAGTTATACTTTATTAAAACTTACAATTTTTTTATTATATGTATTTGTTCAAAATAGAAATACCAAAGACATATAAAGGTACAAAGTGGTATGCAGTGCTTTTGTGTCCTACATAACTGATTTAAATTGGTAAGACTATTTTTATCTTTCAACTTTTAATTTTCTTATAAAAGTCAAGTAAATACAATGATTGTTATTAGCTGAATAGCAGATAAGATCTCAGTATTTAAACGAACAGATTTCTTCTTATAAACTTGCTTTTGATTTTAATTCAAGAATAATTATGCTGGGTTCTTACGTATGACTGGACAAAAAAACATGTGGTTGTGTGTTTTGGCATATGTTCTTCCAGATTTTTCAGTGATGCTTATGATAACCAACAAGGGAAATTTAGATTATAAGGCCTTTTTCTATACCAGATTCTAATCATTGCTCTAAGAAAAATCTCAGCACCTGTTGGTTACTTTTGCTTGAAGACTTTATGTGTAAAATGTTGATGACTTTTAGTGGTGGAGAATAGGGTTGTGAAATTCAGAAGAATAAACTTTTGGAACACAATCAAATAATACCTGCACGATACTGTGCTTCTTTCTAGCCCTGCTGCTGTTGCTTGAAAAAGATTTGGGTAAGTAATTATAAACTGATTAAAAGTATAACTTTTTTATAGCAGACTTTTTTCCCCATCATTCATGTTTATAGCTCTCTCCTGAGAGCAGAATTAAAATGATAAAACATGGTTTTCAAATATATCACTACTATAAAGGATAGGAATGGGTGTTCATGAGTACGTACCCCCCCCAACATTTGTTAAAAAGTCTAGATTTTAGTATCAAACAGAGATGTGGGTGTTGTGCAATCAACAAAGCACTGTTGTGCAATAATTAAGGAATTTTTAAACTGAAGATTAAATTGGAATGTTGTTATAAACATAAAGGAAATGGCCAACATTTTTCTTTGTATCAAAAGAAAACTCATTTCTAAAAATAAGCACCCTCTTAGTGATGACCCTTTAAAATAGTTTTAAGTGATTCCATCCACAGATGAGCTTTGGACTCTGCAGCACTTTGCCATAAGTGGTTTGCTCTTTGATCCTGTAGCCTTTCATCAGGTGTGTATCTGAAAAAGCATTGGCATGGCGGTATCGCCAGCCAGACTTGGAGTCCCTCTGAAAGTGAACATGGCATGACTGAAACATGCTGCTGGGTCCTGAAAGGTCTCCTCTGGTGGATGAATTTAAGGAAATGATGCTTAATTTCCCACTTCTAAATTTTATTTTATCAAATTGAGACAAACGTGGACCTTTCTAAAGTTACTAAATATAAAATATCTCCATGGTGAAAAAAAGAAGAAAAAAAAAAGGCATGTATTTTTGTTATCTTTTGTTTTTCACTTCACTTTCCCAGAAATCAGAATTAGGTGAAAGCAAGGATTGAGAATGTTACCTAGTCTGTTAAATGGTTGTTATTGACCTGTGGCATTCAATTCCTTTGTAATGAGAAATTGGTTTAGTGTAACCTAAATGTTCCAATTTTATTTTACATTGAATGTTATGAATATTGTCTTTTTTTTTTAACCCCAGATATCGTCTTAAGAAGTACAAACATCAAAGAATTATTCCTTTACTCTTTTTACTCCACCTCCCACCCCAATTCAATCCCTATTTCTTATCACTGCTGATTCTGTCCTCTATAAAGATGCCTGGCCTTGATCTTTTCTTCCCTGTTCTTTTGCTCCCCCTATCTAAACAGTCATAAGCACTGTCTTGGGATTTTTTTCCACCCAGCAGTAACTTGGTGATTAAGGACTAGGCTCGAATCCTTCTTTGCCACTTAGAAATTGGCTTTGGAGAAGTTACTTAACCTTCTTAAAGAATGTTTCCAGTACCTACTTTGCAGGGCTGTGGGATTAAACGAAAAAATTCACGTAAAGCATTAACACAGTGCCTGCCTTCCTCCTCCTTTTAGAGTGAATGCTTGACACAGGGTAAGCACTCAATAAAGTGGTAATTTTTATTGTTGTTATAAAACTACCACCTTCTCTCCACTAATCAAGTCCTTGTAATTTCTCCCCTAGAATATTCAAGTTAGCTAATTGTGTCACATGCCCTATGTCCTTCACAGTAAAGATCTGTATCCACTGACTTGAATTAGTAAAAGTACAGTTTGTATATCAACTCATGCATTTAGCATTGGGAAACGAAATATTGCAAAAAACTACTGTTGGTAACTATTATCCTTTTACTTGCAGATGTAGTTGCTATCATCTACTATATCTAGGTGCAGTCATAAACAGATTTATTTTGAAAGAGATTTGTAAATAACTTTGAGAATGTATATAAATGTTTTCACTTAAGAGTATCAAGACTTTACTATGTGTCAGGCACTGTGACTTAAATGCTTTCCATACATTATCCTATTTAATTCTCAATAATGTCTGAGATAGTTACTGTTATCACTACCCAGTTTATTGAGAAGGAAGCAGGGACAGTGAATCAGCTCAACGTCATAAAGCTAGTGAACAGTAGAAAAGGATTTGAATCCAAATAGTCTCATTCCAGAGCCCATGCCCTTTAATACTAATCTATATTGTCCCCACACTTCCAGGAATAAAATAATTTAGTAAAGTTTATCCCTAAACTAGAATTTTCTGGATATTGGAAGAACAGTTCTTAGAGATTCACTTTTCAGAATGAGTAAGACCCACTATATGATAGCACAACAGGATGACTATAGTCAATAATAACTTAACTGTACAATTTAAAATAACTGAAAGAGTGTAATTGGATTGTTTATAACGGAAAGGATAAATGCTTGAGAGGATGCATACCCCATTCTCCATGATGTGATTATTACTCATTGTATGCCTGTAACAAAACATCTCATGTATCCCATAAATATATACACGTACTATGTACCCACAAAAACTAAAAATTATTTTTTAATTCACCTTTCAATATGAAAAAAAACCACACCCAACTCTTTTCTAACAAATAGTACTGAATCTGAGAATAAATGTTATCATTGGCTTTTCTTCTTTTTTTTTGGATAATCAATAAGGTTTTCTCATTCACTGATTCTCTGAAAACAGAGTGTATCTGAAAGATGGCATCTGAGTTGAGACTCAAAATCATGACCTATGAGAAATAGTTGAAAAATCTGGAGATATGTAGCCTTGAGACACCTTCGGGGAAATAAAAACTTTCCAAATAGTTAAAGCATTTAGATGTGAAAGAAGGATTAAGTATGCTCTATGTGGCCCAAAAGGACAGCATTAGAACCATTTGTTAGAAGCAATTAGATGAGAACTTTCTAACAATTGGGACTATAACACCATGGAAGATCCTGTTCTGATAAATAATGGCAAGACCTTACTAATCAGGGTTGAAACTATTTCTACTGATCTTCCAGCTCAGAGATCTCACATTTTCAGGGAAAGGAAAGGTAGCTAGCTCATTTTTTTTTGTGAGAATGTTGGAGATTTTTAAGTGTATTCACTTTGTCTGAGATGAGGATATAATGTGAAAAGTACAATTTTTATAAAAAGTAAGATTATAAACTTAATAAGTAAAAAAAAAATTGGGATTCCATAAAACCAGAAACCTGCCTCTAATCCAGTGACAAATATTTGGTATATTAATAGCATCTATTTCTTATGATTAAAAAACTAATATTATAGAACACTTATGGAAATTTATAAAGAAAAACAAACATAAAAAAATTAAGACCCAAGTAAAAAAAATCCTTAATTCCCTACATTATTATCATATATATATATATATTTTATTGAGACAGAGTCTCGCTTTGTCGCCCAGACTAGAGTGCAGTGGCCAGATCTCAGCTCACTGCAAGCTCCACCTCCCGGGTTCACGCTATTCTCCTGCCTCAGCCTCCCAAGTAGCTGGGACTACAGGCGCCCGCCACCTCGCCCGGCTAGGTTTTTTTTTTTTTTTTTGTATTTTTTTAGTAGAGACGGGGTTTCACCGTGTTAGCCAGGATGGTCTCAATCTCCTGACCTCGTGATCCGCCCGTCGTGGCTATTATCATATATTTTAAGGTATTTTTTCTTACAGCCCTTTATTTTATTATCTTAATGTTTAATTTATAATTTTTTTTATTATACTTTAAGTTCTAGGGTACATGTGCACAATGTGCAGCTTTGTTACATATGTATACATGTGCCATGTTGGTGTGCTGCACCCATTAACTCGTCATTTATATTAGGTATATCTCCTAATTCTATCCCTCTCCAATTCCCCTCCCCACAACAGGCCCCGGTGTGTGATGTTCCCCTTCCTGTGTCCAAGTGATCTCATTGTTCAATTCCCACCTATGAGTGAGAACATGCGGTGTTTGATTTTCTGTTCTTGCGATAATTTAATGAGAATGATGGTTTCCAGCTGCATCCATGTCCCTACAAAGGACACGAACTCATCCTTTTTTATGGCTGCATAGGATTCCATGGTGTATATTTGCCACATTTTCTTAATCCAGTCTGTCACTGGTGGACATTTGGGTTGATTCCAAGTCTTTGCTATTGTGAATAGTGCCACAATAAACATACGTGTGCATGTGTCTTTATAGCAGCATGATTTATAATCCTTTGGGTATATACCCAGTAATGGGATGACTGGGTCAAATGGTATTTCTAGTTCTAGATCTTTGAGGAATTGCCACACCGTTTTCCACAATGGTTGAACTAGTTTACAGTCCCATCAACAGTGTAAAAGTGTTCCTTTTTCTCCACATCCCCTCCAGCACCTGTTGTTTGCTGGCTTTTTAATGATCGCCATTCTAACTGGTGTGAGATGGTATCTCATTGTGGTTTTACTTTGCATTTCCATAAATGTTTTCTTTTTAAAAGTGTCTGTTCATATCCTTTCCCCACTTTTTGATGGGGTTGTTTGTTTTTTTCTTGTAAATTTGTTTGAGTTCTTTGTAGGTTCTGGATATTAGCCCTTTGTCAGATAAGTAGATTGCAAAAAATTTTCTCCCATTCTGTAGGTTGCCTGTTCACTCTGATGGTAGTTTCTTTTGCTGTGCAGAAGCTCTTTACTTAAATTAGATCCCATTTGTCAATTTTGGCTTTTGTTGCCGTTGCTTTTGGTGTTTTAAACATGAAGTCCTTGCCCATGCCTATGTCCTGAATGGTATTACCTAGGTTTTCTTCTAGGGTTTTTATGGTTTTAGGTCTAACATTTAAGTCTCTAATCCGTCTTGAATTAATTTTCGTATAAGGAGTAAGGAAAGGATCCATTTTCAGCTTTCTACTTACAGCTAGGCAATTTTCCCAGCACCATTTATTAAATAGGGAATCCTTTCCCCATTTCTTGTTTTTCTCAGGTTTGTCAAAGATCAGATGGCTGTAGATATGTGGTATTATTTCTGAGGGCTCTGTTCTGTTCCATTGGTCTATATGTCTGTTTTGGTACCAGTACCATGCTGTTTTGGTTACTGTAGCCTTGTAGTATACTTTGAAGTCAGGTAGCATGATGCCTCCAGCTTTGTTCTTTTGGCTTAGGATTGTCTTGGCAATGCGGGGTCTTTTTTGGTTCCATATGAACTTTAAAGCAGTTTTTTCCAATTCTGTGAAGAAAGTCATTGGTAGCTTGATGGGGATGGCACTGAATCTGTAAATTGCCTTGGGCAGTATGGCCATTTTCACAATATTGATTCTTCCTATCCATGAGCATGGTATGTTCTTCCATTTGTGTGTGTTTTTTATTTCATTGAGCAGTAGTTTGTAGTTCTCCTTGAAGAGGTCCTTCACATCCCTTGTAAGTTGGATTTCTAGGTATTTTATTCTCTTTGAAGCAATTGTGAATGGGAGTTCATTCATGATTTGGCTCTCTGTTTGTCTATTATTGGTGCATAACAATGCTTGTGATTTTTGCACATTGATTTTGTATCCTGAGACTTTGCTGCGGTTGCTTATTAGCTTAAGGAGATTTTGGGCTGAGATGATGGGGTTTTCTAAATATACAATCATGTCATCTGCAAACAGGGACAATTTGACTTCTTCTTTTCCTAACTGAATACCCTTTATTTCTTTCTCTTGCCTGATTGCCCTAGCCAGAACTTCCAACACTATGTTGAATAGGAGTGGTGAGAGAGGGCATCCCTGTCTTGTGCCAGTTTTCAAAGGGAATGCTTCCAGTTTTTCCCCATTCAGTATGGTATTGGCTGTGGATTTGTCATAAATAGCTCTTATTATTTTGAGTTGCGTTCCATCAATACTGAATTTATTGAGAGTTTTTAGTATGAAGGTCTGTTGAATTTTGTCAAAGGCCTTTTCTGCATCTATTGAGATAATCATGTGGTTTTCGTCTTTGGTTCTGTTTATATGCTGGATTATGTTTATTGATTTGCGTATGTTGAACCAGCCTTGCATCCCAGGGATGAAGCCCACTTGATCATGGTGGATAAACTTTTTGATGTGCTGCTGGATTCGGTTTGCCAGTATTTTATTGAGGATTCTTGCATTGATGTTCATCAGTGATATTAGTCTAAAATTCTCTTTTTTTGTTGTGTCTCTGCCAGGCTTTGGTATCAGGATGATGTTGACCTCATAAAATGAGTTAGGGAGGATTCCCTCTTTTTCTATTGATTGGAATAGTTTCAGAAGGAATGGTACCAGCTCCTCTTTGTACCTCTGGTAGAATTCAGCTGTGAATCCGTCTGGTCCTGGACTTTTTTTGGTTGGTAGGCTATTAATTATTGGCTCAATTTCAGAGCCTGCTATTGGTCTATTCAGGGATTCAACTTTTTCCTGAATTTATCCATTTCTTCTAGGTTTTCTAGTTTATTTGTGTAGAGGTGTTTATAGTATTCGCTGATGGTAGTTTGTATTTCTGTGGGGTCAGTGGTGATATCCCTTTTATCATTTTTTATTGAGTCTATTTGATTCTTCTCTCTTTTCTTCTTTATTAGTCTTTCTAGCAGTCTATCAATTTTGTTGATCTTTTCAAAAAACCAACTCCTGGATTCAATGATTTTTTGGAGGGTTTTTTTTGTGTCTCTATCTCCTTCAGTTCTGCTCTGATCTTAGTTATTTCTTGCCTTCTGCTAGCTTTTGACTGTGTTTGCTCTTGCTTCTCTAGTTCTTTTAATTGTGATGTTAGGGTGTCCATTTTAGATCTTTCCTACTTTCTCTTGTGGGCATTTAGTGCTATAAATTTCCCGCTACACACTGCTTTAAATGTGTCCCGGAGATTCTGGTATGTTTTATCTTTGTTCTCATTGGTTTCAAAGAACATCTTTATTTCTGCCTTCATTTCATTATGTACCCAGTAATCATTCAGAAGTAGGTTGTTCAGTTTCCATGTAGTTGAGTGGTTTTGATTGAGTTTCTTAGTCCTGAGTTCTAGTTTGATTGCACTGTGGTCTGAGAGACAGTTTGTTATAATTTCTGTTCTTGTACATTTGCTGAGGAGTGCTTTACTTACAACTATGTGGTCAATTTTGGAATAAGTACGATGTGGTATTGAGAAGAATGTATATTCTGTTGATTTGGGGTGGAGAGTTCTGTAGTTGTCTATTACGTCCACTTGGTGCAGAGTTGAGTTCAATTGTGGTGATGTGGTGCTGAGAATGTATATTCTGTTGATTTGGGGTGGAGAGTTCTGCAGATGTCTATTAGGTCCACTTGGTGCAGAGTTGAGTTCAATTCCTGGATATCCTTGTTAACTTTCTGTCTCGTTGATCTGTCTAATGTTGACAGTGGGGTGTTAAAGTCTCTCATTATTACTTTAAGGGAGTCTAAGTCTCTTTGTAAGTCTCTAAGGACTTGCTTAATGAATCTGGGTGCTCCTGTATTGGGTGCATATATATTTAGGATAGTTAGGTCTTCTTGTTGAATTGATCCCTTTACCCTCATGTAATGGCCTTCTTTGTCTCTTTTGATCTTTGATGGTTGAAAGTCTGTTTTATCAGAGACTAGGATTACAAACCCTGCCTTTTTTGTTTTCCATTTGCTTGGTAGACCTTCCTCCATCCCTTTATTTTGAGCCTATGTGTGTCTCTGCATGTGAGGTGGGTCTCCTGAATACAGCAAACTGATGGGTCTTGACTCTTTATCCAGTTTGCCAGTCTGTGTCTTTTAATTGGACCATTTAGTCCATTTACATTTAAGATTAATATTGTTATGTGTGAACTTGATCCTATCATTATGATATTAGCTGGTTATTTTGCTCATTAGTTGATGCAGTTTATTCCTAGCCTCGACGGTCTTTACATTTTTGCATGTTTTTGCAATGGCTGGTACCTGTTGTTCCTTTCCATGTTTAGTGCTTCCTTCAGGATCTCTTGTAGGGCAGGTCTGGTGGTGACAAATCTCTAAGCATTTGCTTTTCTGTAAAGGAGTTTATTTCTCCTTCACTTATGAAAGTTAGTTTGGCTGGATATGAAATTCTGGGTTGAAAATTATTTTCTTAAAGAATGTTGAATATTGGCCCCCACTCTCTTCAGGCTTGTAGAGTTTCTGCTGAAAGATCTGCTGTTAGTCTGATGGACTTCCCTTTGCGGGTAACCCAACCTTTCTCTCTGGCTGCCCTTAACATTTTTTTGTTCATTTCAACTTTGGTGAATCTGACAATTATGTGTCTTGGAGTTGCTCTTCTCGAGGGGTATCTTTGTGGCGTTTGCTGTATTTCCTGAATTTGAATGTTGACCTGCCTTGCTAGGTTGGGGAAGTTCTCCTGGATAATATCCTGCAGAGTGTTTTCCAACTTGGTTCCATTCTCCCCGTCACTTTCAGGCACACCAATCAGACGTAGATTTGGTCTTTTCACATAATCCCATATTTCTTGGAGACTTTCTTCATTTCTTTTTACTCTTTTTTCTCTAGACTTCTCTTCTTGCTTCATTTCATTCATTTGATCTTCAATCACTGATACTCTTTCTTCCAGTTGATCAAGTCGGTTACTGAAGCTTGCGCATTTGTCATGTAGTTCTTGTTTCATGGTTTTCATCTCTATCAGTTTGTTTATGGACTTCTCTGCATTGGTTATTCTAGTTATCCATTCTTCCATTCTTTTTTCAAGGTTTTTAGTTTCTTTGCACTGGGTATGTAGTTCCTCCTTTAGCCCTGAGAAGTTTGATCGACTGAAGCATTCTTCTCTCAACTCGTCAAAGTCATTCTCCGTCCAGCTTTGTTCCGTTGCTGGCAATGAGCTGCATTCCTTTGGAGGGGGAGATGCGCTCTGATTTTTTGAATTTCCAGCTTTTCTGCACTGCTTTTTCCCCATCTTTGTGGTTTTATCTGCCTTTGGTCGTTGATGATGGTGATGTACTACTGATGGGGTTTTGGTGTTGGTGTCCTTTCTCTTTGTTAGTTTTCTTTCTAACAATCAGGACTCTCAACTGCAGGTCTGTTGGAATTTGCTTGAGGTCCACTCCAGACCCTGTTTGCCTGGGTATCAGCAGTGGAGGCTGCAGAAGACAGAATATTGCTGAACAGCAAGTGTTGCTGTCTGATTCTTGCTCTGGAAGCTTTGTCTCAGAAGTGTACCCAACCATGTGAGGTGTGAGGTGTCAGTCTCCGCCTAGGGGATGTCTCCCAGTTAGGCTACTCAGGGGTCAGCAACCCACTTGAGCAGGCAGTCTGTCCATTCTCAGATCTCAGCCTCCGTCCTGGGAGAACCACTGCTCTCTTCAAAGCTGTCAGACAGGGACATTTATATCTGCAGAGGTTTCTGCTGCTTTTTGTTTAGGTTAGCCCTGTCCCCAGAGGTGCAGTCTATAAAGACAGGCAGGCCTCTTTGAGCTGTGGTGGGCTTCACCCAGTTTGAGCTTCCTGGTGACTTTGTTTACCTACTTAAGCCTCAGCAATGGCAGGCGCCCCTCTTCCAGCCTTGCTGCTGCCTTGCAGTTAGATCTCAGACTGCTGTGCTAGCAATAAGGGAGGCTCTGTGGGCGTGGGACCCTCCAGGCCAGGTGTGGGATATAATCTCCTGGTGTGCCATTTGCTAAGACCTTTGGTAAAGTGCAGTATTAGGGTGGGAGTTACCCGATTTTCCAGGTGTTGTGTGTCTCAGTTTCCCTAGGCTAGGAAAAGGAATTCCCTTCCCCCTTGTGCTTCCCAGGTGAGGGGATGCCTCACCCTGCTTCAGCTCTCACTGGTTGGACTCCACCCACTGACCAGCACCGACTGTCCGACACGCCCCAGTGAGATGATCCCGGTACCTCAGTTGAAAATGCAGAAATCACCCATCTTCTGTGTCACTCATGCTGGGAGCTGGAGGCTGGAGCTGTTCGTATTCAGACATCTTGGGCGCCCCCCTAATTTGTAATTTTTAATGAAATGTACTTTACATAGTTTTACAGGTCATTCTTTTGACATAGCGTTATATTATGGACATTACCTCATTAATATTTCAGATATATACATTTTTATGGAGACTTATGACTCCATTTTATGAATGTTTTTTGACATATTTAATCAATTTCTTATTGATAATTCATTATGTATACAATGGTTTATTCGCATAGGTACTACTGCATTGAATCTCTTTGCATATTATTAATTATCCAAATGCTAATTGTGTTCCTAGATTGCTAGAAGTGGAATTCATAATTCCCCCCAAAGTTCTTGGTTTGTCTGGCCAAATTGACCTCTGAAAATCACATATTAATTTACTTTCTTACTATCACTATATGAGCTTATATCTTGTTTTTTTTACCAGTTTGAAATTAAAGTTGGTAGATTATGTAGGCAATTTAAATTTTTAATTTGTTTTTCTTTAAATAAAATTGAATTTCATATTGATTTAATATGTTGAATAGATAATTACAATTTTTCTGTAACATACCTATTTATATTTTCCCCCAGTTTTTAAAATCTGTATTGTTATTTTTAAAGAATTTATTTATAAGAATACAGGAGTTCTTTATATATTAAGGATGTTATACTTTTATCTATCACACATGTTAAGAATTTTTGGTTTTGCTTTTTGACTTTCCATCATGTATTAATGTATTTTGAACATTCAGAAATTTTAATTAGTATGTAGTCATACGTCTCAGTTTTTATGATTTCTTCCATTGCTGTTATTTCTTTTAACAAATCCTTCATACCAGTTCTTTCTCAGTTAGACACCTTGTATCAGACATGGTTCAATCAGAGAAGCAGAATTAGTAGGAGACACAGAAAAAACACACACACTCGCATTTGATCTTATGCCATTGTGGCAGCTGGTTCAGCAATCTCTGTATGGCCACTGCCTTCATGTCTGATGCTGGAGCTTGCAGTCCAGAAGGCAGGTGATCAGAAGGGAAGATGGAAATAAAGTGGGAAGACCAAAGACCAGGTGGAATCACAGCTGGAGCGCCCTCAGGGACAGAAGGAAACCCAGGCTGGTTCTTGTTGCCTCTATCCTTCAGGGTGTGGTGTGAGTGTCTGCTTTTGGTCATGAGGTTAAAGACACACATTGGGCCAGGAGTCAGAGCAGAAGAAAGATGATCCAGGGTAAAGCGAAGCTTTGTAGGCCTGGCCCCTGCCTCACACCGTAACGTGAGTCGGCAGACCAATGACTGTAAAAGCTACAATATGGCTGTACTTTCACTTCTGCTCTCCAAATCCCCCATCAGAATCTCTCTAGTTCATTCTAACAAAAAACAAAGAAAAGTTGACATATTCCAAAGCAGCCACACATCTATATTTTTTCTAGTTTTATTACATTAATTTGGGAAAAAAATGATACCTTTTCATAATTAGTCTGTCTATTCAGGAGCATGGTGTATCTCTGCATTCAAATCTGATTTTATAAAAGAAAAGTACTATAACTTTGTATAAACCTTATATAATTTCTATTAGGATTATTTTATTTTTTCTTGTTTCTAAAGCAAATGAAATCATTCCTCCCTATTTTTTTAGCCAATTGAAAGGAAAGCTATTATTTTTAGCATATTTATCTAGATTTTGCTACTTTGCTGAAACCCTGTTAATTTTAGAACTTTGTAAAGTTGATTTTCATTCATTTTCTAAGGATATCATTTTATTATTCACAAACAACATTTTATTCTTCTAACTCTATTTTTATTCACTTTTACTGTTCTGCAATCTCTGATTGATACAATGTTAACCAATAGTGAGGCTAGTGGGCATCCTTTGAATTTCCTTATTTTACCATTATGTATTTTTTATCTTGAAAAGCTATTTCTATTTCTTTTTCTCTCTTTTTTTTTTTTTTTTTTTTTAAATCAGGAATCTTGTATGGAATGTCATTTGACATCTACTGACATATGGGGTGGAATATGTTAATAAATTTCCCAAAATTGAACTATCTTTATTTCTGGAATAAATCCTGAATTTTGCTAGTAAAAGATTTATTTTTTAAATGTGCTGTTGAAATGTATTGCTAATAATTTACGATGTAAAAATTTTAATTTCTAAGTGAAATTGGTCCAGTTCTTTATCTGTCTCAGTTTCAGAGTTATGCTAATTTCATAAAAAGAATTTAATAGGTTTACTTACAAACCCTGTGGCAGTTTGTATAGCCTGAGAAATATCTACTCTTCGAAAATATGAAAGACCTTACCAGTAAAATTAGTGCCAAGCATTTTTGTGGTAGGTTTTTTTTTTTCTTTCTTTTTTTTGAGACAGAGTCTCACTCTGTCGCTATCTCAGCTCACTGCAACCTCCGCCTCCTGGGTTCAGGTGATTCTCCTACCTCAGCCTTCCGAGTAGCTGGGATTACAGACAGGCACCACCACACCTGGCTAGTTTTTGTATTTTTGGCAGAGACGGGGTTTTTCCATGTTGGCCAGACTGGTCTCTAACTCCTGATCTTAAGTGACCTGCTCACCTCCTTTGTGGTAGTTCTTAAAAATTTACTTTTTATTTGAGGGAAAACATACATGTGGTAAAGTGTGCAAACCTAACATATATATAAATAACACCATGAAATTGTATACATTTACACACACATACAGAAACACACATTTGTGTAACAACTACCCAAATCAAGGTGTAGATAATTTACAACAGGGGTCCGCAACCCCTGGTCTGAGGACCACTACCGGTTGGTGGCCTGTTAGGAAATGGGCTGCATAGCAGGAGGTGAGCCGAGGGTGAGGGAGCATTACCGCTTGAGCTCTGTCTGCCTCCTTCTGAGTGCATTAGAGGCAGCATTAGATTCTCATAGGAGCGCGAACCCTATTGTGAATTGTGCATGCTAGAGATCTAGGTTGTATGCTCCTTATGAAAATCTAACTAATGCTTGATCATCTGAGGTAGAACAGTTTCATCCTGAAACTATACCATCCCCACCCGCTATCTGTGAAACAGTCCCTGGTACCAAAAAGGTTGGGGACCGCTGATTGACAGCATCCCAGCCAAATCTCTCCAGAAGTAATCACTATTCAGATTTATCTATTTGATAAGGTATTTGATTTGATTAAAATTATTTGACTAATAATTTTTATAATATTACCTTTTATTTTTCTCTAGTGAGTAGTTTCAGTGAACACTTGTCCTTTTAGGATGCTGCATTAGTTTGCTAGGGCTGCCATAACAAAATGCCACTGATTGGGTGGCTTAAACGACAGAAATTTGTTTTTTCACAATTGAACAACATTAAGGTGTCGGTAGATTTGGTTCCTTCTGAGGTCTCTCTCCTTGGCTTGCAGATGGCCACCTTCGTGCTGTGTCCTCACATGGCCTTTTTCGCTGTGCACACACATCCCTGGTATCTTCTCATATGTACACATTTCTTCTTCTTGTAGGGACACACAGGCAGATTGGAATACAGCCCACCCTAGCAGCCTTATTTTCACTCAGTCACCTCATTAAAGGCCCTATCTTCAAATACGGTTACATTCTGAGGTACTGAGGTTTAGGGCTTTGACATAGGAATTTTGGAGGGACACGATTCAGCCCTTAACAGCCACCCAACAATTTTGAACACCTTTCCTGTATTTTGGGGAGTTTCCCACTTCAGGAGTGTGTACCTTGAGATGGTAGAATCCAGAAACTGACATTTTGAGCATATGCCAGGACCCTGCAAACGCCTGTTTGTTCTGCACAATTTCAGAAGATGACTTGCACATAAACCACAATGAGAAGGACTCCTTGCAGGGTTTTGCTGTGTTCAGCTTGTCCAGCGTATGACATAGACCCATTGTTTTCCATCATTTTGAAACTACTGTCACAAAGCAGATATTGCAGCTGGGCTCACTGGGCAGTGGATATAGTCACTCAAGTCTCTGTCTCTGGAAGCTGCACAGTCCTGCTCCCAACAGCATTGACTTGAATTTCTGCTTTGTGACAGTAGTTTCAAATGGATTGGTAGATTTAAATGTTATCTCATTGTGATTTTAATTTGCATTCCCTGATTTTTCATTAGATTGAACATCTTTTGTTATATGTATATTTTGTTTCTGCTCCAGTGAAATTCATTTTTTTTCTATTTTCTTATTAGGTTGTCTTTTGAAAAATGAATCACAATATTCTTTCTAATACAATTTCAACTTTTATTTAGGTTCGGGGGCACATTGTATAGGTTTGTTACATAGCTTTATTATGGGACACTGAGGTTCGGGGTATGAATGATCCCATCACCCAGGTAGGGAGCATAATAACTAATAGGTAGTTTTTCAGCCTTACCCCTCTTTTCTCTCTCTCCCCTTTAGCAGTTCCCAGTGTCTATTGTTCCCATCTTCATATCCATATGTACCTAGTGTTTAGCTCTCACTTATAAGTAGAAACATGCAGCATTTGGTTTTCTGTTCCTGTTTTGATTTGCTTAGGGCAATGGCTTACAGCTGCATCCATGTTGCTGCAAAGGACATGATTTTATTCCTTATTATGGCCGTGTAGTATTACATGGTATATATATATACCACATTTTCCTTATCCAGTTCACTGTTAATAGGCATCTAGGTTGATTCCATGTCTTTAATATTGTGAATAGTGCTGCGATGAACATACAAGTTCATGTGTCTTTTTGGTAGAGCAATTTATTTTCCTTTGGGTACATACCCAATGATAGGATTGCTTGATCAAATGGTAGTTCCATAATGTTCTTTATACATTGTTGATTTTTCATTGGTCATATATTTTGCTAATGTCTATCTTTAACTTTCTTTATGGAGACTTTTGATAAATACAAGTTCTTAATTTTAGCAGTCATATTTATTAATCTGTTCCTTTGATATTTACTGTCTGTGTTTTATTTAAGAAATCTTTTCCTGCATGAGGACATAAAAATGTTCTCCTATATTGATTTCTAAAGGTTTTACAGTTTGCCTTTCATATGTGGCTGTGAAATACACCTGGAATTGACTTTGCATATAAAGTGAGGTAGGTGTCCTTTGCCACCCTATCTCTGTCGTATAACAAATGACCATAGAAAGATGTCTGTTTCTAGGTTATTTCCTTATTATCTTCATATTGATTTTTGACTTCATTACATTGTAGCCAGATAATAAGGTCTGTGATTCCATTCTTTTTAAGTTGGTTAAGAATTACTGTATGTGTGTGGTCAGTTTTGATAAATGCTTCATATCTGTCTGATAAAAAAGTATATTCTGTGGTTGTAGGTGTACTTTCTAGACTAACATTAGAAAAACCTTATGAACTGTGTTATTCAAATGGCCTGTATCTTCGTTATTTTTTTCCTGCTAAATCTGCCAATTGTGGAGAGAATTCTGTTAAAATATTCCACTATTGTGGCAGATTTATCTGTCTCTCCTAAAAGTCTATTAATTGTTGCTTTACATATTGTGAGGCCATGTTATTAAGGGCATACAAGTCTAGAACTGTTAACTTCCAGTTCATTAGTATGTAGTGAGCCTTTATATTTTAATGCTTTTTGTCATAAACTCTATTATGTACAATATTAATATAGTGACTTCAGTTTTCTTTTAGTCAGTATTTCCTGGTATTTTTTCTAACATATATTTTGAATGTAGATTTTTTTTTCTTAAATGTGTTCTGATGATCTTTTCCTTTTAATGGGAGCTTTCAGTTCATTAAGATTTACTTACTACATGGTAAATAGATATAATTACTATTAATATATGTATATAAATACATGATATATAAATATATAAATATATTTTAAGTATTAATGTTTGTTGATACAATATATTTTTTATTACTATACACCATATTTGGATATTTTTTCTAACATTTATTTTGTACTTCCTCTTTGTTTTATGTTTTTTATGTTGCTTTTTCTTTGTTCTTTTCTAAGTGATTGGTTTTTTCCTACTATTCTGAATCATGGTTTTTGTTTTGTTTTGTTTTGTTTTGTTTTTTTGAGGCAGGGTCTTGCTCTGTCTCCTGGGCTGGAATTCAGTGACACATCTTTTTTTTTTTTTTTTTTTTTTGAGGCAGGGTCTCGCTCTGTCACCCAGGCTAGAGTGCAGTGGCATGATCACAGCTCACTGTAGCCTCGACCTCCTGGACTCAAGCGATTCTCTCACCTCAGTCTCCAAAGTACTGGTACTACAAGAACGCACCACCATGCTTGGCTAATTTTTTAAAAATTAAAAAAACAGTGTCTCACTATGTTTTTCAGGCTGTTCTCAAACTCCTGGGCTCAAGTGATCCAGCTGCCTTGGCCTCCCAGGAGGCTGGGATTACATATGTGAGCCACTGTATCCAGCCCTGGATCATTCTTTTTAGTAACTGCCTAGATCAGGCCCAGCGTGGTGGCTCATACCTGTAGTTCCAGTACTTTGGGAGGCAGAGGCAGGCAGATGGCTTGAGCCCAGGAGTTCAAGATCAGTCTGGGAAACATGGCAAAACCCCTTCTCTACAAAAAAACTACAAAACTTAGTCAGGTGTGGTGGCTTGCATCTGTAGTCCCAGCTACTGGGGATGCTGAGATAGGAGGACTGCTTGAGCCCAAGAGGTTGAAGCTGAAGTGAGCAGTGATCATCCCACTGCACTCCAGCCAGGGTGACTGAGTGAGACCTTGTCTCAAAAAGAAAAAGAAAAACAACAACAACAAAAAAAAACCTGTCTATATCTGTAATAAAACTGATATTCTTCCAGGGACTTTTTTAGAAATATTAACATGAATATTAAGTAATCAAGATCTGGTTTAATTAAAATCTTTACCCATCTCCTAAACAATACATGAATCTTAGCATGGTTGATTCTAGCCACCTGGAAATCAACCTATACCCTATAAATATATTTTAATAATAACTTATTCTTATTTTTGTTTGAATCTACAAAGACATTAGTCTTGCTCTTTTATACCATCTATATTTGTTTGAATTTATCCATATAAGCTTTTCCTTCTTGTACTTGAAACTTTCTTTGAGAGATCATGTTCCATATGACCGAAGCATATATTTTGGAATTTCTTTTAGTGATAGTTTGTTGGTGGCAAAGTCACTGCGTTTTTGCTTCTCAGAAGACATTTTTATTTCATCTTTGTTTTTAATAACTTTTTATGGACTTTCTGGGTATAAGATTCTGGCTGACAGTTACTTTCTCGTGGAAAAATTGAACTCATTTCATAGACTCCTGAGTTCATTGTTGTTATAAAAATTCTACTGTTAGTCTAATTTTGATTCTTTGGAGATCATTTATCTTATTTTTCAGATATCTCTGAAGATCTCTTCATCGTCGATGTTCTGCAGTTTCATTATGACATGGCCATCTTTGGAAAGCACTATCTGTCACAAATAATTGCCTTTTTTTTTTTTTTTTTTTTTTTTAGACAGGGTCTTGCTCTGTCATCTATGCTAGAGTGTAGTGGCATGATCACAGCTCACTGCAACCTCAACCTCTAGGACTCAAGTGATCCTCCCATCTCAGCCTCCTGAGTAGCTGGGACTACAGGCCTGCCCCTCCAAGCTTGGCTATGTTTTTTTCTTTTGTTTTAGAGGAAGGGTCTTACTGTGTTGCCCAGGTTGGTCTTGAGCTCATGGACTGAAGTGATCCTCCTGTCTTGACCTCCCAAAGTGCTGGGATTACTGGCATGAACCACCATGCTGGGCCTTGTGTTTTTTTTATGAAAAGATTTTGGATCCTCCATTCTTCTGCTCTAATCTGTACAGATTGTTCTCTGGGAACTCCTGAGCAGCTCTTGTCATGGATTTTCCTTCATTATTTTTCTGCATTGGATCTCCAGTTTCCTCATCCTAATGATTTCTTTTTTTTTCTAAATTTCTCTTCGATTTTCCTAGAATTTGTCCTCCATTGTCATCCATGGAAAGTTTGCATAGGGTAAAGTTTTTGGTTCCTGTATGCCTGAAGATACTTTCATCAACCTACACACGTGAATTTTTCCTGAGAAATATCAGATTCCTATTCCTTTGTACATGAACTGATTTTTCTCTTTGGAAGGTTTATGGTTGATTTTCTTCTCTGTGGGCTTCTGAAAATTCATAATGATGCCTTTATGTGGTGGACTCTATCATACTGGGGATTTACATCCTTAAGTTTTGTTAAAAAAAAATTGTATTGTTACTTTGAAATTTTCTTGTGTTTCATTCTCTCTAGTTCTTATTGTTATTTCTGTTAGTCAGATGTTGGATTTCCCAGACCGACCTCTATTTTTGTCTTGTCTTTCCTTCCTGTCATCCTTTTTTCTTTCTTTTTCCTCTACTTTTTGATAGATTCCTGCAACTTTGTCTTTTGACACATCTTATCTCACTGATTCTTGTGTTTTGGTCATTCCCCGTCTACTGGTGAGCTCATGAAAGGCATTCTTTATTTCTGCTACACAGTGTTTTCTAGCATTTTTTTCTAACATTTCCTTTCGATTCTTTCTTCGTTTCAATCTCCCAGCTTACACTAGGCATCTGACCTTGCAAGTTGTCCTCTTTTAAAAAAATTAGAGCCCTAAGCATATTAACCATTGTTATTTTAAATTCTCAGTCTGTTAGTTACAAAATTTCTGCTATATCTATGTCTATCTCTGATGTTTGTTTCTTCTGTTGAGATTGCTTTTTGTTCCCCTGTCTTTTTACCGTGACTTGTAATTTTTTGTTGAAAGCTGTATATGAGCTATCTCAGAATAGGAACTGAGGTAGATAGGCCTTTAGTAGTTTGAGGTTTTATGTTTATCTTGCTAGAAGTTGGGTTGTATCTACTGTTTGCTGTAGTTGTACATATCAGAGGCTTCAGTATTTTACAATGATTTTGTTTTGTCTCCCTTGTTATCTTTGAATTTCCCTAGAAACTCTTTCTTAAGTAAAGACTGAGTCTTGCAATTCTTTTGGCAGTAATTTAGTGTTGTTATACAGGAGTCCGGTTGATCTGATGATAAGTGCAGAGAGAGTGCAAACATTCTATAATCCCATGAAGTCTCAGTTTTTTAGTGGGCCTGTGTCTTTGGGCTGTGACTTTCACAAATGCTTCTCAACCTTTCTCCCCATTATGTGAGATAGGAGGGCTAGAGGGGGCTGGAGTTGAGTAATTTCTCTTTCCTCAAGTAAGGTTCATCTCTGAGGAAGTATTTTCCGTTGTTCGATATGCCTTTTTGGTGGAGAATGCTCTGAGCCTATTTCAAAAGGTTGTTTTCTCCCCAAACCTGGGATGAACACAAGTGGATTTTATCTCCCATCTTTACCTGGTGGGACTCTTGGAAGTACAACCTGCAGAAGTGTAGAGGTGCCCCCATAGACTGGTCCCCCAGGAGTTTTTAACGCTCAAGCTAGTAAACAGTAAGCCTTTAGTCATTTATCAAAATTACCATTTAAGTGTTCCTACTAGTTCCTGTCTCCAGTGACATCTGCTTTGAGTAAGCTGATCTGTATTTCATATATTTTCTTGTCTCTCCAGTTTTTTAGGATGGTGGCTTGTCCTATGACTTCAATTCTTTGAGGGATCGAAGAAAAGTCATTGATTTTCAGTTTGTTCAGCTCTTTTCTTGTGAAGATAGGTGAGATGACCTCCAATGTCAGGGAAGAAACTGAAAGTCTCAGCTTTGCCTTTTGATCTTTTGTTTGAAATTTTCATTATATCTTTTATTTTTGCTTTAAATTTGAAGTGCCTTTTCATATTTTTTCTTTATCATTTTAATAGCATACTCTATTTAATAACTGCAGTAGCTTTTCTTATCCTTTTCCCTCTGAGAAAGTTGTTTGTATGTTCTTTGTTTCTTTAAGTTTTCTTCTGTTTTTTGCCTTCTTTCTTTTTGGGGGATGGTTTCCAGTCTTCTGTTTTGTTGTTTTTGTTGTCTATTTGCTTTTGCTTTTTAAAAAAAAAAAAAATTATTTCACTTGCCAAATAAATGGTAAGCGAAATTGGAAGGATGAATGGATGAAATTGCCTAGCAACAGTTGGAGAAAAGAGTCTAGTCCTGAGAAACATTTAATAGTTTGATAGTGAAGGAAACAGCTTATTTTTATGGCTTCTAGAATTGAATATTAGTTCATTTACTTGTGTTCATCTTTTAAAAAATAATAAAGATTATGAACTTGTCCCTTTGACTAACTGATTATATTCCATAAACTTTGATCTAATAGGAGAAGCACTCTTAATTTTGAAGCTGTTGAAGTTTTCTGTTTACATTTCTATTATTAATTTGTAAATTCATTGCTTTCAATTTAGAAATTACCCTGATATATCTTACTTTTGTGGAATATATTTAAATTTTCTTTTTGGTCTGCTAGAGGTCAGAGTATCAGTTTTGCTTGGATGCTTTAAAAAATGCTATGAAGCCTTAACAATGTGGATAGATACTTTAATTTTTTTTTTTTGAGTTTTTTCTTTGAGGCATAATTGATGAAAACATATACATTTACAGATGTATATACACACATGTTTATATATTATGTATATATACACGTTTTTATATATTGTGTATATATACACACATTGTGAAATGATTACAATCAAGCTAATTAACATATCTATCACCTAATATAGTTTTTAAATTTGTGTTGAGAACATTTATCTATCATCATCATGTACTACAGATCCTATAACATATCATGTCTAACTGAAACCTTGTATACTTTGACCAATACTCTTTCATATCCCCCACATCCCCAGCCCCTGGTAATCACCATTCTGCTCTTTTTTATGAATTTGACTCTTTTAGATTACACATATAAGTGAGATCATAAGGGAAATTTAATTATTAATTAATTATTCACATTTCTATGTTATTTGCTTTTTCTATTTGATATGATATAGAATTTATAGTGGCATGTCAAAATTTTCTATATAAAATTTATTCCTATGTACTCCTCATATATTTTAATAATCTTTACTTTCTATATTTTGGTGCTGTGTAATTTGATACACAGACCTTTATAACTATTATTGCTTTTTATAATGTATTACGCCCCCCACTCACACATACATGTGTGTGTGTATCTCTTTTTCCCATTTAGTGCTTTCTTCCTTGAGTTCTCTTTTTTATTAATGTCTTGACATTTATTTTATTTGTTTGCCTAATATTTTTCAAACCATCTGTTAACTTTAAACCAGTATGTTATTTTTTATTTGCTCCCCTTACCTGAAGAATTAGTTTTTTATTTTTATCTAATCCGAAAGTCTGATTTTCAAAAAGGTGAGAAAGTTTCCGTGCTGTTTCTACGTAGGTTGGTGTTTTAAAATTTTTAATTTTTTGTTATTTTTTTCATAGGTTTTTATATATTTGAATGACTACTATTTAATTTTTATTCCATGCTTCCAGTTTTGCAATGTAACAAAACAGTTTTCCTTGTAAAAACTTCTTACAATGATAGTGAATGACATTGAGGTACTATAATTTTACTGTAATTTTTCTATTGTTAGACATTAGGTTATTCCTTTTATTGTAATTGTTTCAAGAAATTCAATTAATATCTCTGGATTTTGATTTAGAATAGATTCTCAGAAGTGGAATTAATGAGTCAATCTATAAAAACATTTATAATAAGGCTTTTGATATGTAATTCCATTTTTTATTAAATTTAGTCTTCTGCCATCAGTGACTGAAACTGAATTTAAACAAATATACTAGAGTTTATGTATCCCAAAGCATATCCTCCTTGAGGTGTTCTTTCTGCACAGATAATTGTTTATATAACATGCTCCAAATACTGAAAATCTCCTTTATGAGTTGCCTTCAAAGCCTAAAACATGACCTGTAGCTATTTTCATTGGTGGTAATCTTAACTTTTTAGAATAGATTTGATTTTCAGAAATAGAAGTCTTTTGAATTCATGTCTTATGACTTAGAAGTTAGAATAAACTGGATAAATTGCCTTTAATGAAAGTCTTAGTACATATCTACCTGGATGAAGCAGGATTTTGACCCACATCTGTCTGACTTCCAAGACCATGTACTTAACCACTAGGCTTACAGTCAGCAGGCAAATATTTATGTAGTACCTACTATATTCTAAGCACTGTGGTAGGTACCAAGTATAGAGTGAGGGCCAAAACAGGCATGCTTTTGGTTCTTATACCTCTAAGAGACTAGCTTGTAAGAAACTTTCTTCTTTCAGTTATACTCTTTTAAGTAATACAACTTTAAAAAGTTTCATCTTGTTAGTTTATAGTATTTATATACATTATCTTGTGGTAGTGTTATTTTCTTAAAAGCAGAAAGCATTAATCCTTTTTATCTCTCAACTGCTATGCATTTAGTTTTGCTTAGTTAGTACTTGTTCTAATGAATTTTTGATTTTATATTGATTGCTTTGATTCAAACTCATTTTCAACCTAGTGGCATTATAAGTTACCATCTAAGCTGGAATATATAATTGCCCTAACTTTAGGTGGTGTATCAGAGAAGGCGTTTTGACAGGGCAGTATACAGGTACTCTGAGGATATTTAAATGGTAATAAGAGGATAGAAAAATTAATCTGATTTTAGAGGACCTCAAGGTAAATTTTTATTTGTGGAAAAAAAAAACTTCATTAAAATAAAAAGTGGAAGTTTAATAAATATTTCTTAGGACTTCTTTTATTCCACCACATCGGAATTGGATACTTATAGCCATGCCTTAAAATACAGATCAATCTTTTTTGAATCCCGTACAATAGTAGCATTGCTTTAAACATTGTGGAAACAGCAGGAATTGGTCCTAGACTTACAGAAATAACTTATCATAAATTTGGAACCTCCAGAAAGAGGATGGGCATTGGGCATTTTCCAACTCATTTCTCTTGGCATTTATCATACTAGGGTCAATAGACAATTTAATTTTAATAGCTTAGATGCTTGAATCGTTTTTTGAGCTCTATTTTATTTTTCTTAAGTCAATGTGAGTGTATGAATCAATCACTAATTTTAAAAGACATCTAGAAAACATTTGATACCATCTCTTGAGATTTCCATAAATTTATTTATTTATTTTTTAAATATTATTTTGCCTTTGAGTGAAGTTGTGTCTGGGCCATAATTTTATTTTGAATTCAGGATCACATGAATCATAGTAACTTCTTTTGATTAAGGAAAATTAATAATTAAGATATTTACAATATATTACTCTGAAAAATGTTTGCAACTATTTGAAATGTAAACAAAGATTTAGAAAGGTATATTTGGAGAAGATGAAAACCCCCCATTTACTCATTTGAAGAGGCTGCTGAGTTTCCCAAACAGCCGAAGTGTTTTCTAATGCTTAAATGACTTTTTTTATTGTATTTTTTTGAGACAGAGTCTTGCTCTGTTGCTCAGACTGGAGTGCAGTGGCACAACGTCAGCTCACTGTAACCTCTGCTTCCTGGGTTCAAGTGATTCTCCTGGCTCTGCCTCCTGAGTAGCTGGGAACCCGTCACCATGCCCAGCTAATTTTTGTATTTATAGTAGAGACGGGGTTTCACCATGTTGGCCTGGCTGGTCTCGAACTCTTGACCTCAAGTGATCTGCCCATCTCAGTCTCCTAAAGTGCTGGGATTACAGGCATGAGCCACTGCACCCAGCCTGATTTTTAAGTAACCATATTAAAATGATATCATAGGTGATGAAACAGGTTTGAGTTAGGCAAATTATAAGAGCCTTATTCAAACCTAATCTTATTTTGGATTTGCTGTCTCCTACTGATGGTGAGTGCCTTGTATGTTATATGTTGGGGTCTCCTAAAGATCCACTTGGAGCTATCAATATAAGAATTTTGGGGGATTCTTTTTTAAAATGCGTTGTTTGAAAACATTATTCTGATTGATAAATCTTTAGCAAGACTAAGAAAAAAGAGAAAACCTAAAGTGCTAATACCAGGAATTAAAGGGGGATATTTCTACAGGCCCTAAATAAATTAAAAGAATAGTAATACTGTGAACATCTCTACACTTATAAATTCTGCAACTTAAATTGACAGTTTCCTTGAGAGACACAAATTAACAAAACTCATTCAGAAAAAAAATACACAATATGAATTGCCCTATATGTGCTAAAGATACTGAATCTATAGTCAAAAGCCTTCCAAAAAAGAAAACTATGGTTCTATTGCCAAATTCCAAAACATTTAAGGAAAAAGTAACATTAATTTTATACAAACTGGCCCAGAAAATAAAAGAAAAAGATGCACTTTCCAAACTCTTTTTATGAGGTCAGCGTTATTTTGATACCAAAGTCAGACAAAAACATTACAAGAGAACACAACAGACCAGTATTTCTTATTGCCCTTATCTCAAAAATCCTCAGCAGGAACATACAGAAAGATAATATATGACCAAGTAGGGTTTATTCCAGGAATATAAGGCCAGTTTAGCATTCAATAATCAATCAATATAATTCACAGAGTAAAAAAGGAAAACCATATGATCTTCTTGGTAGTTATACAGAGAACACTTGCAACATTCAATAACCATTCATGATAAAAATTCACAACAAACTAGAAATAGAAGGAAACTTCCTTAACTTGACAAATGGCTTCTACTAAAACTACAACTAACATAATAATGGCAAACAACTGAATGCTTTTCCTCTAAGGTTGGGAACAAATAACAATGTTTGCTGTCATAAATCTTATTCAAGATTTTTCTGGAAATCTTTTTCAATGCAATAAGACAAGAAAAAGAAATAAAATGTATACAGGCTGGAAAGGAAGAAACCTAACTATTTATTTAAATGAGTTTATCAAAGTTTCAAGATACAAAGTCAACACTTAAAAATCCATTTTACTTCTATATACTAGCAATGAACAATTGGAAATTTAAAAAAATTTAAATGTATTATTTACAATAACACTGAAAACAAAACAAAAAATGCTTAGATATAAGCCTAGCAAAATATATGCAGCATCTGTGTGCTGAAAATCATGAATTATTTGTGAAAGAATTCAAAGAAGGCCAAAATAAATAAAGGTATATACTATGTTTATGGATTAACAAATTTAATATTATTAAGATGTTGATGCTTTCCAAATTGATTTATAGATTCAATGCAATTTCAATCTAAATTCTATCACGATATTTTGCAGATCTTGACAAACGGATTTTAAAATGTATATGGAAAGGCAAAAGATCTAGAATAGACAATTTTTAAAAAGAACTTTGGAGGACTAACACTACCTGATTTCAGAGCTTACTTTACAGCTGCAGTGATCAAGACAGTGTGGCATTTGTGAAAGAATGTGTAAATATATCAATGGAACTGAAGAGTCTAAAAATAGACCCATACATATATGGTAAAATGATTTTTGCCAAAGATGTGAAGGCAAAAAAAAAAACCTTATTTTTTCCTTGAGCTGGATGAGGTCTGAAAAATAATCTTTTCAGTAAGTCTGTTCTAACACCTGAACATCTGTATGCAAAAATAATTCACCTTGACCTATAGCCGATGCTTGATACCAATTTTACCTTAAATTGTACCATAGACATAAACATAAAAGGTAAAATTATTAACATTTTGGGAGAAAACATAGGAGAAAATTATTGTGACCTAATTTTAAATTAGGGCGAAAATTCCAGATACAGTACAAAAAAAAAATCAATTCAAAAAGAAAATTGACAAATTGAACTTCACCAATATTAAATATTATTTTAGTGTAAATGACACTGTTAAGAAAATGAAAACACAAGCCATAGACATGGAGAAATTATTTGAAAATCTCATATCTGACAAAGACTTTGGATCTAGAATATACATGAACTCTTAAAACTCAAAAATGAGAAAACGAAGAATCTAATTTTAAAATGGGCAAAAGATTTGAACAGACAGTTCAGCTAAGAAGGTATACAGATGACAAGTAAACACATGAAAATACGTTCAACATCATTGATCATTAGGACGGTGAAAATTAAAACTGCAATATGGCATCACTACTCATAGATCAGAATGGCTGAAATCAAAGACTGGCCATTCCATGTGCACAGGAAGGTGTGGAGCAACTGGACCTCTTATACATGGCTGTGAGAATGCAAACTAGGACCCTGTGAAAACAGTTGAGCAGTATTTATAAAATTAAACATACATTTGTAAATTATAATCTGTCATCCCACTCAGTCATTTATCTAAGTGACATAAGCACCTATGTTTACATAAAAAGCTGTATGTGAATATTTTAGCAACTTTACTCCTACTCACTAAAAACTGCAAATAGTGCAAATGTCCCTCACCTGGAAAATGGATAAAAAAGCTATGGTACATCCCATACAATGTACCATATACCAATTTTACTCATCAGTAAAGATTGACTACTGATACACACATCAACATGAATTAATCTTGAATTCATCATGCTGAGATGATATTCAAAACATGATATTTCATGCAATTCCATCTATATGATATTCTGGAGAAGCGAAATTACAGACCAGTGGCAGCCAGGAGCCAGAAGTGTAACTCAAGGGATTTGGGGTGAGGGTGGGGTTGATGAAAACATTTTGTACATTGTTCATGCTGGTGGTGAAACAACGCCATACTTTTGTCAAAACCCATAGAATTATGCACCAAAAAGAGTAATTTTTACTGTTTAGAAATTAAATAGAAAAAGAATCCATCTACATCTCTGGATTTTTAAACTTGTACCATCCTCTGGTCATTTCTGTGTAGACTTTTTATTTTTTTCCATATTAACTTTTAAATTTCTCCACAGATGACTCATAAAGGAGCTTGTCAAATGGCACCTCTATTCTCTCAGTTTACAAATTATTTTGCAGTAATATAAGCAACAGAACAAAAGCCAAGTGCCATCTGGGGGGCTAAGATTGAGCTACATTTGATAATTCTTACTGAAAGTATAAGGTTTTAATTATTATTTAATTATATTATAAACTATAAAATAATATTGACTTGTGATTGTAATTGTACTTACCACACAATGGTTCCAAAAGTATTGTTTCACTTTCACTACTTAGCGCAATGGATGTAGGAGATTGAACAGAGATCTAATTGGTAACTTCTACTCTCAGGAAACAAGGAAGAAGTGAGTCATCTGAAGGACTGATGGGAGAAGAGAATGTCTTGATATTTGCCAGCAAGTTTTTCTGAACAGGGCTGTTAGCCACGTTCTATTTTTCTTCCTGTACTACATCCAGTCACTTATGGTGACACAGAGAGCAGAATAGTATGGATAAAAATTCCCATGTCACATCCAGTACTGTCACTTCAACCAGTGATGACCTTTCTTTTCTGAACATCATTGCAAGTTGGAAAATCGAACTTCTTAACTTTTGTTTCCCATCACATCCTGTAATGAAAAGTAATAAAGAAAAGAAAAGAAGTTAGGATTTAACAGGGAAAAGTGTCAACATCACAGGGCTGGTGAAATCTACAGAGAGGCAGCATGGTATTACAGCAGGGCACAGATGTTAGGATCAGAGATACAGTATTTAGGTTCAAACCCCAGCCTGTCACTTACCAGCTATTTAGGCAAATTTCGCAACCCCAGTGAGCCTCATTTTTCCTCACTTTTAAATTGGAAAAATAACACCCATCATAATAAATTGTGGTGAGAATTAAGAAGATCACATAATAGACTGAATTCAGTATTTGGCCTAGTGAGAATACAGAACAAGAAATAGTTGTTAGTGTTGGCTGTTATTATTTATAATTATACCTTTCTAAATCACTGTGGAATAATGAAGTTGACCATATTTAAGTTTCTATCATCCCTTCCATTATAACATTTACTAGCTGTATGACTTTGAGCATAGTATATAATTTCTCTGGCCTTAGTTTTCTTATCTGTAAACTGAGAATAAGTCTAGTAGTACCTATTTCATAATATCTTTGTGAGGATTAAATAAATTAATATTTCTAAAGCTCTAGATAGACAGCACCTGGAATGTAGCTAAGTACTCAATAAGTGTTAGCTATTACTGCTACTACTATTATTATCATTATTGTTATTATTATTATTCTCAACCAAAGATTAACAAGTACTAATTGAGCACTATTATACTGACAGTGTTGTTAAAAGAAAAGATTTGTGAGCTATACTGAATATTAAACTACGTGGTACTGAGTCTAAATTTGTAGCACTAAATACTCAAAGTATTTGACTGATTAATCAATGTATGCATTAGTAATTCAGAAAATGGACTGTGAACTAGTCAGGAATAATCAGTAAGAACGATAGTTAATATTTTGGGAGAACTGAATACATGGGGGAAAGAAAGGAAAGTTTCCTACACTGGGACAAGTGGAACAAAGTGCATATGGAGAAAAACGTGTTCACCGGCAGTCAGATAGACACAAGAAATTGCAAGATTGTAAAGTAATACAATGGATTACTATGTAGCAGAGAAAATTAACTAATTATACCACATATCAATGTGAAAAATCTCATAAACAGAATATGGAGTGAAATACACAAATCACAAGAGAAAACTGATATTCCATTTCTATAAAATTCTAAGGCAAAACTAAACTACATTGTTAAGGAATAACATATGTAAATAATAAAACTATTAATAATGATTATCGCAAAAGTTAGGACAGTGGTTACATCTGGGGAAGAGGAGAGAAGGGCAAAGAATGAGTTTCTAAGATATCATTTCATTGTGTGTGTGTGCCTGTGTGTGAACTTGAGCATTTGCTTTACAACCGTTATTTTAACAAGTAAAAAATAACTTAAAAGTAAGTGTGAATGAGGTCTGGGAAGTCAGCAAACCCAACCAGAGGGTACAGTATGTTGTGAATAGCAGGCATTAAAACAAATAAGGTGATCCTCAATCCATTTCTTTGTTAGTGCTAAGCAGCATCCAATTGGTTGTTCCCTCCACCACCCTCACTAAGCTTAAAAATCTCACCTTCCTCAAAATCCAGAGATAAATAATGAAAGTCATCGAACAGAGTCAAGGGGTCAAAGGTACTGAATCCTCTGAGAGGAATGTTACCTCTGACACCTAGCTAGCCTGGCAGGTGTATCCGGCACAGGGCAAGAGTGAGGCGTTGATAGCCGGAGGTTGTCTATCGATATGAAGGGCTTCCGCCTTACAATTGAGGCCCTTATTCCAGTTGACAAATGACACCTCACTGAAAAGGACGATGGAATTCATTTCGCTATCGAGGCTATGGCTGAAGTAGAGTCTGATCAGTCCTCAGTGGGGAAATGGAAGAAGAGATCGAGTGAGGATAAACCAAAGGAATGTACTTTTACTATGAAGATCAGAACGAGACCACAGGCTGATACATGTGCAAATTTAGACAGCTGGAGTTTATCTCCTGTGTCCAAAAATCTGCCCCAGACATTCCATTTCTCATTGCTGTCTTTCTTTTAAACTTGTTGTCAAGGAAATAAGATGTAAGCTAAGCAGGTGGGAACTAGAAGCAAAAAGTTTATATTGTATGTGAATGCTTTTGCAATCTAATGAGCAACAAAAAGATTCATTCTGAGCTCTTTAAATGTTTTAATGGCCAACCAGGTAAAAGCTGGATATTTGAAAATATTTTCGTGTTATTTGGGTTCAATTAAAACCTGTCTCTCTCTCATAATTATTCTGCGAATAAGGTAAATATCCAAGACTAAATAAAAGGAACATTAGAATACCATAGCAGATAAGTCTTGCCTTGTTGTGATACTTATTTTGTTGTTGTTGTAGTATGTAAAGTGTTAGATACTTTACATAACCCTTCAACCACCTTTCAAAATTGTTGGTTTTTAAATAAGAAAGCGGAGACTTTGTGAAGTTAAATAACTTGACTAAGAACATATAGTGAAGCTAGGAGGCCAACTCAGTTCTGTCTGAACTAAAAGCAAAAATGAGAGGTGATAGCTACTTTCTTAAGAAGAGAAAGGAGAGGACTTTACAGGGAGCTTTATCCAAGCTGGTCAGAGAGGTGGAAGGCCAGTTCCCAGAGGGATGGCTCTATTTAGGGAAAGTCTTTCTTAACTAGTGAAAGACTGGAAGGTGAGGCTGTTTACTGGGAAGAACAAAGCTGTGACCGCTTCCTAAGGAGAAAAAAGATGCAGCCCTTGAAAGAACTGGAAGAAAGTGATAGTGGATCCCCAAACTGGAAAGACTTAACACAGTATATTTGGATATAGTCATCTATATCCATTGATTATGGTCCCATATTTGCTGCTAAATTGTTATTGAACTTTGTGCAGTCACTTCACCAACTTGACAAATATAAACCGCAACATATCATAATGTACTGAAGTTGAAGAAGTGAGTGAGGATACCTAGATCCATGTCAGCCTGGCACATAGAAGGAGTAAAGATATCACATCAATCTAAATATGAAATGCTTATAAATCTTAATTTATTTCTTTTTATAAGATTAAAAATAAACATAAAAAGAAGTGCTAACGTTTTCTTCCTGCACTTCATTGAATTGTTTTACCACCCATGGCTTTCAGGGACATGGGCTGAATAGGATAAGGCTTGGAGAATGGCACTTCCAACTGGAGGCCTTTACCTTGGCAAAAGATCAGCCAGGTCAATTATGCTGAGAAAAGTATCTGGCTTTAGCAATACTATGAGGGGGGTGGTTAGGAGACAGAGATGCCACGTGGGTTCTGAACTACAGCTCTTCTGCAAAAATGCCTGTAATTTTAAAATGTGGAGACCTTTGTTTTGACCAGGCATGGTGGCTGACACCTGTAATCTGGACACTTTGGAAGGCTGAGTTGGGAGGATCACTTGAGCCCAAGGATTTCGAGACCAGCCTGGGCAATATACTGAGACCCCAACTCTACCAAAAAAAAAAAAAAAAAATAGGCAGATGTGGTGGTTCACATGTGGTCCCACCTACTTGGGAGGCTGAGGTGAGAGGATCGCTTCAACCCTGGAGGCTGAGGCTGCAGTGAGCTGTGTCAGCACCACTGCACTCCAGCCTGGGCAACGGAGTGAGGCCTGTCTCAAAAAAAAAAAAAAAAAAAAAAATATATATATATATATATATATATATAGAGAGAGAGAGAGAGAGAGAGAGAGAGAGTACCTATGATGGACATTATAAACTCAAATTCCTAAAGTGACCTCAATGAGTAAAACGAGTTGAATGAAAATGGCCACCCAGTCCTCTTGTTTTCTCATTCTGATAGAAAGTATGTTTCTACTATAAGTCACAGCATGCATGCAGGAGGACATGTGGCTTGTAATACTCAGTCTCAGTGCAGGACAAGAATTGGGAGTGATGTGGATGATGTGAACTAGAAAATGGGGAGCAGCTACTCATGTCTTGTTGATAGTTGTAATCCAGTTGTAATCCACTGGATGTTGATCCAGTCTTGCTACATTTCTTATTTTTCCAAAAGGGACAGAAATCCAACTATTAGGTAAAAATATCTTGATTAAAAAAAAGACTACCTTGGAACTAAGTTTTTATAAAACATTGTAGGGACCACATAAAGCAGGCCGTCAGCCTAATCTGCTCTGTAGTCAACTGGTTTGTAGCCCCTGACTTACTCCAGTGCCAGAAACCTGGGCTTGCAAGTGGTTTTCATTTTATCCTCCAGGGGATTGACTAGCTGTGACTTCCTCAGGGAAGCCTTCCCTGGCCAGATCGGCTACTGCACTTGTATTTTCTCTAGTCTTCTGTATATCCCCATCCTTCCTTTCTATACACTTTTTTTTTGGTAATTATATGTTTGATGCTTTTTGTTCCTACTAGACTGTAAGTTAATTGAAGAAGGAAACTATTTCTGTGTTGGTCATTGTCATTAGGTTTCCTGGAATCAGACTGTAGTGGATTGTGAATTGTGTGAAGGAGGTTTAGTGGGCAGTGCTCTTGGGAACACTAGGTGGGTGAGGGAAATGGATTGGGCTGGGAGAGAAATGGCGTGAAAATTTTTTTAGAGATACAACCTGGGAGACAGCCATAAATAATATAGAACAAATAATTTGTGTTATGACTTCAACATAAAAATATTTAAAATGGGCATATCTTTGAAATTGTATTAAATTCTGGATTATTTACTTTTCTGTTATATAAATACTATCATTTAAGCCAAAACAACATAAATAGTTAACAATGGCAATTAGTAGTAATTAATAGTAGGACTAATTTAAAAAATCATGTGTGAGGAAGACTTAACAATATTTTGATAATATTTCTTTCCTCTGAAAAAATGATTTATTTTAACTCTTGTCATCTCTTTATTTGATAGTAATTGATTTCAGGCTATGTTGGTGTATATTTTATGATCCATAATTAAACATATATTACGTATATTTAATAAAAAAACAATAATGAGATGTTTCTTTCTGTATCATGATACAGGAGGATATTTTTTACTCTTTCAATTCCTTTTTCAATAATACTGAGAACTGCCTACAACCTTTACTTTGGGGCAAGCTTTTATTCTTTTATGTAGTGATAAGAGTGAATAACAGTCAAATGCAAAATTCACTTTGCCTTGCACCTCTGCTCTTATCAAGCCCACATTACACTGATTTGTGGTATCAAGCTACTGTGATAACATTGATCTAAATATCTTCTCAACAAAATAATTTTAGCATTGAATACCTTGGGATTTCACTGACTACCAACGATGGGTTTTTAGACTTTTCTGCTTTGTCTATTCATTTTGTGTCTACAGACTTGTTTTGGTAGAACAGTTGCTTATCAGTCAGGTTTTTTGCATCTAGAAGTTAATTATGTAGGTTATCCATGTCTAAATTGTCCATCACTTTTAAATATTCTTAAGCACATTGGACATCATCATAAGTTAAACCTCTCTTTATCAGGAAAAAATGATTTTAAAGAATAGAGGTAATTTTAACTTGTGAAATTGAAGATGGATTCCAAATAAGGTATAGTTTTAGTAAAGAAATGAGAAAGCTCTGTTTAACTTGGCTGCCGTTTTCTAAGTTCTAAAGAAATCTTATTTTTGAAAAATGGAGTCACTTTTATTTTCACTGTATGAAAAAATATACGGTGTTGTTGCAATTTCAGCAGCATCGAGCAATAATGGCAATCAGTTCATCCTTTGCTATCACCTATTCGAAGGTCATTGGTTTTGAAGAGACAATATGTAAGTTTCTGTTTTAATGTAAATCTTTTTCTTCATCCTCACCCTCAATGCATTTTCAAATTAGAGAAGGACATTCTTCTTGTCCCACACTTTGAAAATATAATTTATGGTAGGCTAATATTATAACATCTTTTTATGGCTGTCAACAATGACATACATCTTGTAGGCACCTGTCTAAAAAGGCAACCTCCCTTTCCTTTCTCCAAAGTAAAAAATCTTATCAGATGTTTCTGCACATTTTGAGGAAATTGAAAAGTATCAAGGTTTTTATGATGAAAGCCTCAATATTACAGGTAAGTAGGCCACTCCTCCTCCCCCTTTTCAATAATGTTGTGTACAAGGTATGTAGACATTTAGCAATTGGGACCTTATTGTTTTCTTTGATAATAAATTTAGACAGTGGAATTTTCCAAAACTTACATTTGCATAGTGCTGAATTTGCAAATAGATGAGCAAAACCGGGTTTTATTTGGACAAGATAACAATCTTTTGCATTTTCTGTAGTCTCATTGATATGAAATCTTCATAGAAATCAAGAAAATGATCTAAAACTCCATTTTTCAAATCAAAGTTCCTAAGAGCGAGAGGAAACATTTCTTGCCATTATTCAACTAATCACATATACCATAGAAAGCATGATCATTAGTAAGATCTGACAGAATCAGCTCTACTAAGGAGCCAACACATCTGTTATCAAAATTCCCCCTTTTGTTTGCCCACAGAACATTTCAGCTGGAACCTCTGAATCAGGTCATGTAACTTGACTCAACTTCATAGAGCAATTAAGGGAATGACATAATATGTGTGTTTATGAAGTATGTCCAAGCTAACTCAATGCCACTGTTTTATTTTTTTTTAATCAAATTAACTTGAATTTTAAGTTCCAGGGAACATGTGCAGGATGTGCAGGTTTTTACACAGGTAAATGTGTGCCATGGTGGTTAACTGCACCTATCAACCCATCACCTAGATAATAAGCCCTGAATGCATTAGCTATTTATCCTGAAACTCTCCCTCCCACTGCTCCCCTCACCCAACAAGCCCCACTGTGTGTTGTTCTCCTTCCTGTGTCCATGTGTTCTCATTGTTCAGCCCCCACTTATAAGTAAGAACACGCAGTGTTTGATTTTCTGTTCCTGTACTAGTTTGCTGAGGATAATGGCCTCCAGCTCCATCCATATCCCTGCAAAGGACATGATCTGATTCCTTTTTATGAGTGCATAGTATTCCATGGTATATATGTACCACATTTTCTTTATTCACTGATGGGCATTTAGGTTGATTCCACATCTTTGCTATTGTGAATAGTGCTGCAATGAACATACACGTGCATGTGTCTATACATAAAATGATTTATATTCCTTATATACCCAGTAATGGGACTGCTAGGGTAATTGGTATTTCTGTTCTAGGTCTTTGAGGAATCACCACACTGTCTTCCACGATGGTTGAATTAATTTACATTCCCACCAACAGTGTAAAAGTGTTCCCATTTCTCCACATCCTTGCTAGCATCTGTTGTTTCTTGACTTTTTAGTAATAGCTATTGTTACTGGTGTGAGGTGGTATCTCATTGTGGTTTTGATTTGCATTTCTCTAATGGTCAGTGATGTTGAACTTTTTTTCATATGTTTGTTGGCCACATAAATGTCTTCTTTTGAGAAATGTCTGTTTATGTCCTTTGTCCACTTTTCAATGGGGTTGTTTGGATTTTTCTTGTAAATTTGTTTAAGTTCCTTGTAGATTCTGGATATTAGACCTTTGTCAGATGGATAGATTGTAAAAATTTTCTCCCATTCTGTCTGTTCACTCTGATGATAGTTTCTTGGTGCAATCTTGGCTCACTGCAATCTCTGCCTCCCAGGTTCAGGCGATTCTCCTGCCTCAGCCTCCCAAGTAGCTGGGATTACAGGCACCCGGCACCATGCCCAGCTAATTTCTGTAGTTTTAGTAGAGACAGGGTTTCACCATGTTGGCCAGGCTGGTCTCAAACTCCTGACCTCAGGTGATCCACCCTCCCCGGCCTCCCAAAGTGCTGGGATTACAGGTGTGAGCCACCGCACCCAGCCATTAATAGTTTCTTCTGCTGGGCAGAAGCTCTTTTGTTTAATTAGATCACACTTGTCAATTTTTGCTTTCACTGCAATTGCTTTTGACATGTTCATCATGAAATCTTTGCCTGTGTCTATGTCCTAAATGGTATTGCCTCTATTTTCCTCTAGCGTTTTTATAGTTTTGGGTTTGATATTTAAGTCTTTAAAATCCACTTTGAGTTAATTTTTGTATAAGGTATAAGGAAGGGGTCCAGTTTCAATTTTCTGCATATGACTAGACAGTTTTCCCAACAACATTTATTAAATAGGGAGTCCTTTCCCCATTACTTGTTTCTGTCAGGTTTGTGAAAGATCAGACAAGTGTAGATGTGAAGTCTTATTTCTGAGATCTCTATTCTTTCCATTGGTCTGTGTGTCTGTTTTTGTATCAGTACCATGTTGTTCTGCTTACTATAGCCTTGTAGTGTAGTTTGAAGTTGGGTAACGTGATGCCTCCAGGTTTGTTCTATTTGCTTAGGATTGTCTTAGCTATATGGACTGTTTTTTGGTTCCAAATGAATTTTAAAGTCGTTTTTATTTTCTAATTCTGTGAAGAATGTCAATGGTAGTTTAATGGAAATAGCATTGAATCTATAAATTACTTTGGGCAGTATGGCCATTTTCCTGATACTGTGTCGTCCTACCCATGAGCATGGAATGTTTTTCCATTTGTTTGTGTCCTCTCTTATTTCCTTGAACAGTAGTTTGTAGTTCTCCTTGAAGAGGTCCTTCACATCCCTGTAATTTGTATTCCTAGGTATTTTATTCTCTTTGTAGCAATTGTAATGGGAGTTCATTCATGATTTGACGGTCTGCTTGTTAGTGTATAGGAATGCTTGTGATTTTTGAATGTTGACTTTTGTTTCCTGAGACTTGGCTGAAGTTGCTTATCAGCTTAAGAAGCTTTTGGGCTGAGACAATGAGGTTTTCTAGATATAAGATCATGTCATCTGCAATCAGAGACAGTCTAACTACCTCTCTTTCTATTTGAATACCATTTATTTATTTCTCTTGCCTGATTTCCCTGGCCAGAACTTCTAACACTATGTTGAATAGGAGTGGTGAGAGAGGGCATCCTTGTCTTGTGCTGATTTTCAAGGGAAATGCTTCCAGCTTTTGCCCATTCTGTATGATATTGGCTGTGGGTTTGTCATAAATGGCTCTTATTATTTTGAGGTATGTTCCATCAATACCTAGTTTATTGAGAGTTTTTAACATGAAGTGATGTTGAATTTTATCAAAGGTCTTTTCTGTGTCTATTGAGATAATCATGTGCTTTTTGTATGTAATTCTATTTATGTGATGAATTACATTTATTGATTTGTATATGTGGAACCAGCCTTGCATCCCAGGGATGAAGCTGACTTAATTGTAGTGGATAAACTTTTTGATGTGCTGCTGGATTTGGTTTGCCAATATTTTAATAAGGACTTTTGCATCAGTATTCATCAGTGATATTGGCCTGAAATCTTTTTTGTTGTTGTATGTCTGCTAGGTTTTGGTATCAGGATGATGCTGATGAGGGAGAAAATGAGTTAGGGAGAAGTTCATTCTTTACAATTGCTTGAAATGGTTTCAGAGGAAATGGTACCAACTCTTCTTTGTACCTCTGGCAGAATTCAGATGTAAATCTGTCTGGTCCTAGGCTTTTTTTGGTTGGTCTGCTATTTATTGCTGCCTCAATTTCAGAACTTGTTATTGGTCTACTCAGGGATTCAACTTCTTCCTGGTTCAGTCTTGGGAGGGTGTATTTGTCCAGGAATTTATCCATTTCTTCTAGATTTTTTTTGTTTATTTGCATAGAGGTGTTTATCATATTCTCTGGTGGTGGTTTGTATTTCTATGGGGTCAGTGGTGATATCCTCTTTATCGTTTTTATCAAATCATTTATCTATTTGATTCTTGCCTCTTTTCTTCTTTATTAGTCTAACTAGCTGTGTGTTTTATTATTTTTCTTTCCAAAAAACAGCTCCTGGATTCATTGATTTTTTTTGAAGGGGTTTTCATGTCTGTATCTCATTCAGTTGCACTCTGATCTTTGTTATTTCTTGTCTTCTGCTAGCTTTGAGGTTTGTTTGCCCTTGGTGCCCTAGTTGTGATGTTAGGGTGTTTATTTGAGATATTTCTAGCTTTTTGATGTGAGCATTTAGTACTATAAATTTCTCTCTTAACACTGCTTTAGATGTGTCTCAGATTCTGGTACATTGTGTCTTTCTTCTCATTGGTTTCAAATAACTAATTGATTTCTTTCTTAATTTTATTATTTACCCAGGCATCATTCAGGAACAAGTTGTTCAATTTCCATATAGTGGTGTGGTTTTGAGTGAGTTTCTTACTCTTGAGTTCTAATTTGATTGCACTGTGGTCTGAGAGACTGTTTGTTATGTTTTCTGTTCTTTTGCATTTGCTGAGGAGTGTTTTACATCCAATTATGTGATTGATTTTAGAGTAAGTGCCATGCAGCACCAAGAAGAATGTATATTCTGTTGTTTTTGGGTGGAGAGTTCTGTAGATATCTATCAGGTCCACGTGATCCAGAGCTGAGTTCAAGTCCTGGATATCCTTGTTAATTTTCTGTCTAATACTGACACTAGGGTCTTAAAGTCTCCCACTATTATTGTGTGGGAGTCTAAGTTTCTTTGTAGGTCTCTAAGAATCTGTTTTATGAATCTGGGTGATCCTCTATTGGGTACATATATACTTAGGATAGTTAGCTCTTATTGAATTGATCCCTTTACCAGTGTGTAATGCCCTTCTTTGTGTTTTTTGACCTTTGTTGGTTTAAAGTCTGTTTCATTGGAAACTAGGATTGTTACCCTGCTTTTTTCTTTTTATTTGCTTGGTAAATTTTCCTCCATCCCTTTATTTTTAGCCTATGTATCTTTGCACATGAGGTGGGTCTCTTGAATACAGCACACCGATGGGCCTTGACTCTTTATCCATCTTGCCATTCTGTGTCTTTTAATTGGGACATTTAGCCCATTTACATTTAAGGTTAATATAGTTATGTGTGAATTTGGTCCTGTCGTCATGGTGCTGGCTGGTTATTTTGCAGACTTTTTGATGTAGTTGCTTCATAGTGTCATTGTTCTTTATACTTCAGTGAGTTCTTGCAGTGGCTGGTAATGGTTTTTCCTTTCCATAGTTAGTGCTTCCTTCAGGAGCTCTTGCAAGGCAGGACTGGTGGTGACAAATTCCCTCAGCATTTGTTTGTCTGAAAAGGATTTTGTTTCTCCTTTGCTTATGAAACTTAGTTTGGCCAGATATGAAATTCTGGGTTGGAAATTCTTTTCTTTAAGAATGTTGAATATTGGCCCTCAGTGTCTTCTGGCTTATAGAGTTTCATCTGAGAGGTCTTCTGTTAGTCTGATGGGCTTCCCTTTGTAGGTGACCTGGCCATTCTCTCTGGCTGCCCTTAACATTTTTTCCTTCATTTCAACCTTGGAGAATCTGATAATTATGTCTTTGGGTTGATCTTCTCATGGAGTATCTTACTAGGGTTCTCTAGATTTCCTGAATTTGAATGTTGGCCTGTCTTGTTAGGTTGAGGAAGGTCTCCTGGATGATATTCTGAAGTTTGTTTTTCAACTTGGTTCTGTTCTCCCCATCTCTTTCTGGTACCGCAATCAGTTGTAGGTTCAGTCTTTTTACATAATCTCATAGTTCTTGGAGCTTTTGTTCATTCCTTTTCGTTCTCTTTCCTCTAATCTTGTCTGCCTGTCTTATTTCAGCAAGATAGTCTTCAAGCTCCAAAATTCTTTCCTCCACTTGGTCTATTTGGTTACTGATACTTGTGGTTGCATTGTGAAGTTCTTGTGTTCTGTTTTTCAGCTCCATCAGGTCATTTATATTCCTCTCGAAACTGCTTATTCTGGTTAACAGCTCCTGTAATGTTTTATCATGGTTCTTAGCTTCTTTGGATTGGGTTAGAACATGATCAACGAAGTTTGTTATTACCCACCTTCTGAAACCTACTTCTGTCAATTCATCAATTTCAGCCTCCACCTAGTTTTTTGCCCTTGCTGGAGAGGTGTTGAAACCATTTAGAGGAGATGAGGCACTCTTGCTTTTTGAGTTTTCAGTGTTTTTTTGCTGATTCTTTCTCATTTTTCTGAGTTTATCTAGCTTTGATCTTTGAGGCTGCTGACCTTTGAATGGGTTTTTTCGTGGGGACTTTTTTGTTGATGTTGTTGTTGTTGCATTCTGTTTGTTTGATTTTCTTTTAACAGTCAGGCCCCTCTTCTGTAGGAATGCTGTGGTTTTCTGGGAGTCCACTCCAAACCCTATTCACCTGGGTCCCTCCCACACCTGGAGGTTTCACCAGTGGAGGCTACAGAACAGCAAACAGGGCTGCCTGCTCCTTCCTCTAGGAGTTTTGTTCCTGAGGAGCACTGACCTGATGCCAGCGGGAATGCTCCTGCATAAAGTGTCTGGCAACTCCTGTTAGCGGGTCTCACTCAGTCAGGAGGCATGGGATCTGGGACCTGCTTAATGAAATACTGGCTGCCCTTAGTGGAGGGGGTGCACTGCGCTGGGGGGAATCCCACTCATTTGGACTACCCAAATTCCTCAGAGCCAGCAAGGGGAAAGACTAAGTCTGCTGATCTAAAGAGACCTTGACTGCTCCTTCCCCCAGGGGCTCAGCACCAATAGTCACTGTTTTCCACTGAGTATTGGTGTCTTTGGGGAGATGAAAAAACTTTTAATTAATTTAGAGGTACTTGGCTGTTTCTTTCTGGACTTGTGAGAGTTAGCCTCCATATGCATTTTCACTTCTCTTTCTCTACCATGTCCAGTCTCAAATCCTTTTCTACATATTATACTGATACTGTACCAACAGTATGCTGTTTTGGTTATTTACCTCCCCAAACCACTTGCCTGTATGCTTTCATCTGTCATTTAAATAGCATAGTCACTTAGCCTTATTTTTTCAGTGATGTCTGGATTATGTTGGAGATAATGTGATCAATCTCATTTCCACTATCTGACCTCTTGTTACAGTAGGTAGCGAGTCACGCATGAGCAGGGCAGGAGAGGTCTCCCCACACCCCACCGGGAAAGTCAGATAACCATCAGCTGATAGGCAGTTGGTAACTGTCTCTCTAAAATAGTAATAGGTTACAGCCAGCACCAGGGAAAGGCAGTTTCCCAGTAGGTACAAACACCTGAAACTGATAATCAGCAGCTTCCCAGGAAGATCTCAGGAACTGGGTGAGTGGGCTTGAGCATGCACATTAAGAGGCAAAATGGTGGGGTTTAACTGGTATATGACCTTCTGGTGGGGTTTAACTGGTATATGACCTTCTGGGGGTATTCCACCAGGACAGGGAAGTACACCTCAGGTGAGCATACAGACAACTCCAGTAACACTGCGCATGCTAACCTCCCAAGTGGTAGCAGGCCACTGTGCATGCAGGCGGCTCACCCTAAGGGAATAATCAAAGGAAACTGGATGCCAGATGCTGGAAGTAGGCCCACATATAAAACCCTAACTCTAAGGTCAAATGGACCTTGAACAAGATGTCCACTTGTTCCTCTCCCAAGTGTACTTTACTTTCTTTGTCTTCCTGCTCTAAAGCTTTTTAATAAACTTTCACTCCTGCTCTAAAACTTGCCTCGGTCTCGTCTTCTGTCTTATGAGCTTCAGTCGAATTCTTTCTTGTGAGGAAACAAGAATTGAGGTTGCTGCAACACTCTTGGAAAATATAGTCACAGTATTCACAATGTTAAAAATTAAATTAGCACTGTCTCGATATAAAGCACAACAGTTAATCCACAAAGTTGAAGAAAGAGTGTTATCACTCATGATTACAACACACTTAGGTCCCATACTTAAGTAGCACCTCTTGGAGAGATATGACTATAGATTATCTGAGAACCTCAAATTATGATTGCCAACATCCGTGGTTGGGGAAGAGAACAGTGACAGTGATTCAGGAAGATAAATAATCTCTGCTGTCTGCATTTGGCACTAAAAGCAGTGTTGCTTTCAGACCCTAGTTTTTGGGCTGCTGAATGAATTTTGTACTTTCCTGTCAACCGTCTGGCTCCTTTGTCACTGATGTACTCTAGGAGACTTCAGTAAGATGGTTTTCCAGGTTGTATTTCTCCCCATGAAGGCTTAGGCCCTTGTGCTGAAACTGTGTTTCTCACTGCCCTCCAGAGGTACTCCATCTGTGACCCTTAGTAAGAGACACCCAGGACCAGGACTTCCTATTTTCCTATCTTTGTATCTTTGGTGCGGATGTTGGCATGTTGATTTCTTCCCTCCCAGAAAGTTTCTGTGCTCCTTGTGAGCATTGGTGTCTGCTAGTTAGCAAGGAGCTCTGCCTCTTAATGGACAATGTAAAGAATCTCTACCTTGGCAACCACAGTACTCTCCATTGCCCTTAGATGAGGGCAAAGGCTTCTTCCCAGATCTATACTTTTATAATTAAGTAATTATACTCAAATGATTCTTCAATTTAAAAAAAAAAATCTGGGGCCAGGCACAATGGTGCATGCCTGTAATCCCAGCACTTTGAGAGGCCAAGGTGGGTGGATCACTTGAGGCCAGGAGTTTGACACCAGCATGGCCAACATGGAAAAACTCAAGTCTCTAAATACAAAAATTAACTGGGCATGGTGGTGCATGCCTGTAGTCCCAGCTACTCAGGAGGCTGAGGCGTGAGAATCATTTGAACCTGGGAGTTGGAGGTTGTGCCACTGAGATTGAGGTTGGCATTGAGATCGTGCCATTGCACTCTGGCCTGGGTGACAGAGTGAGCCTCTGTCTCAAAACAAACAAACAAACAAACAAAAAATCAAATCTGCTGTGTGGTGATTTGGTGGTTCTTGCCTTTATGGATCTTTATCTGGCAGTTTCCCTAAAACCAATTTAATTTCTATCTACTATAAGTTAGGGTCCTTGTGGACATGCATGATATTCTTTTATCTTTGTATTTCTATCACCTAATCATATAATAGAAGCTCATAAATGTTTATTCGATAAGTGAAGTTTGTGTAGTCTACAGATGCCTTCATATGGATGGTAAAACAATATAAAAGTATTTGAGATGTTAGTACAGAGGAAAAGAAAATATTTATCGGTTTATTTCTTAACTGAAAACCTAAATTTTATTCTACCCTTGATACTTCCAAAAGTGCCTGAAGAAAAGAACTATACTGAATAATACTATAAACTCAGACTCTGCAGAACAACAGAAAATTTAGTCCACTGTTACAGATGACCAGACAGTTACTGTGTATACCATGTACATTTTTAAGGGAGGTAAGACCACTTATTACCTAGACGGAGAAAGCACACATTAGGTAAATAACAGAGTTCAGCTGAATTCTAGAAGAGCAAGACACATAAAATGTAATGATGAACAAATACATTTGATGGGTTTGGAGAAGAAGGAAAGATAGGAAGGCACATGGGGACATCTGGACAGTGAGATATGTGAGTGCAAGGGGTAAGAGGAAGGCAGCCAGACAGGACAAGGTAGGAAAGGACACTTACCTTCTTGTTACATGTACAGTCAGTTTCCAGCATGCAAACTGAAGGTAAAACCCTCCAGCATTTAAACCCATGCATCAGACTCTAAACCACTGAGGTCATATAGTGAGACATGTTGCTCTGTAACCCTGGCACTCCGCATGGTTCTGAGCACCAACTAGGACCTTGATGAGTTTGCTGACACATTGAATGGGGACTCTGCCTTCCTCCTTGCAGGAAATTCTCCCTAGAGCCCTTTCCTTTTGACTGAGGAATTGTCCCCTCGGACCAAATAGTACACATCAGTACCTTGGATGTCCATAAAGTACTTCCAATGATATTAAAGTCCAAGCCTTGAGCTGTATTTCATACCTGGAGACTCTAACTCAACATTTCATTTTCAATTGCTTGATGGAGTACATTCTAATTTTTAGAAAACCATTCAATTTTCCTACATGCCACAGGATGAATAGGTAGCTCTCCTGTAAGGGAGGTCCTAAGTGGGAATTGCAGTGAGTCCTGGAGTGACTTAATACAATATAACGGAAATAAAAGTCATCTCCCTTCTGTTGTTCCATTTTTCCTCTTCCATGAGCAAATGGGAATCATGTTTAGGGCATTATGTATTCATTGAGGGACTGTGACCTTAATCCATAAAGCCCTATACAGTTTATGCTTTGATTACCTTAAAGCCTGCCTCCCACTATACTTGTCCCAGACAATCAAAATCGCCCCACAATGTGCCTGCCAGCAGTTCAGTTGCAGTGGGCCCAAGACCGAGCCATCTGGTAAATAGCATTTGGCACACGGTTTCTTTCCTTAAGGTGATCTGACCACACCACATCGTTTGCTGGAAGTCTTCTCCCTTCTTGCCATAATGCTGGGCCAGTTTTCAGAACTCATATTATTGGAGAATACAATAATTAATAAAAATAAACTATAATAATTAATCTGATGAAATAAAGTCTCCAGGAGGAAGTTATACATGCTTCTAAATGAGGAAGATTAAATTTATAAGTTTTTTTTGTCATCATAAGCTGGTGAAAAAAGTATAAATTCAACCAGGGGCAGAAGGGAAAGAACAAATATTTTTGGAGAACCTACTACCCATCAGAAAGTTGATATGTTTTCTAATCTGACTCACAACTCTGTGATGCAGATCTCATTATTCTTATTTTATAAATGAGGAAACGAGAAAGGTTAAGGAACACTTCTAATGGCACATGAGTAGTAAGTCATAAACTGGAGATTCAAATCCAAGTGTGCTGGCACCAGATACCAGTTCTTTATACTTTGTAACCTAAATAATCTTTTTCTGAACTTTCTGTTTTTATTTATCTCCTTTACCTTGCCATTTTATGTCATCTGCCATCTTTTCATATTTCTTAATCATTTCTCCTTTTGATACCCTTTAAAATAACTGTATTTCTGATTTCCTTTCTGGTCTCTAACAGCTTAAGCCATTGTCATTTTTTCTTTACCAGTGTATTAACCCATAATTGGCCTCATATTTATTCTTTGTTCTCTACCCATGATCATTGTTAAGGAAATACATTATGCTACTTTCTTGCTCAAAATCCTGCAATAGGCTTACATCACAACTTAGAGTAAAATTCCCTCTTTTGATGGCCAAGAGGGTCCTGCATGATCTGGCCCTCACTTTTCTCTCTCCTCTTGTCTCCTTCCCCTGTCCTGCAGGTTCACCTCACTCCAGCCACACTGGTCCTCCTGCAGGACCTTGCACACCAAGTTCATTCCTGCTTTTGCACTTGCTTCTCCCTTGTCTTCTCTCTGATCTTTCCTTGGTTCACTTTCCTACTTCACTCAGATCTCTGATGACCATTCCCTCTTAAGAGAGGGCTCCCTTGATTCTGTATTTCTCAAATAACTGTCAGCTAGTCCCACTCTAATTCCTTACCCCAATTCATTATTCTTCATTGAACTTATGACAAACCACCTGAAATTATAGTAGTGTTAACATGAACTTAGTCTCTTTTTGTCTGTCTCCTGCCACTTAAATATAGGCTCCATGGACAGAAGGATCTTTTCTGTCTTGTCTGTCACTGTATCTCAGGGTCTTGAAGAGTGCCTGGTTGGAGTAGGAACTCAGGAGACACTTGTCAAATGAATAAAGATGTGCTTTCACAAATGCTTCAGTAGTGTTCAGGGTGACCTTAGCAAATTACTCTTTTGGTCTTTGAATTATTCCTTCTCATTTGTCTATTGCATTTTTTAGTTATATCCTTACTCTAGCAATTGATCACATACTGTCTCATGACATATTTCATATTACTTAAATAACTTTTGTACAATATTGCTATCATTTGTGTGTTTCTATTTTTTATCTCATTGACAAGCATCACAGTAACTTAAGCATGATCTGTACTACTCTTAGTATCTCCCATAGCAACACAGTTCTTGTGATACCACATAGCAGAAATCAATAGCCACTTTGATATTTGATGATTAAACTAATGACATATTATTAAATACCTACTATGTGCAAGACAGTATTCTAAGTGCTGTTTTGATATTATTTCTTTTATCCTTTTAACAGCAATCTGAAGTAGGAATTCTCATTCTCATTTTGTGGATAAGAAAACTACGGTTGAGCAAGGAGTGACTTGCTTAATTAGGGTTGTACAGGTAAGTAAAGGTAAAATGGGTCTTAAACCTAGATACTGACTGGAAAACAAATGCTCTTTCTACTAGACACCATAGCTTTGCCATACATCTCTGTTAACACAAAGATTTACTTATAAAGCTCAATGATTCCCAAACCACACTGAGCTGACTTGTATACTGTGGGGGGAAAAGAACATGCTTAGTGGAGTATGTTTCTTTTGATGATTACCTTTATGTCTTGTGCTTGGTATAAAGAAGGACTGGAAAGGGAACTGACTGCACTCAGAAGGCACTTAAAAATGCAAAGCAGGGGGTCACAAAGGGTAAAGAATGATTTTGAGTCCATTTTCATTGTGTTCCCCATTACTTGAGACCAAAGGCACATTATGTTTTTTGCTAAGACCACCCTGAACACTGCATGAGGCAGTATGTGATCAATTGCTAGAGTAAGGATAGAACTAAAAAATGCAATAGACAAATAAGGAATAATTCAAAGACCAAAAGTGCAATTTACCAAGATCACCCTGAACAGTACTTAGCAAGTTAGTAAGATCGCCCTGAACATTACTGATGCTTTTCTTCTCCTCCTCATGACCATTGTCCCCAGTCAGGCCTTAAACCTAGGAAAGTGTAGATCTGATTAGAATTGAGAAACTCAAGGTGGAGCCTAAGAAGAAAGAGAATCAATCACTAATTAACCACATTCCAAGTCTCCACCGTCAACCAAACCACACTATATCCTTGATTTCTTTGCAAGCATGGTGTCATATAGGCAACCAAGGATACAGAATCCAGCTTAAAAGGTACAAAAGGTGGGGAGAAGCACACAGCAGGTATTTTGTGACTTGGTGAAGCTTGTTTCATGAGATTTTTACATTTGCTGTACTTTCTTATTCAAGCTGATTTTTCTCTTTCTTTTCTTTCTTTCTTTTTTTCTTTTTCTGGAGACAGGCTGTCACTCCATCACCTAGGCTGGAGTGTGGTGGTGTGATCACAGCTCACTGTAGCCTTGAACCCCTGAGCTAAAGGGATCCTCCTGCCTCAGCCTCCAGAGTAGCTGGGACTACAGGTACACCATCATGCTTTGCTAATTTGTGTGTGTGTGTGTGTGTGTGTGTGTGTGTGTGTGTGTAGATGGGGTCTCACTATGTTGCCAGGCTGATCTTTACATTCTGGCTTCACGCAATCCTCCCGCCTCAGCCTCCAAAAATGCGCAATTATAGGAGGAGCCACTGCTCCCAGCCTCAAGAGGCTTATCTAAATGCCATTGTAAATCAGTGGCTCCCAAGTTTCATGTATTTAAAAATCACCAAGGCATCCTATATGGAAAAGCAGACTCGAGGGTCCTCATCGCCTTAGGTAGACTTTGAGAACCCAAGTCGTAAGTACCTCCAGTTGATGCTGATAACACATGATCCATGGAGAAATATCAGTCTAAATAACATTTTCTCCCTCAGATCTTTTAACTCTGGAATTGTGTTTTAAACCTATGAATAATATATTATTTCTCACATGAGCGTGGAGGAAAATCAAATATCCTATTGTGTTAATATTAAATCCAATATCAAATCCAAAGCAATAATCAGCCAAGATACTCCTTTTGCAATGGTTTAAGTCTTTTTTTTAAAGCCTGCTAGGGCTTTTAATGCACAGTCAATCTTTTAAATTAGACATCAGCCAAGCGTTAGCTCACAATCTATATTGCTAAGTACTAAAAGCTGGCCCAGAGTTCTGGCAAGAAAGATGAGCTGTGAAGAGTGAAGCTTGACAACCAAAATGGTGTGAAGTGCTTAGATCACCTTTGGGGGAATCTTGGCACTAATGCTAATCTCTATTTCCCAGAAGGTTCCTTTAGTGTCATACAGTGGGGAAACCATTAGCAGACACACTGCGAGAAGATTTTGATTGCTGCAATGCATATATGCTACATTTTCTGGGGATTTTTTTTTCTTTTACTGCTTTAATTGCACTAAATTCTCTAAATAATTACTGAAAAGCTACATTAGACTCAAAAAAAAAGATACATATCATGGTCCTTGCTCAATATACCTTATAAGGGCTAGCTAGACGTGGACTGGTACGATATTAATTATGATGGAATATGAAAGGCACTAAACAAGGGTATGAACAAAGTGCTCAGAGCTCAGAGGGTGTGAAGAACACAGAAAGGATGATATTTGAGCTAAGCCTTAGTGTGTAAGTAGCCTTTCACCACGCAGAGAATGCAGCAAAGGCCTTTCTATAAAGAGGTGTCACCTTCGTATAAAACAATAATAGCAACTGACATTTACTGAGAACTTATTTGCTAGGCATTATTATAAGCACCTGTTACGTTTTATCTCATTTAATTCTCGCTCTAAAAAACTCTGTGTAATGGGTGCTGTTGTAATCCTCAGTATATAGATGAAGAAACCCAGCTGTGTGCACATGTGTGGAATACTATTGGGTAGCACGAGCAGGTCAGGCAATGGCAATGGCATGATGTGACCTCAAGTCAACACTGGAGACATCAAAGCTAGGTTGGATCCAGGTGATGAAGTGCCCTCATCACTTATTCAGGTGATAAGTGCTTTTATTACGTGGAAGGTTTTGTTTTTGTTTCTTTAAATTAGTGTTTCTTATTATGAAAGTAGCACCTATTTATGATTTTAAAATCTGCAAAGAGCATACAATAAAAAAACCATGCCAAATATTCAGTTCCAGAGCTTCCCTCCCAGGAAACAGCCATGATCATTAACTGCTTATGTATCTTTGCAGAAATAGTGTATGTATAAGCATCTTCTTTATTTATCCTTTGTTGCATGCAAAGGAGGATACTACAGAAATCTTGCTTTGTATCTTGAGATTGGTCCCTATCAGCACATTTAGATCTATCTTATTCTTTTCCACAGCTCCATGTTTTCAAATTATGTAGTTGAACCATGTCTTATTTAACCAGTTAACTAATGATAGACATTAAATACATTGTAGTCAACAAATAATGCTGATTTGAATGTTTTTGTCTTCAAAACATGTGGATATTACTTATAGGAGATCCTTCTCCAAGTGGAATTTTTGTGCCTCTAGAAAATAATTTAAAGAGAGGAAAGGCATGAACAAGCTGGCCTTTTAAAGCTATGAATCTGGCAGCTGGGTGAAGGATGGAGTGGAGGAAGGAGCAATTAGAAGCAAGAGACTGGTCAAGAGTCTCTTGATTTCTTCAGGAGAGAGACAGTGAGAGCTGCTGAAAGTACCAGCGGTGTGCATTGGGAGCAGAAGACAGATTAGAAGAAGAGTTTACAAACAGAGTCAACTGAGAAAGGGTTTGCACAGCCTTTCTGGCTGCTCCTGTTTCGTCTCCTGCACCTTTCTGTTTTCCTCTATGCTGTTTTTGGGAGATACCCAGAGTCTATGATCAGAAAGGATGTGTGTTCACATCATGACCACCTTTATCTTTCAGGGTAAGAATATGCTTTTAATATTTTGAAATTAGTAACCACAGAAAAGTTAAGGAACCAATAAGCTGCGGGAATATGTGTAGAGAAAACCCTTTTGTCTTATAAAAACAGTTCCCAAAGTGACAGTGAGTTATATTAATGGTCAGGTGAGCTCCCAGTTCTACCAGGTGTTAGTGTGGATGAAGCTGTATATATATATCTATACATGTATAGATATATATGTGTATATATATCTTTTATTGCCATCTCTTTTGTCCTTTTCCTTTTCTCATACCAATAAAAGCAAACTTGTTATCCTTTCCATTCTAGGGTAACTACAGTACCCTCATTAAGCCCCATGATTTCTTTCATTCATTGTCTAGTCATAATCTTAATTACTCCTGCTTTAAAAAGCTTAACCTACTTAAAGGAGAAATAACAAACTAATCCTAGTTTGACAACACATGTGCATCGCATCTGGCATTAGGAGCAACAGGGTCTATGGAGCCTCTATCACTGCACGGCCTCTGAGGGAAAATGGCAGAGAAGAGGAGAAGGCTTACAGTTGCTGTCCTCTTCTCTCCCCTGGCCATGCATAAAGGCGGCTTTGGGAATAGCTCTACTCACTCCAAGCCTGGGCTCCGGAGAACTCCACAGCCCATATGCCCTCAGGCCGTCCAATCTTATGTAATACAGAAATGAAGCAAAATTCCTCCCAGTGCGGCTGCAAGTCAATTAGAATTTGAGAAATATAAAACTGAAAGCCAGAGAGGGCAGACTGCCAGTCACACAATGTGCCCTTCTGCCAGGGTACACCTGCCCCCAATGATATGTATGCTAATGTTTATTCTTTCTGGCAAAAAAAAAAAAAAAAAAGCCCCAAGTGGGGGCAGCTCCCACTGCTTTGGCTCAGAGGGAAAGCCAGCGACGTCACCCACCTGCGCTGCACATCCAGCAGGCCGGTTTTGATGACGGCATGGCAAGACAGTAGTTGCTGGTCATTCACGGGGGAAAAGGGGGATTCTGCAACTTGGAAGTCTTTTAGGCAAATGGTGTTTGCAATATGCCCAGGGCCTCTTCATGCTTCCGTTTTAATTACTATCATTCTGCTTTCCTGGAGGAATAAGAAAGGAAAAGGAGAGTTGAAATGGGAATCTTTCAGGTGGTGGGCCATATTTGTTTGTTTTTAGTGAAACTGACTTTATTCAACATATTTCTTCTTATTCCTGGGTACAGTGAAATGCAGAGCAAGTGAAGGATCAGAGAAATGGGAGAGGTGAGAAGGGGACAATGGGGTAGGTTCTCAGCTCCCTTCTTGCTTTCATGTTTGGAACATTTCTCTTAAGGCAGAACTTTCCGAACAAAGTGGATTTCAGGTGTGCCAAGATACTGATATTTCAGCTCACAGGTCAGGGTCAAAAAGGGCCTCAAGGTGCCTTTTCTATGTAGCCCAAGTCACCTTCAAATGTAATGCTTTTCTGTGTATACTAAGATATACAATTTTTGGAGGCCATAAAAAATACTGTCTTAGAATCCAAGAGTCCCAATTTTTGGATAAAAACTTCTAGTTTTCTAGGATGTGTGTGCATATGCGTATCTATCTATCTATCTATCTATCTATCTATCTATCTATCTATGTGGTTGTGTGTATAGAGAGACTTAATCTAGCATAGCAGGTAATAGTATATGCTTTGGAGTCCTGCAGATGTGGTTTGAGACTCAGTTTTACCACTTTCTCACTATGTGACCTTGAGCAGGTGACTTAGCCCCTCTGAACCTTAGTTTCCTGGGGGATAAATAGCCACTTTTCAGATTCATGACCTTGGGCAAGTCACTTAACTCTTTGTTCTTCAGTTTCTCATCCATAAAATAGGATAATAGTACCAACTTCATAGTTTTGCAGTAAGGGTTAATATGTTAACTCATATATTGACATATGAGTTAACCTTTCTGTCTGCTGATCACTTAGAACATTGCTGGTGCATAGTAAACTATAAAAGTGTGAATTCTCATCATCATCCTGTAAAGTGTTGAGCACAGGGTCATATACATGATAGCTATAATCACAGGCATCATTATTATCTTTATAGTTAGCTGTGGGGAAGAGAAGTGTTTTTGTCACCGCCACGGAAAACCAAAATGTGTGGAGCTCTGTCCATGTGGTAGCAACTGCTGAGAACACAGGAGATAAGACTCTCGTCTGCATGAGTCTAAAACACACAATCTAGACCACACAGCAGCACAGGCGACAAGCTCCCTGTGGGCTTCTTATTTGGTTAGGAGTTTCTCCTCTTCACCCCTTTCTTTTCAGCCTCCCTTCATCATGTTCCTGTTTTTGTTAATGCGCTTATCTACCACTTCTGCTACTACTTCTGCCAAAAAGACAAATGGGAATATTCTTGTTCTTGGAGCTGCTGCCAAGGAAGCCGTGGCCCTGGGGCTTCCTGGTGTCCCTGCAGTTGCTCTCCATGCTGGCAGCTGAAGGAAGCCATACTCACGGGGAGGCGTGTGAAGAGTCATCAAACGCTGAGCAGGGATGAAGTCTTATTAGAACAGAGGAATTACTAACGAGTTGAGTTTTCCAACAGGAAGATAAAGCAATCAAGATCAGGTCCAGGTAGGTGCCCTGTGGATCCAGGGGCCCTGGGGTAGATATATAGTGGTGGAGGCTATGGCAAAATGCCCGTCTATGGGCTTCTCTTTGCTATTCATCATCCTATAGAAAAGGTCGGTCTGCCCCATTTCTAGGAATAGAGCAAAGCCACTCCCAAGAGAGGAATAAAGTAGGAATCACCTCCCCACTTTCCCTTCCTTTCCCCTTATGCAATAGCATGACTGGCAAATAGCTGGGAAGGAGGACAAAAGTCAAAGCTTGAACCCTCCATCCAGAGGCCATTCCAAAGCTCCCATTACAGCAGCCTTGCGCAGGGGGCAAGGATGGCTAAGTTGGAGTCAGATAGACCTTAGTTGAAATTCCAGCTCTTCTTTCTTTTGCAACTAAATGACCCTGCTCAATCTATTAACCTTCCTGCTTCTTGAGGCCCTCATCTGAGAGATGGAGTTAAAACGATTGAATATATGGTATTGTGCCTGAGTTAACAGATGGGAAAAGCTTGCCACAGTGGGGCATGGCAGTTGCTTAGTCAATGGTAGCTAATTTTATTCTACCCTTGTTATTATAAATGTTAAAGTCACATGCATATTACTATTCAGTGGGTTCCACTGCCGCTGCTAAGACTAAATCATTCCTTTTTCGCTCATATCTGTTGGCAGCAACCTGCTGACCTTTGTTGACTCCACTCACTCTTAAATGCTGCAAATAATTTCACTTCTAATCTAGATTTTACTTGTATCCAAGTGCTCACTTTTTTACATATATGTTCCCTGAACTCTGCGCTCTCCTTGAGCCACCCTCCCAAATCAGGAGTAAGGCTGGCAGAGAAATCACAGTCCCAGATCCTTGTCACTCAAAAACCCCAGATCCTGCCAAAGTCTTTTTCTGTCCCATCCAATCTGACTGAGGAATCTTATAAACTGCAGATGCATTCACTGGCCACTTGCTTGAAGCAGGAAAGGAGAACTGATCCCTCCACATGGAATGATCTCTGGGAGGGAAGGTGAAATGGAGGCTAGGTTACACAACAGGAAAAAGTGCATGAAATCTTGCCATCGATGGGCTCCTATTGGAAGTTTATTTTGGCGTCTGGTTTTGAAACTGCTGTGCAAAGTCAACTACTGGAAGTTTCATTGCTGTTTTTTGATGCAGGAGGATTATAAATCCAACCAAGTTTCCCTCAAACTTCTTCTCTGAGATTGTTTCAAAGAAAAAAAAAAGAGAGAGAAAATGTTGCTGGTACCTTCTCCCTCTGAAGCTATGGTAGTTTCCCCAGTGATCATTCTGGAGAGAGTTCTGACTCAGGATTCCATAAGAAAACCCAAACGAAGACATAAAAATAAGCTGTGGGCCAACAGAGGGGATGACATTAGATACTACAAACTGAATGCTGGCTCAAAGGAACTGAAGCTTTAGTGTGAGCAGTACCTCTTTGATGATTACAGACACAGGATCTTCTCTAGTGAGAATAAGGAAAACGTGGTTTATCCTCTTAGAAAGCAAGTGAAGAAGGCATCAGGCACCTAAAGAATGACTCTGCAATCAAGGATCCTAAGCCATAAAAAACTGGCAGACATCTATGGTAGAAAATTTTGCTAGCTTCAAAAAGAAATAAAGAGGAAGAGCTTTAACTCTGGGTGAGGGCTCAAGTTCGTAGGCTGATTTAATGAATGCCTGAGTAATACTCTAAGTCTGTGTGTTTCCAATACCTCTCTCTTTTTGCTCCTAAACAGTTTCAAGCGATGTTATCTGGGAGTGTATTAAAATGGCTCAGGATATAATTATACTTGTCTTCTTGGTCCCACCTGAGTGATTCTCTCACTATCTCTTCCTACATCTAAAGAATTCTTGTCACTAAATTCAATTCCTGAATTATCTGGTGGCTAAGACGTGTATAAAGTTCACTGTGCTCTAGACATATCTAGTTAAAGAATCATAACTACATTCGTATTTGCTGGGTTGCAGAACTTCACTAAGGCTCTCATCCCCTGACTCAAAGGCATAAATAATGCAAGCAAAAAGATCAAAGAATTCTATCCTTCCAAAGAAAATTTCTATTCAATGTAAGCACATTTACTTTGATGGCTAATTTTTTTGGGACAATCTATTTTTTTTTCCTGTCCTTCCATTACCAGAGGAATTATTAATTAATTCAACAAATGTTAATTGAGCACCTACTATGTGCTAGGAACTCTTCCACATGCTGAGGATGTAGTAGTAAAAAAACCAAATTTATGCTCTCATGGAATTAAATTATACTATTATGCAGTAGATCAATAGCCCACTATATTGTATAGTGCTAGCGAAGTAAGTGTGATGAAGAAAAATAAAACAGGCTATCTAGTAGAAGACTTGTTTGGAAAGCAAACTACTCCTTGGGTAGAGAGAAAGTAAAGCATTAAAATGTCAGGTAACGTTCATTCCATATAGTTTTTCCCTGATTGCCCTCAGGACTTCCAAATGATGTCAATGTGTGTTCAGTAAAAATAAACACATTGGCGCAGACATAGCGACATAGGTATATGTCATAAAAAAAGAACCATGACCCGCTTTTAGTTTTTACTAAGAATTGACTGTCTCATGCAGAACAGTAGTCACCTGAGGTGGGAATAAACAGAAATAAGTTTATGGTGTTGAGCTTGACATGCCTGATGCAGTTATTTTTTGGCTTAAATTTTTAAATTAAAAAAAATTAAATTGTGGTTAAAAACGTATACCATAGATTTGTTTACTTAATCATTTTTATGTGTATATTATAGTATTGTTAAGTATATGCCCATTGTGATACAGCAGACCTCAAGAATTTTTGCTCTTGCATGACACAACTCTATGCCTATTGAATAATAATTTCGTCTTTTCCCCCACCCCCAGCCCCTGGAAACCACCATTCTACTCACTGTTTGTATGAGTTTGATTACTTTAGCAACCTCGTATGAGCGGAATCAAGCAGTAATTGTCATTTTGTGATTGGCTTGCTTCACTTAGCACAATGTCCTCAAGGTTCATAATGCTGTAGCAAATGACAAGGATTTCCTTCTTTCTTAGAGCTGAATAATGTCCCATTATATGTATATACCATATTTTGTGTAACCATTTATCTTTGAATGGACACATTGTGGTTATTGTGAATGATGTTGCAATGAATATAGGTGTGCAAATATCTCTTTGAGATCCTGTTTTCAAATCTTTTGGATACCAGTTTCATTATTTTTGAACCATTATATGATGTGTTACCCTGAATGAAATGCCAGACTCATTCTCCTTGTAATTTGTAGTGGTTCCCTGGTTTCTCCAGCCACTCTGTATCAAACACCTGGTATCTCCCAGAACCTGAAGACTCAAAGAAGAATTAAATAAATAAATAAAAGCTAACACTTCTATGGTGACTACTATGTGCTGGGCACACTTCTAAGTTACCTTTGGGAGGTAGGTACTGTTATTCTCACTCCTGGTTTGAGGGAGAATGCTGAGGCACACAGTTAACTGGCAAAAGAAAGATGAGATGTGGTCCCAGGAAGTCTGGCTTCAGAATTCTGCACCTAGACCCTCACACCAAACAATCTCTCTTTTACCTTCCAAGTGTTCAGGGTATGGTATGATAGGACTGACAGACAAGGAGATGACTACATTCAGCATTCCAGGAATCACTGTAGCGAAGATGCTCAAACAACTTGCTTTGAGAACATGGAGCAAGACACACTGAACTCTATACACTTGGGAAAAATTTTTCTGGGGGCAAAGAGGCTTGGGTTGAATCCTGATGGTTCAGTAAGAGGGGCAAATGAACAAGGGGGAATTATCAAAAGAAGTAATGGCATTTAAGGTACTTTCCTGGTAAAATAAAATCTGTGTTTTTGCATATGTGCTATGCACATACCTGCATTTGATACCTGCTATGCAAATGCTTGCTGCATGTTAGACCTTATAGTAAGCACTTTATGTATTCTCTTATTCATCCCTAACAAGGCACTGAAGGGCAGATATAATGATCCTCATTTTACAGATGAGGAAACTGAGGTTCAGAGATGTTAAGCATGCTACCCAAGAACACACAGCCGAAGTCCAAACCTGGTTTGTTGGTCTCCAAGCTAGTGCTCCTAACACTCTGCAAAGCATAAAGGAAGGATGGATGATGTAGAAGCCAGGTGCTCTCCACCCTTGAAAAGCCCTGAGGATACAACAGCCTGGGCAAAGTTGTGGCAGGATCTGGTCCACTTTGGCTCACTGACTGATAAGCCTGAGTAGAGTACATGGCAGAAAAGGGAAGGTTAAGAACAGGGGCAAAGTAGCAAGATCTTTCTTTAAAAAGAAGAAAGCTGGGCCTCCTCCTCCCCCAACCTGGCGGTGTGGCACCGTGGTGGCGGGGGTGTTTGGTTGCCTCAAAGCCACTGTGCTCCCAGTTCTAAGGTTGCAGCACAAGCCTCTGTTCACCTGACACCCTTGAAAAGCAGAGCGAGTGAAACAGTGGCTTATCAAAAGGCACCGGAGGTCTCTGTTTCTGGCTGGGCTCTACGGTGGACTTGACATTCTGAAAGCACTTGTAGATAGACTGCCAAATGCCAGCTTAAAAAAAAATCCAAGGTAGGGTCAAATTTTCTCTCCATCTACCGTCCTCTCCCTCCCACAGGGTAGTAATCACATCACAGAGAAACCTGAGTGCACTTATTTTTTGCTGCTTGATCCTATTCGCCTGAAAAATGTAACTTTTGCTGGAGAAGATTCAGGGAGGAGGTGCTGCGTCCTGATTTATTGCTCTTTCCCTGAGAAGTTTTTGCTTCTGAGAATTCTATTGTGTCACAACTGGGGTAGGATTTAGCTCTTACTCTGAAGGAACTGAGTCTTGGTAATGAGATTAATAAAACGCATGATCTGGCACCTCAAAGCACTGTGATGTGGCAACTTATGAAGAATAGAGAAGGGACAGTTTGTTAAGTTGCTTTACTTTTCTTGTGGGACTTTTAGCACTCTCCTGATACACAATGCTGGGCAAGCTCACAGGTACCTCCTAGACTCTGTGTCATGCCTACACTCCCCTAACTCCTGACACACAAAACAGCAGATGCCCTTGATAAGGGGAACCGAAGATGAATAAGTGTATTTTCCCTTCAGTGACAAACATTCTTACTGATGTAGGTGCCCAGTGAATGCATGTTAAATGGATGATCTGGGATTTGGGGAAACAGTGGAAATGGGGGCATTTGGAGAAACAGTGGAAATGGGGGCAAAGGGCTTGGAGAGAGTGAGGAAGAGGATGCTGATCCACACGTGGGAAGACAAGCTGGTGTCATAACCTGCTCTGCTGTCTCCACCCACCAAATCCTTTGAGATCCTGGCTTGAACAATCAGAATATGCTCAACACGTCCACATGGAGAACAGCCTTTCTCTGTGATAAAATGGTTGGGGAGTATTTTTAGGAGAATTTCAATCTGTGTTTATTTTGGCGCTCCAAGAGGAACCCAAACCCAATGACATCTTCTATTTTCATGACACAGTCATGTGAATCAGCACTGGTCAGGATTGGTCCCTGGACGCGTTTCTTCTCAGAACTGCCCCCAACGGTGTGAGGAGGAACCTCTTATCGTTTCTTGGGCCCAGCAACTATATTTCTGTAGACAAGAAGAAAAGAACATTTTTGAGAAATATATGAGATGATGAAAGAGGATTGCCTTCATTTTATTTTATTTTTTTCCTAGTTATAGCTCCACTTGCCTTGATTTTAATTATGAAAATAATACAATTGCTTTTAAATGACAAAATACACAATTACAGTTAGGATCATGATTTCTGAATGTGTGGGGTGCTTACGTACATTCTTACTGGAGCTGTGCTTGAACTCTTGAATTCTAACTTAGCTGTTGTAAAGTCATTTTTCAAGCTTTTTACTAAGTTGGGCGTCAGAATAATTTTATACACAGTTGTGCTTAATACTTCCGGAGTGAGAAAAAATTATGAAAATGCTGCCTTTTTTTTTTTTTTTTTTTTAAGGCAGATTTCCGTCGTTTGTGGTGGCTGGGAGAGCAGCTGTGCCTTGGGCCTCAGCTCTCCTCCTGCTTTCCCTCCAAGGATGGCCCAGAAGGAGAACAGTTACCCCTGCCCTATGGCAAGCAGACGGCTCCAGCCGACCTGGAGTACCCTGCCCTCGCGAGGCTTCCCGAGGATCCGCACCAAAGCTGCGCTTGAGCTCCTGAGCTGCGCAGACGCACAGCCCGCAGCAACCCCTGCCATGAGGTGGTGGAGAACAGCTGTGGGACAAGCAGCATCTTAACGCGGCCCTTCACGGTCGACGACCTTGACACTGGGCGTCCCCCGGACAAAGACAAGTTTGCACATGTGTACTTAGCTCCAAAGAAGAAAAGCCATTTCATCGTGGCCCTCAAGGCCTTCAAGTCTCAGATAGAGAAGGAGGGCGTGGGGAGCACCAGCTGCACAGGCAGATAGAAATCCAGGCCCCCGTTCAGCATCCCAAATATACTGAGTTGCTACAACTACTTTTATGACCTGAGAAAAATCTACTGAATTATAGAGTACGCCCCCGTCACCTCTACCCGCGAGGAGTTGTACCAGGAGCTGCGGAAGAGCCGCACCTTTGACAGGAAACGAACAGCCAGCATCATGGGGGAGGTGGCAGGTGCGCTGATGTACTGCCACGGGAAGAAGGTGACTCCCAGACATAAAGCCAGAGAATCTGCTCTCAGGGCTTGAGAGCGAGCTGAAAGTTGCCGACTTCGGCTGCCTTGTGCACGCCCCCTCACTGAGGAGGAAGACAAATGTGTGGCGCCCTGGACTACCTGTTCCCGGAGACAATTGAGGGGCGCGCGCACACAGAGAAGGTGGATCTGTGGTACACCGGAGTACTCGGCTATGAGCCGCTGGTGGGGAACCCCACACACAATGAGGCCTATGGGGGAATCATCCAGGTGGTCCTAAAATTCCCCCTTCTGTGCCCATGGGAGCCCCAGGACCTCATCTCCAAGCTGCTCAGGCATAACTCCTCAGAACGGCTGCCCTGGCCCAGGTCTCAGCCCAGCCTGAGATCCAGGCCCATTCTTGGAGGGTTCTGCCTCCCTCTGCCCATCAGTCTGTCCCCTGGTAGTCCCTGACATTCACTCGGGTGCGTCCGTGTTTGTAAGTCTGCATATGTGTAGGGGAAAGGAGCGGTCATGACCTGTTCCCTTATCTGTCTTCTACTTCCTTTGTTTAATAAAGACTAAAGGTTGTTTTTTTTTTTTTTTTTTTTTTTTTTTTTTGGTAAATAAGTGTAAAAAAGGAGAATTTTGAAAAGACCAAATCAATTATGAAGCCTTGGTCTACAATGCTCATTGTAACGCTTGAGTTGGAGAAGGTGGCTTCAGCTTTAATATGTTGAGAATTAGAGGAACATTAAGTGGATTCAGAATCCTAGTGGGCTTCTCCAGACAGCACAGCATGCTTGGGAGATTTTCTGGGGGATTCTGAGACACTGTCAGATCTTGAGCTCAAAGGCAGAGCGAGCTATTCATAGCTCTTGTTCATAGCTCTATCTGGGACTATTATTGAAGACTTGCTACCCAGTGAGGACTCAGTAAATAACTGTTGAATAAACTCAGTAAAATAAAATGGGAAAAGTCAGTCTGAGACCTGTACTGGGTTAGACACTGATAATTCAGCAGTGAATAAAACAAAATCCCTGATTTAGGGCAGTGCTTCCATTCTCATGGTGTAGTGCTAGTGTGGAGAATTTCATCCTAATTATTGCACAGCAATGCATTTTTTTGCTGAAAAAGTATTTTTTTTTTTCTGGAGTGAATTGCACCAAATAAATTTAATTTCTGATCACTTTTCTGCAGAGTATAGTGAAACCACTTCTAATATTTCCATTTTCATTCTTATTTTCTTACTTTTGTTGAGTTCTCTTTTCCTGTGAAAATTTTGTAATGAAATTTGATTCATCAGTTTTTTTCCACATCTAGTATTGCCAAATATGGCTTCTTTCATTTCTATGTTTTTAACCCCCTTTAGACCCATATTTTTACTAAGTCTAACACTCACAGGTAAAATTGAAGATCTCACACTTTAACTGTTGCTGGTCTTATTTTAGGTTGACTGATTCTACCATTTGTTATAAGAGGACAAAACATGGTAGCTTGTATTTATGTCCTAGCTAATTCTTGACACCCTGCAGGATAGCACTGCCTCAGGAGTGAGTCTCCTATGTTGCTAAGTCAGCTCTTTGGATCCCTTTGGGTGCTCTGTTCAGAGTGTCAACATGTCCTCTTTCATCTTGAACTTTATCATTCCCAGGACACTTTAGACGTTGTATGTTCCAGCCAAATAGACTGCCTATTGAATGTTGCTTTCCCAACCTGAGGTCTTTCTTTCTTTCTCTTTCTTTCTCTCTTTTCTTTTCTTTTCTTCCCTTCCTACCTTCCTTCCTTCCTTCCTTCTTTTCTTCCTTCCTTCCTTCTTTCTTCCCCTTCCTTCCTTCCTTCCTTCTCTCTCTCTCTTTTTTTTTTTTTTTGACAGAGTCTCACTGTCACCCAGGCTGGAGTGCAGTGGCATGATCTCGGCTCACTGAAGCTTCCATCTCCAAAGTTCAAGCGATTCTCCCGCTTCATCCTCCTGAGTAGCAGGGATCAGAGGAGTACACCACCACGCCTTTTTTTTTTTCTTTTTTTTTTGTATTTTTAGTAGAGACAGGGTTTCACCATTTTAGCCAGGCTGGTCTCGAACTCCTGACTTCAGGTGATTCACCTGCCTTGGCCTCCCAAAGTGCTGGATTGCAGGCATGAGCCACCACACCCAGCCTTTTCTTATGTTTTTTTATTTGTTTTTTCAGAAGGAGTCTCACTGTCACCCAAGCTGGAGTGCAGTGGTGTGATCTTGGCTCACTGCAACCTCTGCCTCCTTGGTTCAAGCGATTCTCCTTGAAGGGATTACAGGTGTGTGCCAACATACCCAGCTAACTTGTATTTTTAGTAGAGGTGGGGTTTCACTATTCTTTCTTATGTTTTATCAGTTCTCTATGAAGATGTTACTGATCCTTCCTATCAGAGGTAATTTTTTTTTTACATCATTAATGACACAGATATTATGTTGTTATGCTATGCTATGTTATGCTATTATTTATTTATTTGAGACAGGGTCCCACTGTGTCACCCAGGCTGGAATGCAGTGGCACTATTATAGCTCACTGCAGCCTGGACCTCCTGGGCTCAGGCAATACTCCTGCCTCACCATCCCAAAGTGTTGGGACTACAGATGTGTACCACCATGTCTGACCTATTTATTTATAATGTATTAATGACCTTGTCTTATTTTCCATATTGATCTTAAAATTCCTCAAAGGCAGAGTTTGTATTTTATTTATATTTATGTCTTATAAAATTATTTTTTAAAATTTAAGTTGAGTCCATCTTTGAACCCCAACTGCAGTAGGCCGGAAGGATCATCAGTCTCATTCTTATGCTTGCCTCCCATTCACTCACTGCCATGACAATCTTGTTCTAGCTGTACTGGTCCTTTCCATTTCTGAAGCAGTGTCCAGTCTGTACCACTCTCGAAGTGTGGGAAGTTTGGGCATGGGGGATTTCTGGGCCTAGGCTTCTTGGTATCCCATAAGCTACCCACTCTGGTCTTATCAACTCCTAGGGAGACTGACCTGAGATGAGTTTACTTTCCATAGACTTCTTTTCTCTTTTCTTTTCTCTTCTTTCTCTTCTCTTCTCTTTCTTCTCTTCTCCTTCCTTTTTTCTTTTCCTTTCCTTTCCATTACTTTCCCTTCTCTTTCCTTTCTTTTTCACCCGATCACCCTTCCTTCCTTCCTTCCTTCCTTCCTTCCTTCCTTCCTTCCTTCCTTCCTTCCTTCCTTCCTTCCTTCCTTCCTTCCTTCCTTTGTTCCCTCCCTCCCTCACCCCCTTCCTCCCTCCCTTCCTGTTTCTTTTTTTTTTTTTTTTCTTGAGACAGGGCCTTATTCTGTTGCCCAGGCTGGACTGCAGTGACAGCATTATGGTGCACTGCAGCCTTGAACTCCCCAGCTCAAGCAATCTTTGCACCTCAAACTTCCAAGTAGCTGGGATACAAGTATGCGCCACCACGCTAGCTAATTTTTTATTTTTTATAGAGAGAGGGTTTCTCTATGTTGCCCAGAATGGCCTTGAACTTCTGGGCTCAAGTGATCCACACACCTTGGCCTCCCAAAGTGCTGTGATTACAGGTGGGAGCAACCGTGTCTGGCCTACATTTCTTTTCTTTTCTTCTTTTTTTTTTTTAATTATTCTTTTAGTTCTGGGATACATGTGCAGAACATGCAGGTTTTACACAGGTATACACATGCCATGGTGGTTTGCTGCACCCATCAAACTGTCATCTACATTGGGTATTTCTCCTAATGCTATCCGTCCCCTAGCCCGTCACCCCCTGACAGGCCCCAGTGTGTGATGTTCCCCTCTCTCTGTCTATGTGTTCTCATTGTTCAACTCCCACTTATGAGTGAGAACATGCAGTGTTTGGTTTTCTGTTCTTGCATTAGTGTGCTGAGAATGATGGTTTCCAGCGTCATCCATGTCCCTGCAAAGAACATGAATTCATCCTTTTTTATGGCTGCATAGTATTACGTGGTGTATATGTGCCACGTTTTCTTTATTCAGTCTATCATTGATGGGCATTTGGGTTGGTTCCAAGTCTTTGTTATTGTGAACACTGCTGCAATAAACATACGTGTGCATGTGTCTTTATAGTAGAATAATTTATAATCCTTTGGGTATATACCCAGTAATGGGAATGCTGGGTCAAATGGCATTTCTGGTTCTAGATCCTTGAGGAATTGCCACACTGTCTTCCACAATGGTTGAACTAATTTACACTCCCACCAACAGTGTAAAAGTGTTCCTATTTCTCCACATCCTCTTCAGCATCTGTTGTTTCCTGACTTCTTAATGATCGCTATTCTAACTGGTGTCAGATGTTATCTCACAGTGGTTTTGATTTGCATTTCTCTAATGACCAATGCTAATGAGATTTTTTTTCATATGTTTGTTGACAGACTCAATGTCTTCTTTTGAGAAGGGTCTGTTCATATCCATTGACCACTTTCTGATGGGGTTATTTGTTTTTTTCTTGTATATTTGTTTAAGTTCTTTGTAGACCCTGGATATTAGACCTATATCAGATGGATAGATGCAAAAATTTTCTCCCATTCTGTAGGCCTGTTCACTCTGATGATAGTTTCTTTTGCTGTACAGAAGCTCTTTAGTTTAATTAGATCCTATTTGTCAATTTTGGCATTTGTTGCCATTGCTTTTGGTGTTTTAGTCATGAAATCTTTGCCCTACCTGTGTCCTGAATGATATTGCCTATCATTTCTTCGCAGGTTTTTATGGTTTTAGGTCTTACTTTTAAATCTGTAATCCATCTTGAGTTAATTTTTGTATAAGGTGTAAGGAAGGGGTCCAGTTTCAGTTTTCTGCCTATGGCTACCCAGTTTTCCCAGCACCATTTATGAAATGGGGAATCCTTTCCCCATTGCTTGTTTTTTGTCAGGTTTGTCAAAGGTCAGATGGTTGTAGACGTGTGGCCTTATTTCTGAGGTCTCTGTTCTGTTCCATTGGTCTATATATCTGTTTTTGTACCAGTACCATGCTGTTTTGGTTACTGTAGCCTTGTAGTATAGTTTGAAGTTAGGTAGCATGATGCCTCCAACTTTGTTCTTTTTGCTTAGGATTGTCTTGGCTATACAGGCTCTTTTTGATTCCATATGAAATTTAAAGTAGTTTTTTCTAATTCTGTGAAAAAGTCAGTGGTAGCTTGATGGGGATAGCATTGAATCTATAAATTACTTTGGGCAGTATGGCCATTTTCACGATATTGATTCCTGCTATCCATGAGCATGGAGTTTTTTCCATTTGTTTGTTTCCTCTCTGATTTCCTTGAGCAGTGGTTTGTAGTTCTCCTTGAAGAGGTCCTTCACATCCCTTGTAAGTTGTATTCCTAGGTATTTTATTCTTTTTGTAGCAATTGTGAATGGGAATTCACTCATTATTTGGCTCTCTGTTTGTCTATTATTGGTATATAGGAATGCTTGTGATTGTTGCACATTGATTTTGATTCCTGAGACTTTGCTGAAGTTGCTTATCAGCTTAAGGAGATTTTGGGCTGAGACAATGGGGTTTTCTAAATATCCAATTATGTCATCTGCAAACAGCGACAATTTGACTTCTTCTCTTCTTGTTTGAATACCCTTTCTTTCTTTCTCCTAACTGGTTGCCCTCACCAGATCTTCCAATACTATGATGAATAGGAGTTATGAGAGAGGGCATCCTTGTCTTCTGCCAGTTTTCAGAGGGATTTCTTCCAGCTTTTGCCCATTCAGTATGATATTGGCTGTGAGTTTGACATAAATAGCTCTTATTATTTTAAGATATGTTCTATCAATACCGAATTTATTGAGAGGTTTTTTTTTATTATTATACTTTAAGTTCTAGGGTACATGTGGATAACGTGCAGGTTTGTTACATATGTATACTTGTGCCATGTTGGCGTGCTGCACCCATCAACTCGTCAGCACCCATCAACTCGTCTTTTACATCAGGTATAACTCCCAATGCAATCCCTCCCCCCTTCCCCCTCCCCATGATAGGCCCCAGTGTATGATGTTCCCCTTCCTGAGTCCAAGTGAAGGGGTGTTGAATTTTATTGAAGGCTTCTTCTCCATCTATTGAGATAATCATGTGGTTTTTGCCATTAGTTCTGTTTATGTGATTGATTATGTTTATTGATTTGTATATGTTGAACCAGCTTTGCATCCCAAGGATGAAGCTGACTTGATCGTGGTGGAGAAGCTTTTTGATATGCTGCTGGATTCAGTTTGCCAGTATTTTATTGAAGATTTTTGCATCAAAGTTCATCTGGGTTATTGGTCTGATTTTTCTTTTTTTGTTTGTCTCTGCCAGGTTTTGGTATCAGGATGATGCTGGCCTCATAAAGTGAGTTAGGGAGGCATCCTTCTTTTTCTATTGTTTGGAATAATTTCAGAAGAAATGGTACCACCTCCTCTTTGTATCTGTGGTAGAATTCAGCTGTGAATCTGTCTGGTCCTGGGCTTTTTTGGGTTGATAGGCTATTAATTACTGCCTCAATTTCAGCACTTGTTATTGGTTCATTCAGAGATTTGACTTCTTCCTGGTTTAGTCTTGGGAGGGTGTGTGTGTCCAGGAATGTATCCATTTCTCCTGGGTTTTCTTGTTTATTTGCAGAGAGGTGTTTATAGTATTCTCTGATGGTACTTTGTATTTCTGTGAGATCAGTGGTGACATCCCCTTTATCATTTTTTCTTGTGTCTATTTGATTCTTCTATCTTTTCTTCTTTGTTAGTCTGGATATCAGTCTATCTATTTTGTTAATCTTTTCAAAAAACCAGCTCCTGGATTCGTTGATTTTTTGAGGGGCTCTTCATGTCTGTATCTGCTTCAGTTCTGCTCTGATCTTAGTCATTTCTTGTCTTCTGCTAGGTTTTCAATTTGTTTGCTCTTGATTCTCTAGTTCTTTTAATTGTGATGCTAGGGTGTCGATTTTAGATCTTTCCTTTCTCCTGTGGGCATTTAGTGCTGTAAATTTCCCTCTAAACACTGCTTTGGCTGTGTCCCAGAGATTCTGGTACATGTGTATTTGTCCCCATTGGTTTCAAAGTACTTATTTATTTCTACCTTAATTTCACTATTTACCCAGTAGTCATTCAGGAGCAGGTTGTTAAGTTTCCATGTAGTTGTGTGGTTTTGAGTGAATTTCTTAATCCTGAGTTCTAGTTCAATTGCACTGTGGTCTAAAAGACTGTTTGTTATGATTTCTGTTCTTTTGCATTTGCTGAGGAGTGTTTTACATCCAATTATGTGGTCAATTTTAGAATAAGTACGATGTAGTGCTGAGAAGAGTGTGTATTCTTTTGATTTGGGGTGGAGAGTTCTTTAGGTGTCCATTAGGCCTGCTTGGTCCAGAGCTGAGTTCAAATCCTAATTATCCTTGTTAATTTTCTGTCTCATTGATCTGTCTAATATTGACAGTTGGGTTTTAAAGTCTCCCACTATTATTGTGTGGGAGTCTAATTCTCTCTGTAGCTCTCTAAGAACTTGCTTTATGAATCTGGGTGCTTCTTTATTGGGTACATATATATTTAGGATAGTTAGGTCTTCTTGTTGCGTCAATCCGTTTACCATTATGTAATGCCCTTCTTTGTCATTTTTGATCTTTCTTGGTTTAAAGTCTCTTTTATTAGAGACAAGGATTTTAATCCCTGCTTTTTTTTGTTTGCTTTTTTGCTCTCCATTTACTTGGTAAATATTCTTTTATCCCTTTGCTTTGAGCCTATGCGTGTCTTTGCACATGAGATGTGTCTCTTGTATGTAGGACATGGATGGGTCCTGACTTTTTATCCAGTTTGCCAGTCTGTGTCTTTTAATTGGGGAATTTAGCCCATTTACATTTAAGGTTAATATTGGCATGTGTGAATTTGATCCTGTCATTATGATGCTACTGGTTATTTTACCCATTAGTTGATGCTGGCAAGGTGGCCTAATAGGAACAACTCTGGTCTGCAGCTCCCAGCAAGATCAATGCAGAAGGTGGGTGATTTTTCATTTCTACTGAGGCACCCAGTTCATCTCATTGGGACTGGTTAAACAGTGGGTGCAGCCCACAGAGGGCGAGCTGAAGCAGGGTGGGGTGCTGCCTCACCTGGGAAGCACAGGGGTTCAGGGAACTCCCTCCCCTAGCCAAGGGAAGCCGTGAAGGGACTGTGCCATGAGGAACTGTGCATTCCAGCCCAGTTCCTACACTTTTCCCAAGGTCTTCTCAACCCGCAGACCAGAAGATTCCCTCAGGTGTCTATACCACCAGGGTCCTGGGTTTCAAGCACAAAACTGGGTGGCCATCTGGGAAGACACTGAGCTAGCTGCAGGAGTTTTTTTTCATACCCCAGTGGCTCCTGGAACACCAACAAGATAGAACCATTCAATCACCTACAAAGGGGGCTGAAGCCAGGGAGCCAAGTGGTGTAGCTCAGCAGATCCCACCCCCATGGAGCCCAGGAAGCTAAGATCCACTGGTTTGAAATTCTTGCTGCCAGCACAGCAGTCTGAAGTCAACCTGGGACACTCAATCTTGGTGAGGGGAGGGGCGTCTACCATTACTGAGGGTTGAGTAGGTGGTTTTCCCCTCACAGTGTAAACAAAGCTGCCTGGAAGTTCGAACTGAGCCAAGTCCACCGCAGCTCCGCAAAGCCACAGTAGCCAGACTGCCTCTCTAGATTCCTCCTCTCTGGGTAGGGCATCTCTGAAAGAAAAGCAGCAGGCCCAATCAGGGGTTTATAGATAAAACTCCCATCTCCCTGGGACAGAGCACCTGGGGGAAGGGGCAGCTGTGGGTGCAGCTTCAGCAAACTTAAATATTCCTGCCTGCTGGCTCTGAAGACAGCAGTGGATCTCCCAGCACAGTGTTCGAGCTCTGCTAAGGGACAGACTGCCTCCTCAATTGGTCCCTGAACCCCATGCCTCCTGACTGGGAGACACCTCCCAGCTGGGGTCAACAGACACTGCATACAGGAGAGCTCTGGCTGGGATATGGCGGGTGCCCCTCTGGAATGAAGCTTCCAGAGGAAGGAACAGGCAGCAATCTTTGCTGTTCTGTAGCCTCCACTGGTGAGGCAAAGAGCGTCTGGAGTGGACCTCCAGCAAATTCCAACAGACCTGAAGCAGAGGGGCCTGATGGTTAGAAGGAAAACTAATAAACAGAAAGGAGTAGCATCAACATCAACAAAAAGGATGTCCACACAGAAACCCCATTTGAAGGTCACCAACATCAAAGACCAAAGGTAGATAAATCCACAAAGATGAGAAAAACCAGCACAAAAAGGTTGAAAATTCCCAAAACCAGAATGCCTCTTCTCCTCCAAAGGATCACAACTCCTTGCCAGCAAGGGAACAAAACTGGATGGAGAATGAGTTTGACGAATTGACAGAAGTAGGCTTCAGAAGGTGGGTAATAACAAATTCCTCCGAGGTAAAGGAGCATGTTCTTACCAACGCAAGGAAACTAAGAACCTTGAAAAAAGGATAGAGGAATTGATAACTAGAATATCCAGTTTAGAGAAGAACATAAATGACCTGAAGGAGCTGAAAAACACAGCAGGAGAACTTCATGATGCATATATAAGTATCAACAGCTGAATTGATCAAGTGGAAGAAAGGATATCAGAGATTGAAGATCAACTTAATGAAATAAAGCATGACGACATGATTAGAGAAAAATGCATGAAAAGAAATGAACAAACCCTCCAAGAAATATGGGACTATGTGAAAAGACCAAACCTAGTTCGACTGGTGTACCTAAAAGTGATGGGGAGAAAGGAAACAAGTTGGAAAACACTCTTTAGAATATTATCCAGGAGAACTCCAACATAGCAAAACAGGCCAACATTCAAATTCAGGAAATGCAGAGAACACCACAAAGATATTCCTTGAGAAAAGCAACCCCAAGACACATATTCATCAGATTCACCAAGGTTGAAATGAAGGAAAAAATGTTAAGGGCAATCAGAGAAAGGTCAGGTTACCCACAAAGGGAAGCCCATCAGACTAACAGCTGATCTCTCTGCAGAACTCCTACAAGCCAGAAGAGAGTAGGGGCCAATATTCAACATTCTTAAAGAAAATAATTTTCACCCCAGAATTTCATATCCAGCCAAACTAAGCTTCATAAACAAAGGGGAAATAAAATCCTTTACAGACAAGCAAATGCTGAGAGATTTTGCCACCACCAGACCTGCCTTACAAGAGCTCTTGAAGGAAGCACTAAATATGGGATGGAAAAACCAATACCAGCCACTGCAAAAACATACCAAATTGTAAAGAGCATCAACACTATGAAGAAACTGCCTGGTCTACATTTCTTTCTTCTACCCATTTAAAATATTTAACATAAACTCTTCAGTAAGTTTTTCTAAAGCCACCCACAGAAAATTCATCTTCGTCAAGCAGTTTCTGCCTTCTTCTCATCAAAATTATCAAAGCCAAGGAAATAGTAAGGGCCTGGCTAACTGCTTGAAATGGGGAAGGGAAACTATAATAAATGAAAATGTAGTTGGGTGGAAAATCCTTCCACAAATTAAAGGTTGATAGACTGGCTCTGAGATGTAAACATTTATAAAAGTGAAGGGCAAATCTTAATGGCTTGACTCAGGAGACCAGACAACTCCAAGCAATACAAAACAGGAAATAAATACTGGCATTTGAGCTCCTGGGAATTTAAGCATGAGGAAGAATTGCCAGAGGGTGGATGGATAGGACTCAGGGGTAGAACACTGGCTTCAGGACGACCAACAGCATCCAGATGAGATTTTGGCTCTGGAAAAAGAGGACACTGAGTCACCATCACAATAGGGTGTTCAAGAAGGAAAAATTTAGTTACCGGAAAGAGATGCAAAGATTAACCCTGTCCAGAAGCAAGGATGACTTCATGCTGGGTTGCTGAGTCACTGAGCTACTTGCTTATGGTTTCAGAATTCCTCCTCTTATAGAAGAAAGCAAGATTGGTCCCCAAGCTGGGGGTGGGGGTCAACTCTTGCAGCAGAAATTTGAGTTGCCCCAGGGATGGGGAGTGGAGGGGTGGGGGAAGGAGTGAAGAGTGAGTCAGACAGGCCATTAAACCAGACTCTGGATGCACAGTGTTTGAAAAGGACACTGGCATAAAAATTAGTCTTCACACACTTCTCCACACACGGATGCCGTCAACACTTAACTTTAAACATGCTGACCAAAATAAAAATAGCCTCCTTTTAAAAAATCGCCACTTGTATTTGCTCCTCGAAAGCTCAATTGCAGCAATCCAATGTAGAATATACTCATATGTTGAAAAATATGCTGACAATATTGTTCTGATATTGACTGTTAGTGACGTCTCAAGAATGAATAGTACATTTTCTGAGAGGATCAGAGAGCACGTCATGGACAATTGACAGTTTATGAATCACCAGTCAGGGAACACTATGTTACGATAATGCTAAGACTTTGAGTTGGGCAACAACCATAATTGTTGCAGCGAAAGCACTTTAATGTTATTCAGTGACTTCATAGGTCTGGTTTCTTTCCATTTTAATTTATACTACATTCAGCAACCACAGCAAGCCTCGTTAAACTATTAGTTAAATACATTCTTCCCCTTGCTTCATACTTCCAACAGATTCCTCATGTACTCCATGTCAAGTACAAAGTCTTTCTGTCAAAGAGCACCATGATTTGAACTCTCCACCAATCCGTAGCTCCTTGGAACTGTCTCCAATTTAATCTGTTCTCTAAATATGTCAGATTAATCATTCAAACTTACCTTTCACTTTTCTTTATGCTGTTCACACTACTGGAAAAACTTTATCTTCTTCTGGACATCTAAATGCTGCCATCTCTTAAGATCTACCTCTTGTTCCACTTCCTCCATGAAACCTTTTCCAGTAACACTTGCCAAGAATTTTCTCCCTTCTTCCAACTCTCTAGATTTCATACAGAAATGATCATCCACCTAACATCCTCCTCCATTTCCTTCTTCTTATGGAATCCCAATTTTATTCCGGCCAGCTTTTCTTTTCTTTTTCTCTTTTTTTGAGCAAGGATGTTAATATTCTGGCTACTGAAACATAAATGAGTTTCTAGGAATTGTTCTGCCAATATAGACCTGGCACGACTTTTCCTTCTTGGTGCTTCCTTTATATTCTTTCTAACATCTAAACCTGAAGTTGCAGATGGAGCTGTCATTTTATGTTTACAAAATAAACAAAGGAATGAAAGCTAAATGCTAACCATGACAAAATGGAAAGAGGGAAGGAAACTGGGATGTTGACAACATCATGGAGCTACTGTCCCAGCCCTGTTCTACTTATCTATAGCCATACGTTTCTTTTTATATAAGGAATATAAACCCCTATTGGGTAATTCACGATAGGTCAGTGGATAATCTATACAGTTTAATACAATTTTTATCTAATATTGACATATATTCAGAGTCAATATCATATGATAAATCAATTATTCTCTTTTTCTTTCATCTTTGTTAATTTTCTCTTTCCAACTAGATATTATTGCTTTGTAGATGGATGTGATTTTAAATGTCTTTATTTATATTTCATCACTATTCTTCTTAGACATTGCTTGAGGAGTCTAATAAGTAAATGTTGTGCAAATGCTATTGAAATAAATTACATCAATCAGTCAATAACTCTTTAATAATATGAACTATGTGTTCAGCATAGTAGGCATCATACCAACTTAAGGGAGTTTGAGTTTTGGAATAGTTTCATTGTGACACTAGAAATCAGATCCCTGCAGATGGGTTTTAAAAATGTATTTGTTTTAAAATGGTTGCTAAGAGTCTTTTCAGTTACATCTCAGTACTTAATTTTATTATATTTTGCTATACTCTCAGGAATACTTGTACTTTCAGTATTCAGTGTTAAAATAATTAGATAAACTATGAAGTTGGGCAACCTTATAGGACCTAAGTAAACTATATCTTAGTAGAGTAGTTATTATGGAATGAATAATATAGTACTGTGAGGATACTCTGGTAACAAATTTCCAATACAAATTCAAAGGAATATTCTTTCTTTAGCTGTGGAAGAAGCCACTTTGCAATTGAGGAAGTCTAGAACTTGAACTTTAAGATTGTGGATAAATTGTTTATATAAAGTTAACTTTACTAAGAATGATGAGAATAAGCCCTGGAGATAAAAATGGTGAGCCCAGTACTAACATGCTTCAGAATAAGGAAGACTAATTAAAAGGTAGATGGTAGCTGCAAGGAGGTTCAGTAAGGAATATTGCCAATGATTATGTGTTGGTATCCAGTATTGCTATTTAAAAAATTATTTAATTATGTTTCAATTTTTACTGAAATATTTTTAAATGTCCAAATCAATGGATTTCTTTTATTTGTTCTTTATTATTCTTTTTGAATTTTGTAATATTTTGGCAATGTTACATAGTCTGTTTACATGCTCTGTGAAACTTATTGAAGTTTTTTTTTGGTTGCTTGGTATATAGTCAGTTTTTGTCAGCGTTCCATTGTTGTTTGAAAAGAATGTACAGTCTCAGTTTTAAAGATCTGAAGTTTGATATGTATTTCTTGAGTTCATCTTGTTAATTATATTATTCAGATGATGAGGAAATTAAGTCCATAGCTTAAAAATCATTTTGTGCTGAACTAAGAATAATATGTATATATGTTATATAACTAGTTTATAATGTTAAAGGGAATTTGAAATTTTAGAGAATTTGTAAGCTGAATCCTGTGATTCCGAGTTTAAAAAAGTAATTGATATTAGGTTTATGACTTCAAGTTGAAAGTTAAGATAATTTGCCTAATTTTAAAACACTATTGGAATATTTGTATTAAGAACTTCAGATTAATTCATTCTTTCTTCCTACCCCACAAACTTAAAAACACACACAATTTATTAGACAAATGAATTGTATAAGTTCTAGGAAGGATTTTCTTAGTAGTACTGTGTGCTTGCCTACCCAAGCATTTAAAGTTCCTCAAAAGGAAATAAAAAATACTAATCTAAAAAGTGAAATTTAAATACTTATAAAAATTAATTAAATCCATAAATTGAACATTTATGTGGAATTTATTCTACTTTAGTTAGCCAAACATTAAATAAAGATTCTCCTGAAAATTGTTCTTGTTTCGTATAAAATTTGCTACATTTGCAGATGAAAGAACTTTTTAAGGTGGACTTAAAAGCTTAAGGAAAATTTGTGGTTTTAGTTGGGAAATTCATTACATAGAATATTTAAATCACACATAATTCAAAATAGTCTTTTCTGGGCACAAAAGACCTCGTTGAGCATCAGAAAACTCCCATGGATGAAAATTAATATTTTAATCAAAATTTCAGAATGGGGGAAGTTGAGTATGGCATTCTAAACAAAGAAACGTAGAAGTCTCAATGAAAGACTGGGAAAATGGAAGCATGAACAGTGGTATGATAGAATCTTCCTACTCTCAATTAAAAAGAATAAAAGAATACAGAAATAGAGAAGTTGTACATGAAATTTGGAAGAAGGTCATCTATATGCTACAAGCTTTAATAAATTTGCTAGATTAATTGCAGATGGGACCAAATTTAAAAAAATCATTAAGGGATCTACAAACTTCCCTTTTAATAAAGTAGAGTAATTTCACAGAGTAAATAGACAAATATGCTAGAAAAAAATACTATCAACATCCTCTAATTTTGAGGGGCCAGGGCTGGAATTAAAGAATGGGGCACCATGGAATGGATCATGGGAATTTCATGGGGAATCTCTTTCACTAGCACAGATTCTTACAGTTTGGAAGCAGAATTTCCAATGGCAAATGTGGTCATACTAGGTAGGAAGCAGATTCTCCCATCACCATGGGCCCCTTTAGAAAGGAAAACAGACAAAGGCTTATCATGTACCTGGATTTATCCTAAATAGTAAAAATTAGTGAACACATACGTGGAGGGAGTGGTGAAATAACCTTGAATGGAAGGGTTTTGGGATCTGGAAAAAAGCTTGAGTTAGGGACTGGCTCAGAGCAGTAGGGAGAGTGATATGAGGCTCTATTTTTGCCCTGATTTCTTTTCCTTCCTAGACTATTTACACTAGAAATTAATACTTAATATTTACTCTCCTACTTCTTTCTGTAGTTGCAGAGGGGATGTACAGGATCCACCTCATTAGAGTTCTAGATTACAGATTGGCGAGATTGGGAGGTGGGTGGGTAAGAGGGAACCTGATTCACACTAGACCCTCTTCAACCTTCTGGTTGACTGTACAATCTATGTTCTTTAATGTAGATTTGAGACTGTAGAATCTATGTTCTTTAATGTACATTTGAGAATCTGTAAAGGTAGCTGATATGGTTTGACTCTGTGTTCTCACCCAAATCTCATCTCAAATTGTAATCCCCACATATCAAGAAAGGGGGGTGATTGGTTCATGGGGGCAGTTTCCCTCATGCTGTTCTCATGATAATGAGTGAGTTCTCATAAGATCTGATGGGTTTTATAAATGTTTGGAAGTTCCTCCTTCACACTTCTTCTCTTGCCTGCCACCATGTAAGACGTGCCTGCTTCCCCTTCCACCATGATTGTAAGTTTTCTGAGGCCTCCCCAGCCATTGTGGAATTGTGTGTCAATTAAATTTCTTTTCTTTATAAATTACCCAGCCTTGGGCAGTTCTTTATAGCAGTGTGAAAGCAGACTAATACAGTGGCATATAATTGGCTTATTTGCATGCTCAATTTGATAGAGGAGTGAAAATTACTGTGTGTAAAGCATACAACAAGCACACATAACTACCTCAGTATATGCATTTATTAATGTATACAATATATCTAATGGGTGGGGCTAAATAGGCAGCTAGGCCAAGAGGGACGTTAGGGAGACCGAATAGCACTGTTGCATTGATGGTTGATGTTAATAGCAACCAAACAATTTGTCTCTTTGCGTTGTAAAATGGCGTATATTAAATGTGTCTATCTTCAGTCT